>NC_132942.1:24740500-25042000 GCF_034638445.1 Ciconia boyciana
ATCACGCAGCATACCATAAAAGCAGCCATACTGATCTAGACCAAGAGCCCAGTATTGTTCTCAACAGCACAAGAGCATGTTCAGTTTTGTTAGGGAAAACAATAGGAACACACATCAAATAGATACCTAGCAAGGAATAAGAACAGGCAAATGTATAAGACGCTTGTTCCACACACTCTGCCAGCCTCCACTTACCATCAGCTCAGAGGATTTCCTAAAAACCTGGTATGTTTTTCCTATTTAGTAACCCCTAAATCAAACTCTCTTCTAAGTACTTGACCAGTCTTCCCCAAACTCATGAAAACATCCTACAGACACTGACAAGGAGTTCCACGTTTAGTATTTGTTTTATGGGAATCACCTCCTTTTGTTTTGAAATTCACACTCAATTAACTTTTTTTGATGCCTCCCAGTTGGCATAATAGAAGACACAGTGAACAGGAGATCCCCATCTATCCTGCCATCTCATTCAAGATTTCATAGACCTCTGTTTATTTCCCTTCTGTCATCTCTTTTTCCCAGCTTACTCAGTCATTCCTTGCTCAGAACCTCTTCCAAGCTTTGATCAGCCTCTTGCTGCTCTTTCACCAGGACTTCTCCAGTCATACGATACCCTCTGGAGATAGGGAGCCTAGAACAGCAGCTACTATCTGGCAAACCAAGGATTTAGTGTTGCATGACTGTGTCTTCTGCTCCTTTCCTACTAATTCCTAACCTGTCTTTTGCTTTGACTGCTACTGAGCTGATTTCTTCACAGAACTAATACAACCCCAAGGTCAGTTCAAAGCCCATCATTTTGTATGGTGAAAATAAGACCATTCCTACACACCCCCAGGCGCTTGCGTCACTTCATGTTTATCCTCACTAAATTTCCTTGCCACTTCATTGCCCAATCACGCTGGAAAGGTCCTTCAGCAATTCTTCACAGTCTGACATTTGAGAGCGTTAATAAAGGGATAAGCTATCTACTTTGTTTTCCCTGTCCAGGAGTTACCTCTGCATAATACTCCAGATAAAAGCCCTCAAGATTCAGTACTAGTAACACTCCTCAGCTTTACACACAAGCATTAAAATAATCAGATTTCACATTGCCTAAGAAGTTACAAAGAGAAACAGTCTTTCTGACCTGCTCTTTTTCTTCCCTCTCTCATGCATTAGAATTCCAGAGTGAGAGCTTGTAGTTAAAGAAATTTTTTTTCTTACTGATAAAAAGAGGGATCAGTGTTAGATTTGCTCTCATATCCAGCCCAACATTTAAGCAACTGTGCAGGCTATTTTAAAATCAAAAAGTGTTCCAACAAAAGAGATCAAAGCAGTAATGCAAGAGCTCAAACCACAGGAACTGCAGCCCTAGAAAAGGATCAAATATTGGCTGAGTAAGCTCTGACTCTGCTCAACTATTCGGTATGTTTGAACTGATAAAACGGTAATGCTGGAACATAGCATGCAGTTGCTTCTGAAACTGGGCAATTTGTGGGTGCCAGCAAGCAGTGCCTTTTCATTTCAGTAGTACCTAGAAAACCAAAAAGGAAGTGGGTGCAGAGCTCAAGCAACTCATTAGTGAAGCTAATATCTTCAAGCAAGTCTGTAGGCATCTATAGATCTAAAAACCTTTAGCATATGCCAGCACAAACCTGCACCCCATCCTGGCTCCACCCCCTGGAGTTTAAACTTTCATGGTATTGATATGGTATCTCACAGAAATGAAAGTAAAATTAATCAATTTAACCTGGGGATTAGCTGGAAGAACATACTACCACTGCAGAAAGAAATCAGTGAAAATCCATCTGTGCCTAGAGTCATATACAGAGGCATGCGCATTCACAAGGGATGCAAAGAGCTCTGACACAAGGGAAAACTGAATCCCTGAAAAAAAGGCAAATTTGACCATGAGAGGGCACACACAAACTTACCAGGTGTAAAAGGGGGGGGGGAGGGGGGGGGAAGAAAGGGGCTCATAGATCATGCTATGTTCTTTCCTACAGAAAGAGCCCTCCATGTAAAAGTACATACAGAATATAAAAATAGAATTTAAAAAAAATGGGAAGAGAAAGACAGAACATTTGGAATATAATAAACCACTGCTGTCAGTGGTGGGATGAAGTCTGGGAAGCAACAATATCAAGTTCTGTCCACAAAGCAACCACCACCATTGGAAATGCACTTGGCAGTCACTGCGGGAGAGAGCTGCAGAAACAAAATACCATGTCTATATGGCAGGTCAACAGTGTTGATCTACAGCGTCACAAGAGGAGCAGCATGTGGCACTGAGTCAAAAATCAAATGAAATGAAAGAATAGCGTTGGAAAGTTTATGTAGTACCTCGCTGCACTAGAGGACATTAATGTATGCTGAGGGTTAGCGGGTGTTTTTAAACACTACACAGGTATCAATGTATCCTGGGTAAAGGGGTTTTACACAAATTATTGACAAATGAAGAGATGAATGAATTTGAGAGAACGTTCATCTTTCTCACACTTTTCAGGTAAAGGCAAACACATGCTAGCTGGTCAACAACAGCTTGCATTGCTGCTAACTCTGCCTTCTGCTGAAGCCACGTGTTTCACTGCTGTGGGAATCTTTCCTCCCTAACATACCAAAATGATCCCAGTCTTCTTGAAGGTTCTGAATCTCCAGCTGGTTCCGTCCCTCCGTGAAGAGAGGTTTGGGGTTTTTCTCAAAGCCTCCCGAGAGGATGCCACCTTGCCAGTTGCGTATGTAGATCCTGCCATCTGGGTCTACAATAGCTGCAGAAGAAAGAAAAGAGGTGGGAAGGGAATTGAGAGAAGGGATAGCTGTCTCAGGCTGTTGTTCCACAAACACCAACGATGGGGTCTGGTGACAGGCTGGGCCAAGCTAGCGGCCCCCTGACATGAGAAGGGACAGTCTCAGTCCCCCAGCCCCACACTTTTCACACCATTCTGGTTCTCACGTGACACCTTGGTGAGCCAGTTTAGATTACTAAACCAGCATTAACTCCCACCACAACCATGCATGTCAACTTTTGGGTGGCACAGTAAACTGAATTGAACCTGAAGAGCACCCAAGCCAGCAGGACAGTGTTACCAGGAGTGGGAGGACACAAGAGTGAGTCAGATCCCTTGTGGCACCGATAAGCTATTATACTGGCTTAGTTCCACTGGAACTGCATCTAAGACCAGACTTTCCACCAAGAGATGTCCTGCCCTCCCCCTCTTTCTCTTCCTATATTAAGAACAGTTAATTTTAATGGGGATGCATCACTGATCCAGTTTGCTGCAGGCCACCAGCACAAAGGTGGCGGGCAGCACTGGGGTGAGGACAAGCAGTCAGGTCTGGATTGCTTCTTCCAGTGGTAGTGTCAACTTGAAGCATTTATGATACTCCACCTGACATGTTCCATAGCAGTTTTTCCCATGTACAGAAAATCTGTGAATATATATATTTATATATTTACATATATTTACATATATATATATATATATATTTAAAAAAAAAACCTCAGTCAAGTAAAGTGAAGCACTCAGGGACTCTGGGGACTTTGGTCAGAGCTGAATTCCCTCGAGAGTATATACATTATTCACCAGAAACAGAAACTTTTGCTAAAGACAGAGAGCAAATAATCAAAGCTTTCTACTTCCCAATCACAGTTCTCAAACACAAGGGCTTTTCTTTAAGAGATTCAAAAGCCAGAACATGGGGGAGGAGCAATTACCTCAAGTGCTTTGGTTGCCCCTACAGCTCATAGACATGTAAATGCCATTGTAAAGCCTTAGCTTCAGCTGGAGGAAAGGAATAGATGGGCCATTTGGGGACAGCAGCCTGCAAGGAAAACATAGTGCCAAGGCTAGCACCCTCTCCAGCCCACAAATGCAACAATCCAAGTCTCAGACACACCTACGAGTCAAGCTAGAGTCAAGGTCATTCTTCTGCTAAGATGACCAACTCTGAAAATCAATTTCTGCAGCAAAAGCTTTCCCAAGAGAAAGGAAAGAGATTCTGCCACTGAAAGAGGATATTCAGAGCAATTCAGCTAGAATGTACTTCACAATCCCAAATGAGCTGAGAACTGATAGCCCTTAGTTGGCCTTTATGTCATAAACTATGCATCACCTTGAAAAGGCAGATACAATTCACCAAGAAAAGTGAGGTAGAGCTGAAAAATCCTTACTCGGTAAGTTGCTTGCCAGAGGTTCCTTCAAAGGATGGGTCAGCAGGTAGAAGTGTTCACAGGCATGGAGTGGGATATTGACTGTTTCCTCCCCAGAGTGGCCCAACTCATAGGCCCACTGAAATAAAAAAAATGCATGTTAGAATGCAAAAGAAGAAAACTAACTCCAATTAAAAAAAGGTAGGACAAAAGCACAGGTCCTCTCTGTGAGTTTGCTTTCATAGAAGGCCATATAAGATTTGGTCTAGTCCCCTAAATCTTAAACAGACATACATTTTTTCTCTTTGCTTAGAATTTGAACTGTTTAGGACAAAGATTGTTTTTCTGTTCCTCACATAAGATCTAGAAAAGTGGGGCCCTGATTCGAGACTAAGAATTATCAGCTTACAATACAAAAGCTTATTTTGCTTTTGTACACCAAAGTCAACAGTAGGCTTAGCTTTTAGAAGCAGAATAGTCAGGATTTAGGTGCCTGTACTGCTAAGACTCCATACTAACTAACAAGACAGCCAGTTGCAAGCTGAGAAATAGCAATTGTCAGATGTATTTTCAGACTAGAGAAGACATGACACTAAGAAAAACAACAAAAAAAGGAATTTTCAATATGTGTGTGAGAGGGAGAGAAGGGTAGAGAGAGACTTAACTGTCTCACTAAGAGCCAAAGCAAAATTCTTCCTGTCAGAAGGGTGCAACCCCAAGACAGAGACCATGGGCAGAGCTGTACCAACAAGCTGCAGGGCACTCCTCAGCAGGTTAACATCCAGTCTTCGGTGCCAAGCAAACAGCAAGCACTGCTTTCCTCCTTCACACCCCTGCTGGTCTAAGAAGCTGAATAACATGACTTTGATCTACTCCAGTAAACCAAGCCAAAGCACAAATCATTAAAAAAAAAACCCCAAAAAACACTCTGAGGAAAGTGCACATGTTCTTAACCAAAGAAAAAAAAGAAAGAAAAGAAAAATTTTAATAATTCAACCTGGCCAGCACAGTTGACGAAGTACTGGCATTGAATCTGTCCTCTGTCGGTCTCAACTCCAGTCACACAACCCTTCTGGACTGAGACATGACTAACACTTGTCCGTTCATGAATCTGGACACCTGAAGAGGACATAAGAAAGTCAGTATACCACAAGCCTTCTTTCTAATGTGTCAGGCTGCTAACACCAAACCCTTAAACTCAACCTAAATGCTTATTTTCTCTTTAAGACAAAATTTCTGTTCTTGACCCAGTAATTATTAAGCAAAACCCTGTTATTTGTAAAACATCATGCATACAATTTGTACATAGTTTAAAGGCTGAGACTGTGAAGAGTTACAGTACTTTTTGCCATGTGACAATCTGGGTGATAAATACACCCTAGTATCAACAACATGAAAAAAAGAGTGACAATTATGGATTTCTTTCCATTACAATTCCTTTATGCAATGAAATCTTTTGTTTCAGGTGGCAAGACTGGTTTTATGGGAAATCAGTTGGTTTTATGGGAAATCAGTCATTTTGTGGAAAAAATCAATTAACAGTATGCAAAAAAAGTTGGACTAAAAGATACTAAGAGAGGTATCTTCCTAAGTAGCTTCTTCCAATCTGATGGACTTTCATCCTTAGTGAGCTTCATCTCTGTTATATCTAACCTTTCTCCCACTTTTAGACCACTCCAAATTTGCCAAAATGCTGGGCAAAGAGCATTTATTACTACACTTCCAAACCCATTTCCAAAGTGTATGTGCCCAATGAAATATTCCACAAGGACTCAGTCACACCTTTTCATTTGTAGGTAATTAAAACTCTTTTGATGTGTAATTTTGAGTCAGGTCCTACAAAGGATTGTTTTTCTGATAAAAGAGTGTGTGCTTATTCAGAGAAATACATAACCAGTAAGGACAACAAACTGGTGCTTGATCTATCATGGCAGATCTGTAAAGATTCAGTATGTTAAAAAAAAAATCAGCCTGTTTTTTGAGAAAAAATAGACTTTAAAGAATCTGAACCTTACAGAAATAACCAGGTTTTGGTCTTCAGTGCTCAGTTAGAATTCCAAGAGATGCAGAACATAATTTTCTTTTACCAAAAGAAGATAACTATCATGCAGGAGAGCACTCTATAGATAAAAAAAAAACCTCATACCATTCCGTGAGGCAGCAGTTGCCAGAGCCAGACTCACATTGGCAGATGACACGAGTGCATCTTCTGGCACATACATGGCCCCCACAAGGTCATGGATGTTGATCAGTGGGTGGAGCTGTGCCACTTGCTTTGGGGTGATAATTTCACAAGGAATCCCCATTACACTGCCACAGAACATAAGAAAAATGACATCATTAGTCTTGCAAGAGAGTTGGTGCAAACTTAAGATCAGTTATATTTCCTGCTTATACGTACTTCAGCGATGAAGCAATGCGTTTCAGAGAGATTAGTCGATCCTGAGTCTGAGCCAGTGAAATAGAGCCTGTCTTCATGTACCCTATGGCAATGACCAAAGTCAAGTCAGATTTGGACAGGATCTTGAATTCCTTTTAATCTCAGACCCATTGCTTTAATATAATTGCAGACCTGTTGCTTCCACTACTCAGGACCCTGGAAATCCCAGATCCCCCAGTAACTTTAAACACTTATCAGCTAGTAATTAAAAACTGCATTAGTCAACTTTTCAAAAAAGCAATTTAATTATGACTTGTGTTCTAACTCTTTCTACTACATTTACTCATGTTTATTAAAAAAAATTAAACTTCACACATGGTACCTATTAAGTAGTGATATAATAACTATTCAGAAGAATAAAACCTCAACAACTAAATGCAGACATTTTGTGACTCCACCACCTGCAATAGAGTAATACTAATCTTAATTACAGGCACAGTTATTAACCTTTGAGTCTGACATATATCACAAGTCCTTGTCAGCAGAAAACTTTCAGTGACCAAGTTCTTCCTATCAGGTATATGCCTGAGCATTTTGGAAGGAGGCACAATTTCAACACAATATTTTCTTGTTATTTCCAGGGTGAGACTAGAGTAAGATATCCTTCTTTGCCTATGCTTTAGTGCTTCTGTTAATCATCATCTCTCTTTGAGAAGTGAATTGGTGCAGGATATGGGCCATTTGCTCCAGTCACTGCAATATACTTTTTAGTGTCCTTGTGAAAATTCACCTACGTTTGCCCAAGTTACAGACAACATAAAAAACGATCACAGTTTGCAGGTAGTCTGCCTTCAGTTTGCCCATCTGATACCTTTCTTCCCACTCTTCTGGTTACATTAGTAATGTCCCTTTACATTTGATTCAGTCCAAATGTATCATTTTTGAACAGGAAACACCTACACTTAAGACACTGTAAAATTACATTCATGTTTCAGTGTCAATACTTTGATTCAGTTTCCCACAGATTACTCAATGATTACACTTTTAGTACCTGTTTTTACTCCCGTCTCTTGTTCCAGCTGCTGATAGAGCTTGTTTGAATAGTCTGCCATCTTCAGCTCTACGGACACATGCCTGGCTGTGCTCACGATGCCAGCACAGAAGCGAGTGGTACCAGCAGCCAACCTGCAGGAGAAGTCGCAAGGAAGGCCCTATCTGGCTGACAGGTGGAGAGGCAAGCACCCCCCCACCCCCAGTCAGGCTGCTCCAGCAGTTCTGCTGACAGCACAAACCAGACAGCAACCTCTCTGCCAAACATATCAGACCAAAAGCTGTAAGTTGGATGATGCAGGGATAATGCAACCTCTAGAATGCTTTTCCTTTAGCTCACTTTTGAAAATGCACTGTATTCCAAAACCATTTCCCTTTAACTAGTCCTAAACACTGAAATTTTTCAAAGAAAGCACTTTAAAAAAAAAATTACCTTATGCTTAAGTCGACATGCCTACCTGATTCTTTCTTTTTTCTCCAAAGCAGGCTTTCCCTCAAATGAAAATTAACTTGGATTTGAGTCTTGCATCTTTGCAGTTTACAGTAAGAACAAGTCCCTCTTACTGTGCAGCAACTGCCATAGGTCTGTACACATATTTCTTTGTCCCTTTTTAAACTGCCCTTAAACTACTGTCCATCTACCTATTTGGTGAAGGGCTGCTGTAGAGATAGAAACCTATTAAAAACTCCCTGCAACATAGATGGGTGAAGACAAGACAAGACAGTTACATTTAAGCATCTCTCTCACAACCTGCTTCCACAATATTTCTAAGTCATCTTTCCTGCTGCTAAAGCAGGCCTGCATTTTTCCACCTGCCTATGCAAGCCTTTGACAAGACTGCTTTTGGCCTAGTGTGTCCATATTCTCTCAGAAATTCAACCTAAGAATCAGTTGAGTAACGTATTGTTTTTGCTACATCCCTACTCAATCACAAGCGCAACAGCTGAAGCGTGGTCTCACCATGCTGTGCTTCACAGAAGACATTTCTGCTAATGCAATGTTCTTCTTTTTGCTTGAGCACACATGCGGACTGAGCTTGTACAGCATCTAGCTCAATGAAGATCTGTAACGGGGTATCCATACCCCACTCCAGGCTAGTAATGATTATGTTTCCTGACAAACGAAGCCTAGCAGATAATTTCACTCAGGACACTACTCCCAAGGTCTCAGATGAGACTACCCAATTTCCTCTCTTTGCAACTATAAAGAACTTGATACTACCTGCCTCCCAGCCATGCAAAGTCAAGGAGTCACAGCTAACTATTCTTGAAGGCAGCATCAGGTGGGAAGCTCTAAGCTAGACAGTAAATATTCTCAGTCCAGTACCTATTTAGAGTGTTAGAAGCTGCTGCGATAAACACCTCTTCAAAGCCCCAAAGTCTTAGCACTGTCTCATGCCCAAGGTCCCCAAATTGCTTAACAAAAACACCATGAATCCACCTCCAAAACAGAAATCCAAACAGGTAAGGGCCACACAGTCAACTTTCAACGGGATCTACGTACTCTGCCACAGACTGCAGATCCAACTCACCAAGGAGCACACAAAAGCTTGCATTCAGCCAAACTGTAATGGCCTTAGCCTTTTTACAGATAGGCACTAAATCCTACAACAGACAAACTAGATAATCCGAACCTTTAACCAGCTTACAGGGTGATGTTTTAGTGAAGTCTGCTTATAACCTCCACATCTCCTGCAATCTCTTTTGACCTTTGCTAGTGGTGTAATACTTTATATACGTATCACATCCTACTTTTACAGATGGTCATGAGGGGCTGGATGATTTACACATATTTTTAATTCTCTTAAAATTGTCCATCTTTGCCAGCTGCATTGCTTTTTACATGTTTACTTGCGATTATGCCAGAGCAGATGGATATTTCCCAAAGGAACTGTGGTCCATGGAAAACCCACACCAGGGCAGAGTTCTCCTGATGGGAACTGCAGCCCATGGAGGACCCACGCTGGAGTCCAGTACTGACCATACCCCCATCATTTAGCCCCTGCGCTTCTTGGGGCGGGGAGGGGGGCAGAAGACCCTGGAATGCAGGAGTGAAGTTGACCACAGGAAAGTAAAGGTGGTGTTTTAATCTTTAACTTTTGTTTCTTGCTCCCTGAATCTACTCTAACTGGCATGAAATAAAGTAATTCTTTAATTATTTTAAATTAATTCTCCCTAAGGCAAGTCTGGTTTGCCCACAGCAGTAACTGGTAAGCAATCTCCATGTCTTTATCTTGATCCACAAGCTTTCTCAGCCTACTTTCTCCCCATCTTGCTGAGGAGGGAAAGTGAGTGGCTGTGTGGGAGTTTGGCCCTTAACCAAGGCTAACCCACCAAAGTCACACAAGGGATACCCTTCACCTTGCAGGTCTGTCCTGTGCTTGGGAAGAAGTAGTAAGTGTCATTACCAATGTTCAGTATAAGCTTATTCCATAGGTCCAAGTCCAGGTGAAGAGGAAGAAATAACACATGACAGCAAATGCTGCTACGCACGGAAGTCCTGTTTCTTTGGTTTTGCTACCAGAAAACCTTACCTGCCCTGCTCAAGTAAGACTATATCTGTCCAACCCATCTTGGAAAGGTGATATGCCACGGAGGTGCCCATGATTCCACCACCACAGATGACAACCTGTGCCTGTGCCGGCAAGGAAACCGGGTGAGGTTCTGCTGTACTTGAGGTACTTCGCCAGGAGCAGGTCATTCTTCTCCATTTTGGGTTAGCCACCTGCCACCGGACATCTGACAGTAATCGGAGAAACATCCTGGCAGCTATTTATCAATTTTCTTAAAGCCCCACCTAGATGTGTTCAGACGTTAACTCAGTACCACGGCTTCTAGGAAGGAAAAGACGAGAATCACGTTACCACTCATCTTATTATATACAAGGTTGGCAGCGGCAAAGATCACATGGTGCGTCGGGTATAAGTGGACATGGGAAAGCTGGTGAGTAAACAAATAGAAGCGCAGTTACTCTGTCCCGAAACAAGTCTTGCTATTAAGATTTAAACTTAGATCATACAATGGGTACAGAGCATTACACCTTCGTTTTTGATGGCAGCATAACTTGACAATGAGCAAGAAACCAGAGGAAAGCTGGGAAAGAACGGCGAAAATGCTCTCACACCAACAGGTAGATTAGACAAAGCCAGCCCGCACAGAACATGCTCTGAAATCTTTCATAAAGGCTAAGGTTAACAGTGCGCAAATAAGCTTGATTATTAATGTTGTCGGGCCTTTACCCGCGGAAGGAAACAAAGTCTGTGATGAGAGTAACTAGAACAAGGAACTAGAGACGCGCTCTCTGATAACGTTAGTTTTACTGCAAGACGTTACCCAGGACCTCTCTGACTGCGGTAACACCACACAGCAGCTCAGCCCAGTGACCAAAGCTGGAATTTAACACTATGCCTGCTCTAAGCAGGTTGTTGCTGTAGGCTTGTAGTTTCTCTTAGCCGCAGCCTGACACACACCACAGATCCGTATCGAGAAGGCGGCACGGCGCCTGACGGGCCACCACGCTTCCCACTCCGAACCTGACGGGAAGGGTGTCAGGGCGGGAAGCGGGCCAGCAGCTGTGGAGCCCCGCTGGCAACCCCAGAGGCGGGGGAGCAGCCGCCTTGGCCTGCTTGCCTCCGCCGGAGCCCCCGACCCCGGGGAGGAGGGCAGGCCCGCGGCCGAGCGCTGCGGGGACGCCGGGAGAGGAGGTCAGGGCAAGGAGCGGTGCCGGCGGGCAGCCCCGCGCAGGCCGAGCCCCGGCGACTGCCGGGGGAGCGGGCCGGGGCCGCGGGGACGGCGGGGCCGCGCCGGCTCACCTGGGGCAGAGGGAGGCCTGACTGACCTTCCGCGCTTTACGGCCGCCAGCCGCGGCGCGACAGCCGCCCCTGCGCGCTGCGTCACCCGCCCGCCGGCCAATCTCCAGCACGGCGCTTGGGGGCGTGGCCGAGCGATGCCCCGCCCCTCGCCCCGCCCCAGGAGGCGGCCGCGACCAGCCCTAAAAAATAAACTACAACAAGTAAAAACCTGCAGACTCTTTTTATTAAATTCTCCCATTTCATCTGTACAGAAAAAAATGCACATTATTATGTTCAGAATCTCAGTAACATCTCAAAATTACACAGCATGAACATGTAAAAAAAAACCAAAACAAGGACCGGCCAGGATTTATACACAGAAAGGGAAAACAATTTACAAAAAAGTCTCCTTAATGTCACATTTAAAAATAAAAAAAAGAGACTAAGTTCAAACAGCTTCTGCTGTACAATAGGAATCTGCTGGGTCTGTTTTGTACACTGTGGGGGGAGGCCTGCAGTGCCATCCCGAGGGGGACAGCCAGGTGTGCTGGGGTACCCCCTTACCTCCCAAAAAAACACGGCTCTGGTTTCTCTGGTACGCTGTCCAGTCCCACACAAACATCAGTCACAGCTTCTCATCACCTCCGTTCGGCACGAGTGTCTACGGGCGATAGTCACACCTTTCCCTTTTCCCCATGTTCAGTATTTCCCAAGGCGAGAGCTACGCAAGCATTTCTACTCAAGTAAATACAGGGGGGCAGTGGGATGGGATTTCAGGGTGCAGCAATCCACCCAGGAAAGGATCTCTTGCTTTTGGTCAGCTACAGAATGAAATTCGGGTGTTGTGGAAGGAGAAAACAGCAATCTGCCTTTGGCCAGTGAGTGGCAACATGTTATTACTCCTCCCTGTCCCATACAGGCAACATTCAGGAACTCGATAGAGCGGGTATGATGCAGAATTCCACCAGCATGGGACAAACAGCTGCACCAGCTGAATTCTTTCCCATCCACGTGTGATTTGGGTCCCCTCTAACCATGATCTATCAGTGGAAGTGAGCCAGCAGGTTTGGCCTGCAAGCAGGGAGACTGCACAAAGATCAGTACCTGGGAGCTGCCTTGAAGATTTTAAACCCCATGGTTAAGAATGTACTTTTATACAAACCGACACTACAGCTGTTTGAGTCCACAGAGTTATATTTTAAATAGGGACGGAAGTGCTAGATGAAATGTTCCGGTTTCATACCACACTCATGCACTCACACATACCTCAGAACTACTTTCTTTTAAACAAAACTGATAAAGTAAAAAAGTACTACAACCTTCTTTCAACTAAATAAAGTTGTGTTTTAACATAAGTCACCATTCAACTTGAACACAATTCCTCTACAACATTACGGGACTCGAGCGATCCCTCTGGCTTGTCACATTTCTTCCCTCTGTACCCACCCGCAGTTAGTTTCTGTACTTAGAGACATTCATTTCTCTCCATTATTTTTCATATAATGCACTTACTGTGGATTCTTTCGGAACAAGACTGATTCTATTTGCATGGATTTTAAAGTGTCAGATTCTAGGTGAAATGCCTAAATTTTGTTACAGAGTTATTTGAACTTCATTAGGGCTTTTCCAGCCTTTTGCAGTGAGACAGACATATGGGTACTCAGCCCGCTGGACAGTACTTGAGGTGCCAGGAATTTTGTTCCTACCCAGATTAGTTTCTCCAGCAGCCTGAATGACAGAGGTGAGGCAGGAGAATCCCAAGCTGAAACGCAGCAAAAGGACTTGATTAGACCCACTAGATAAACAATAAATAAGCTTAGTAAGGTCAACAAGAATGAACACTAACAGGCTAGCAGGAGTGAAGTAATGAGGTGCACATCATGCGCAGCCCCCTTACCTGTCTCATCTAAACACATGCCATCATTTAGGAAACATAACTTGTTAACCCTCGCAGCAGCAGGAGGGAAACGGAGAGCTGCATGCCAGTCATCTAGCCCTTCCATACACCCCCAGGAGCATCAGCATCGCTATGTCTAGAACAAGCTCTCCAACAGAAGGTTTTGTGATGACAAGGAGAAAAAAAAAACCAAAACCTCCCAAACCACTCTGTGGAAGGCAGCCTCCTCCACTGAGGGGCGAGGATCATGAAGAGGAAGGGGTACTCCAGGTTTTGCCACACCAACACTCTTCTCTTGGCTGATCGCAGCTATTTCTAGCACTCTCGATTAGATCAGACAAGTTAAAAAGGCTTCCTCAAGTTCAAGGCAACAGCAGTGTTTCTTACAACTATTTCTTTCTTTCCCCGCAATGGAAAATGGTTACCTGCAGGCAAGAGGTTGTGTTGGCAACAGCACAAGCAGGTTATTTTTGGAAGAGTACTTGTGTGGGCTTCTGTGCTTTTGAGAACTCTAGATTTTTAGGTATATGTGAAAAGGAGGAAGATGTTTCCAGACTGGGACTGGTAGACTTCTAGTCACGAAAAAAGCAAATTTCGTCATTGTCAGTGGCAGGAGGCCCCATTTTAGAACACGAAGAGATAATGATGCTCAATGATAAAATGGCCTGGACCCTTTGCCAGTGTCATACCTTTAAAAGGTGGGTCTGTGCCCTTACAGTGACAAAGGGTATCTGAGGGAATCATGCAGAAATTTATTTAGTATCCTACCTTTGCTTCAGAGGGCCTCCAGACACATACCTGTAACACCATCCCAGAGCACTTGCACTGCAACCAAGTTCCCAGGTGAGCCTGCTGACACAGTCAGAAACACCACTGACCATAGACTAACACCACCATAGACTCCTAACACAGCACTCCAGGCACCCTTCCCATAACCTTCTCTAAATTAAAAAGCAAAAAAAACCAGAAAGCCTTATATCTGAAAGTAAAGAAAGTCACCTTCAGAGCTGAACAGGGTTTACATTCAGAACTATGGCTACAAACCTACAATTTTCACTGCAATGTCTTTTGTAATTTAGTGGAAGATGCTATTTCTAGACAATAAACCATCTAATTAGGCTTTTCAAGCTAATCAGGTTACAAAATGCCTTTTCAAAAAGTCACAACAGTTTAAAAAAGCCCTCCAATAGCAATTATGCCTGATAGACATTTTGAGAAGCAGGATGTGTGCCAAGCAAGCAAGGCTGCACAAAGATCCCACTTCCCTTGCCAGTAGCTCTGCGAACACACCTATCTCTACAGCAGTAATTTCAGCACTCTGTCAAGTGAAACAATACACACTTATAATTGCCAAACTAACACTTGTGGTGTTATACACCTGTGCTACCTCAAGAGACAAGATCAAACATTCCTCTTCTGCTCCACATTGACAGAGGGCCAGTTAAGCTCCGTTAGCACCAGGGAAGAGGGGTGAGAAAGATTTCAGGCTTAATTTCTGTTCTACCTAACCACTTAACTGGAATCCTACCATGCACTAATTCTCCACTGAACCTTCATTGCTCAGACATTCTCTACTGCTTGCCTTGTGTTCATAAGACTTTGATATAAAACCAGAAGTGTTTGTGAAAGACTCACTAGCATAGTAAGTCTAAAACCATATCACTAATAGTTTGCTGTTCAACCTCAGAGTGGGATGAAGGTACACTTGCAAAAAGCTTCAGTTGCAGCAAAAGCTCACAGTATTTTGTATATGCCATTCTGTACAGACAGTATCATCAGAATCAGCTGGTCCACACTCCAAAGTGTCACAAAACTACCTCCACTGTTCTTCTAGAGAAGAACGTGGAGAACTGGAAGTGTCAGGTCTTACCTAGCAGTGCACTAAGTGGGAAAATAAAGTTATGGTTCAAGCATCAGCCTAAGTTGGACAGTTTCAGGCACATGATTTTTACTGCAGCACACGCAGGTGAGGACATCTAAAAGGTGAATAATCCTACTGTACACATGGACTCTTGTGCAGTCACTTCTAGATTTCACCAACACACTCAACATTTCAGCCAAAGCACGTGGCTTATGACCTCCATGCCTCCTAGTACTTGAGGAACAAAGCTGATGGGAAGAAGAGGCCACAACTACTGGTGCAGCTTTTCTAAATCGCCTTCTTCGGGCTCTCGGGTGTGAGTATCACGTTCTGGGAGTGTAACTATACACAGCGTGAGTGCACACACTGATGGTAACAATGTGAAAGCTACTCCCCTTAAAGATCCAGATGTTTCTGCCTTTCATACAACACTATCATCCTCTGATCCACTCCTGCTTGGCCTTCTGGACCGGCACCTGTGTCCTACATCCCAGAAAATACCAGTTGCTATCCCTTGTCTGTTGTAGTTGTGGAAATGAAAACCACTCTTCAGTGCTACCATTCAAACCATTAAGACCCAGACAGGCCAGTTACAAACCACTGCACTAGCCCACAAATAACAGTTTTACAGATAGAGCATGTTGAGTGTTCAGTCGCTTTCTGCATCACTGACAAAGCACCGTATTGCCAGCGTGTCAACACCATCTCTAGATAGTTAATTTGGAAGGGTAATGGCTTAGCAGCAGCAAGGTAAAATAAAAGGAGTGTTAGAATTTTACTGCATTGTTGCTAATAAAGAAGTTGCCAAGTAACTGATCAGGGCACTTAATGCCTGCTGACAGCAGCACTGTACACTACGGACAGGCTCTACATGCCTTGCATCTACACCGTGTCTTTAATCTACTGAAATACAAGTTGTACAGCTCACATGAGTATTTGATCCTGGTCAGTACTTTATTCTATCTTGCGAGTGGCAGAGGAAGAAAGGGAGGACATCTTTTCAGCCAAAAAAATCCACAGTAACAAAAGCAGAATATTCACTAGAAGATGACACCAATGACTGGTGTCCTTAGGTTGTCCAAGACTATGCTCTGAAGATGCTTTACATAAGATGAGCAAGATGTCCAAAACAAGGCCAACTGTGGTGTAAGATGCAATTTACCCTTTAATTTCCTGCCTCAATTTCACCCAGCCACAGAGGATGACTAGATTTCAGTATGAACCATTACCTAAATCATATAGTCGGTATGTCTTTCTTTAAAAATTTACTTAAAAACTGCTTGAGCTGCAGGTCATATCAGTCTGATTTGGAGAGTGAAGGCAGTTCCAACAGTACAATAGAGACTTGTCTACAGGCAGGTAAACGAGAGTCTGCTAACAAAGGGGTAACAAAAGCTGCTGGCTGGGCTGCCAATGTTGCACACAAACTTTCATAGGATGAAGATGCTGTGGATGAGATCCAGGATGGGAAAACTGAGCCAACACCTGCTGCTGTTCTAATTTTTTTTTTTTTTTTTTTAATTCTCCTCTCACAAGAGGGGGTGGGTAGACTATACAGAGGAGGGCTGTACAAAACTGGGCACTGGGCAGGCATTTCTTCAGCAGGCAATCCAGGCTCTACCTGTCCTTGAGCTCTCTTGTCACCCGCTTGGTGATGCGTCCACACATCAGGCCGATCAGGAAGAGTACACAGATGCCGACTGTGATCACAGACAGTATGTAATTCTTGGACGGAGAGGTCATAACTTGCATGGCAAGGTCAGAAAAGCCTTCCGCTGGGGCAACCTGGAGGTGAGAAGGGAATAAATGAGCCAAGCTGCGCTTTCCATGCGACCCTCAGCCTCGGTATTTGTCAGGTTTAGTCTCTAGTACTGCTATTGCGCCTCCTGTCATCATCAGACATGGCGTGAACCACAAACAAGGGGGCCTGCAATGATCCATCTGAAGGAACTGCTGCTGAGGGGACAGCTTTGTAACAGGAAATTCTGCTGACCCTATTTTCATTGCCCTAGACCTTCTCTACAGGAGACCATGCCCTGTGTGCACAAAAGACAGTTTAATTCTGCACCATTTAGGATGCATCCCAGACACTGAGAGAATAAGATATACAAGTTCAAACAAGGAGACCCACTTTCAATTTTTCTGGACCAAAGTCAAAATGCTAAACTTCAGAGACAAGAATTTCATTACAGTTGAAGTTTTTCATAAATAGCTTGCAACAGAAAGATCCAATGCAAAAAAAGGAAGTAGTTTACTGAAATCCTTTACATATTCACCTTTGCAGCATAGCTCCACATTTCAATACGATCATTAAGGCGCTTCTTGCATTCAGGCTGCAACCTCACACGCTTATCTTCCAGAGCTTCCATTAAGCATGACATTTCTGTATGCAGAGAAGATGGTGTTACAAAATAGAAACAGTGTCTTCAACAATATGCTGTGGAAAGGCTGCTGGAAAGGGACACTTCAATTCTACTAAAGGCTGATGGTTACATAGCTTTCTAACCAGACCAGCCAGCCTGATAGACTGTATACAAAGCCCTATTGTACCCTTGAAGCTAGCAATTTTGCCAAGATTCATGATAAATATTGCATTTTGAGGCGCAAGGAATTCCAAAAAGAGATTATAGTATGTACCCAAGATGTAATTCATGTGATTTACATGAGATTTTACAGCCTTATAAATTTGCACCTTCAATGAGCTGTACTCTACATTCCATGCCACTACTCTTTAGAGAGAGCCAAGACCAAATTCAGCTCAGGAAAAAACAGCGTGTATCTCCTTAGGCTTGTTAGATCTTTCTTTTGATCAACAAAATGTTTTGGAAAGGTTTAACTTCCTGAGTTTTTGCACAGTCCTGTGCAAAGGAAATGGGATCACAGTGTTCTGGGTGCCTACGGAGCGCCTTGGCTAATTCATAAGCTCTTTTATATGCTCATATGAGACACTGACATAAAATTTTGTATTTTATACTTCTACTGCCTTACTTGAATAATCCCTAATTAGATGCTTTCTGCTTCACAGTGAAGAGTTATTTTGTTCATAGAAAACAGGCTGCAAACTTTAAACTAACTCCAGACTTTTTAAACACAATTGTCAGTTCAAACACTCAGAGGCAGATCCCTCTCTAAGCTAGACTTCTGCATACCTTCAGTGCAAACATGTCAGAACACACATCAAAAGAATTACAACGAAACAGGAATAAATAAAGGATATCCAGAATTTCAGAAAGGCATTCAGTAACCAGCACGAAAGATAATGATCAGGAAAATACTTGGCTGCTATTTTTAATGCCAGATCAACTCAAAAAGATGGGAAAGTTCAGAACTTTTTTCCCCACTAGCTCTCCTTAAACTGCCATACATACTATCCAGCTAGCTAACGCAACAGCAGTAACAAAGTGCAAGAACTTGACCTCAAACAGGAAAAGAACGGGCTAGGAAATACTTAAATAAATGATGTTTCAAGTGGTCTGAACCTGATGAACTTAGTCTTAGGGGACTTGGAACAGCTGATGAAGTCTCAAAGCCTTTAGTTGCTATGTGAACTTAGAAAATGTAGTAAAGATTACCTACCCTCTGTAATATTGGAAAAGAAAAACTGGTGTATTTAAGCAGAGAAGAAAAAAGAGGATCAAAGGACTTCAGTTTAATTTTATCTGTCAAAAATACTGAAACAAAGAAGCCAACCATGGACAAAGACTGACATAAAGAAAGAAGGACCAAGGGGATTAGCTAAGAATGAATCTTGTGAAACCAAATTGATTTGCTTCTGTAAGAGAAGCAGCTTGGTTCCAGGGAAGCTTTTGATGCAGTCTGATACAACACTGTCATAAGTAAGCTTGGGAGCTGTATCCTGTGTGAAGCTGATACAGGGTAGGAGATAAACCTCACTGAAAAATGAATCCATGTACTTCAGTCCATGTGTATTAAGAGCTCGTTTTCAACAGGATTTAACTGAGGAGGGATTTTACAGAAGGGTTACAAATCTGGTATCACACACTATTGTCAGTAAGCAGATAAGGCTGCAAGGATATTATATCAGGATTGAAGAACTGGTCCCACCTTGGACACAAGGAAGGACTTCTTGACAGCCATCTTCTAGTGGCATCTACCACCTCTGCAGCCATTCCACTTCATTACCTGTAAAGGACTGGTGGGAAGATCTGGTACTTAAGGTAAGCTGCATTCTCTTACCAGCATCAAGGCCCTCAGAACTGAGAGGTTGCGTGAGTAAAGCACGAGTACTTACGGCGTCCTCTCCCTGGTGGAATGGCAGCACAGTGGTGTTTGATGTCTAGGGCACAGGCTGTGTGGAGTACTGGGTCAACAAATATATCTGCTTTGCTTTCTTTCAGCATGTTGAGTACTTCCTATGGAGGGGGAAATTACAAGCACATATCAAAAAAAGGAGAGAGAACAAAACTTAGACTGCTTAATGTTTCTGAAAGGTGCACCATCCTTTTAAATCCAGGATCATAAGAAAAGACACCACTGTCCCTGGATGAGGCTATGAATGCTGGTTTAGGCTGGATTAAATGTCCTGGTTTATAAAGGTTACCATAGTTATGGTCATTAAAATACCCATATTAATTTAAAATACAAAGTCAATATGCCAGGGTTACTTCAGTTAGAACTGAAATAATGTGCCATAGCCACGGGGGCAACTTGTACAGCCCTTGATCGTAGCCAGTGCCTAGGCCATATCCAGCACTCAGGAAGCCTGCAACAGAGACAGCAACAGAAAACAGATTAGTAACAAGAAACTTTGGCAACCATAATCAAGAAAGGATCGAAGCCTGGAATTGCAGAGGAGGCACTGTCGGCTCAATTTTCACTGGCAAACTGAAATTGAATTGAATCACTGCAGGCCAGAACTGAGATGCACAAGGAAATTTGCACAGCTTTGGCTTCATCCTAGCTAGAACATGGCCTGGGCTGCGATCTGGAAAAATGACCAACTTCTGCAGGGACGGGATGTCTTTTAGAGTACATTCAATTTATTTCCTTTACCTTCTTGCACATTTCATTTTTTATTTTCAGTAGATTCACTTTCAGACATTCTTCCACCTGCCCAGTCTGCTCCTGAGCTGCTGCTTCTTCCGCACACAAGTTGGCAATCTATTTTGAAAAAGGTATTTTAACATAAGTAGTTCAAAACAATTGTTCTGCCTTTTAGCACATTTATATCTCAATACATTAGTTCATCACAGGGTGCAGCTAGAGAACACACGATGAGATACTTTCCCCTCCCAAATTCCCAGAGCCAAATGCAGCCTGGCTCATGCAATATGCATACCCTTTAAAACTCAACAGCAAGTCAATATTACTGTACTGAGAGGAAAGCAGGGAGGGAAACAGCATAGAAATGATGTTGAGATATGAAATAACCAATAATTGAGACATGGCTGATTCAGCTATCAAAAGTGAAAGCTCAAAATCTGACTGTATTCCAGTTAAGGTTGACAAGACCAGAGAACTAGCACACTTTTTTTTTACAACAGGAAAGCAGTATTCTTCCACAGTCACGAGTACTGATGAGATCCCAGATGAAAAAATTAACTTATTAGCACTGCCCAGCAAATTGCAATTCTTGCACACTGGACAAAAATTACAAGCAGAGAGCCTGACTAGCTAGAAGCAGTTCAAAGGGGGTTTTTGTTTGTTTCAATTATCAGGATAGTTCACATTTTAAGAAACAAAATCTGTTTCATGAAGGGAGTTTTCATCTTGAAAAAGTTGCTGCTGAGACACTTCTCCTACCTCTTCAGAACAGTGCATCTGAAGTTGGGGATCCAGCCGATAATCAAGAGCCGATTCCTGGATTATCACTCGAATTTGGTCCTCGCAGTCTGGAGAGAGACGCTATTAAGCAGAGAAAGTCATTAACCCACTCAATGACCTTTATTTTCATACATCAATCACCTTGCATTTTAACCTGTGTATTCTGTAATACTTGTAGAGGAGCGTAAAAACTCATTTACATACAGCCTGTTACATACATTGAACACACCGCAAGTCCAAGTTTGATTTGTTATTCAGTAACTGTTGCTCAGCACAGTCCTGCACAGTTTCTCATTTGCATGTATCAGCTCTACTCACCTGGTCTGCATATTTCAACTTCAGGCATGAGATGACTTGTCCTTCCAACTCTGTATCATCTTTGGCCCTATTCAGGATATTTTGGCAGAATTTCGGTATGTCTGCTTTGCACGCCTTCCTGAGCACTGGATTTAAGCGGTAATCTAACCGGGAAAGATGACAGAACTTCATTAGAGTACACATCTCTTCAGATTACAGAGCATAACACTCCAAAAGAAATTTGACAGAAATTTCCTGGATGACACTGTACTGCCAAGAAATTTAATTTTGGGAAAAAATACTATTTTTCCACAACAGAATTTTACCTTGTGAGGTAAGAGCTTCAGGAATAAAGTGGATGTAATAACGCATGCTGATTCTCAAGAACTTGACTGAATAAAGTTAGTGTGTGCACTGACAACCATGAAGGAGAATAAAACAAGATGAATATTCTTTTGGCCATGCAGACCACTCAACAGCTCAGGCAGGAAAGTTAAGTTTTTTTCAGAAGAGGATACCTGTGTTCTGTGTAATCTGGCGCTTGGTAATCATTTGCTTGCATTTAGGATCCATCACTTCACTGTTCTTGTTTTGTTTCAAACACTGCAACATATTTTTTGAGTCTGCCTCTGGACAAAACCGCTACAAAAAAAAAACCCAAGTTTCATCACTAAGCAATTGGGGGGGACGGGACAGGGGGGACACCAACTATATTCATGGAAGAGAATAACCACCTGCCCAACCCAGAGGTATACAGACACACTCCCTAGCCCAAACACCTATTAAAAAGAACAGTGCTACTCTCCAAATTGACTATGGGCATGAATATCTCTGCTTATGGAGTGAGCACTACGCCGTACAGTCTTGACTGGCTTCTAGACACCAGCTTGTGTTGGCAGTATCAAAAGCAATTTGCCTTTATTTTCTATTCTTAAGTTACAGCAAACTTTGCAAGAAGTACACACCAAATTAGGTCTCATACCCAATTACTTTTGCTCCCCTTTATTTTAGAAACTAAAAAGGGAATCTTTTAAGTCTATACACATACTGCTGTTCTGCATAAATACTGGCTGGGCAAAACAACAGGTAAAGACTTCATTAGTAACGCTCAGGACAAAGTAAGACCATAAAGAACAAGAAAGCACAGAACAGCTCATTAATACTAATTTGTCCATTCCTGCCCTGAATTAGATAGTCAAAAGTGAACCAGTTTACCCAAAATTGAGACGAAGGTACTAATTTATTTTGTTAAAACTAATTCTGTGGGTGTAAGGTAAGGCTGTTGCATCTTCTAATCCTCACCATTTTGGTGAGATTACAGGTCTTTTTTTAAAAGCATGAGTCTGTACTGGAGAGCAGTAAATTGTCAAGATGTTCTGCTTCAGCCACAATATGGAGTCAGGGTACTGCATCCAGACCACACATACTAGTGTTTCAGGGCTTGCAGTTCTGGCTACTGTGCAAGAGTGTCTTGTATTAACATTCACTGCTGGTTTCCACGTGGTACCACTTTAAGCCAGCATTTCTAGTTGTAATTTTTGCATGATTTTGCCTGCTTTATCAGTTTGATGAAAGTCTCTGTGCACCAGGTCAGCAGTAAACTGACAATGTTACTACTCTCTGTAATCATAACTTTTTCACCTTTGCTAAAAGCCAATCCAAACCCAAACTGACTGGATGAAAACTGTATTAGAAGCCTCAGCACAGACTTCCTCCTCAATTCTGTTGGCAGTTGGGAAGAAATTTATTAGTGCACAGGCTTTGATCAGATATGTGGAGGAAGTAAATTTGAAAAGAAGAGCCCTGAAGAAACCTCAGCCTGATTCAGAGTTAAACTGATTACTTTGCAAAAAAGTAATCATACTTCTGAAACAACACAGCAGTCTTGTAAACAAGCCTTTATGGGAAGCTCAAAACCAACAGAGCTCTTATATCCCAACCTCACCGTCTTAAAGCAGCACACTGCCATTACCTTGATCATCTGCTTGCAGACTCTCATGAGCGTGTAGTCCAGTTCTGGATCCATCATCTCTGTCTCCTGCAGTTTAAACACCTTCTGGTGGCACCGGTTACTCAACTGCTTCTTGATTTCTTTCAGGCATTCAATAATCTATAACACAGTATTACAACCATAACAGACACATTGTTGATATGGTTCTGTCATATGCTGCTCAAAATGCACAGCTATGTGTTCCCCTAATGGCTATCTTCACCTGATTTATGCAGTTAAGTTCCCAATGCCTAGATTTTATCAAGTCATTACCAATGCTTATTTTCCAGGACTTGCTTTAAGCTCATCTTTTGTCACAAAGATTTAATGAGATGGAGGGCCACCTAGACTTACTCCAAAATCCCAAACCTCATCTTGCAAACATTATGCCTAAAAAAAATCTTTAGCAACATTTGCAGTAACCAGCTGCTAAGCTTAAAACTAGCATTAACTGAGGAATGAACTGCTCACAGCATTGCATTCACCCAATATTAATGCCTGTGAACCGGGGGGGGGGAAGCAGAATTATGCTCCAAAATACTAATGAAAGATTTCAGTGGTATCAAGATGACAATCTAACACTGCACTCACAGGGGCAAAAGTGTTCTTCAAAAGTTTTCTGAAATGAAAGTACAAATTAAATTGTAAATTATTAATAAAATCCATTACCTGAGCATTGCCATAGGGCACGTTTTGGCAGTAATTCTTGATGTCACTTTTACAGGCTTCATACAGTTCTGGTTCAAGTCTGATATCCTCAGTCTGCAGGATAAATTACAATATGAACTTTTAAGTAGGACTCTAAAGACTATTTTACTTTGTTAATCTATTAACTAGAGCTCTCTACTCACAAAAAGCAAGCAACTCTCACAACAGGCAGGTCAGTTTCTTTGAATTTAAGGGTCTTGGGTGTGAGAAGTGGTGTTAGTGGGAAATCAACTTTGCAAATCCATGCAGCGGATCAGTTGGCTTTTTACACTGAAGAAAGGGTTTAAACCAAATTTCAGAGCTGGCAAGTTGTTTCCACTGCTCCTCCTAAAAGGGCATCGACACAAATGTCCAAGACAGCCAAAATATTTTCATGTGGAAGCTAAAGGACATATTCATAACCACTCATCTATTGGGTGATCTGGAGGATGTGAATGAAGTTTCCTGCTTCTAGTGATGCCCAGCATTTGAATTCTTCCATACAAAGGCAAGAGTGCGACGTCTTCTGATATGGGCCTACTTAAGGTGAAGCTTTAACACTCAAACAGTATCTACTGGACAAAGACCTCATGAGTTTATTGCTGCAAGCACTGCAGCAGGAAGTTGAGAGGCACCCTTGCCTACCAGAACAAATACTACTCTTATTTATCCACTGAGCAACTTAGAGCAGCTGGAGTCGAGTTGCTTCATCTGCGCTTGTTTCCTCAGTCTGTAAAATGAAGCTTTTATTCTCTCCTAGAGGACTTTAAGGACATCAGCATGTGTAGCACATTGCTATCTAACACTAAAAGTAATCACTTCTAGCTGAAATTCTAATGACCACTTAGCTTGACTTAGCCTTCATGACACTATATTTAAGGCATTAAAGTAGACAATCATTACTTTCGCCATGAAGGGCAATTGAGCCTCGCATTGTAGGAGTGGAAAAAATAAATTGGATAATCTTACAAATGAGCTCCCTTTTTTTCCAGGGTGGACAAACCAGGAAGCTTTAACTCAATGACCTCGCTAGAAGAGTAGGCAGATCTAGAGTTTCATGCATGTTTACCATCTCTAGCTCCTCAACACGCAGCTGTTTGCGGCACTTCAGAGAGACCCTGTGCTCTTTGGCATCCTGCAAAGTATCATTACGCACAGTTGTGCTCAGACAGATCACTACATCCACCCTGCAGAAAAGAAAACAGCTTTTTACTCATATACCCTTCACTTAGACCAGCCAAGATTGGTGTTGGATCACCACATCAGAGAAATTGACCCCAAGAATCCAAACACAACATGAAGTCCTTGTGCATTTATGCTTACTTGTAGCCTGGGTACAGCTCTATGTAGAGTAACTGGATCACAATTAAAACCTAACTCTGATGCTATCTAACTGGAGTCTAGATCAGCAGACAGGAAGATACTCAAAATCCCACCACACCCCTGCCCAGCAAGACCTCTGCTTTTCAGTCATGTGAGCACTTTATAAAAGCCTTACTTCATATCTCAGAAATAGATGAAGGTGAATACCTATATGGCATTGCAAACAATTCTTTTAGCATTATGGCAAGGGCATTTACATCACAAAATGCAAATAGTCTTGCTATCCACAAACAGGATTGACCCTGTGTGTAATTTAGCCTTATGTCATTGCAGTAGGCCATTAAAAAACCCTTATACTGAAATGAAAAAACCAGCTAAAACAAGTGGGATATTTTCCTTTCCCAGATCAGCAACTGGAACAACGGTAGCCTGCATCTTAGAAGATTATGAATCTAGCAAGGATATAAAACATCCTGGGACATGCAGTCTACTAATTGTAATCATTAGCTATTTTCAGAGCAAGAAAAATAAAGAGGACAGGCCTGTATGCAAGTGTAAAGCAGAAGTAATTTTAAAGAGGCAGACAATGCCTCTACCTTAAGCATGTGCAGAACACAGTCACTAAAGGAAAACACACAAAACAATCAGCCTTTAATGTCCAGCGTTGTCTGTCCTATCATGAAATACCCTGTAACTTTATTACATATTTATACAATCAGATTGCTGTTTGGTCAGGTGCTACATACTTTTTTTTGATGTTGGGGCAAAGTTTCAGCACATCCTCCTTGCAAGCCATTTTAAACTTGTATGAGAACCTAAAATCTTTCATTTGAACCTGCAAGAGAAAAATGAGAAAACACAACTTTAGTCACCTGGAGGAAAAAAAAAAGCGCTGCCCAAAAGAACACTTGTTGAATCATACAATCAGCAAATGCTTTTGTCCACAACTTATTAACGTGGAAGCGAGGGGGATGCTGCACTGCTGAAGAAGCTGGGACCCTATCTATCATACACCAGGAAGCAAGGAGGGCCTGAAAATAAATCATCTCCAGAAGTGATCATTTATGACCAGGCATGCAAGTACAACTGTCTGAATTCACAAAAGCACTTTAAATACAGTAGGAATCAATCTCAAAGAAGGAGGGATTTCATAATTAGCTAATTCCTGTCAACACCCTCAAACAGAACAAGCTTCCATTGACAGTGGAAAAGCACGCCACTTACCAGCTGGAAATGAGTAACTCCGATTGCACATTTTTCATTCATTTCCTTCTGGTGTTTGTTCTGTATTAGACACTCCATCAGGTCCCCAGAATCAATCTGGTTATCTGCAACCTCCTGAAGAAGAGATGAAAGGCTTAAAAATGAGCTAACTCTTACAAGTCATGATTTTTATGCTCCTTTAACCCACTGTGACCAGGAAATAATGGAATTTGCAGTGCCACTCTATTGTGAGCTTACGCTCACCATTAACTGACCACCTGAGAGTTGTACCACACAAGTATTTATAGATGTAGTTCAGAAAAAAATCACCTCGGGCACACGCACACTTTACACTCAGGAGAACATACTGCAGAGACTCGATGCTTACATGAAGTATTACAGCTAGGTGCCTTCATTGCTATTTAACTACTCAATCCTAGAGCAATGTAAGAAGTTATTTCAGCAACACTGAGCAGCTGCACAGAGTAGAGTGGCTAGACACACTGCTTGCAGGCAAGGGGGAAGGAAAAAGTTTCATTTTCAATCCACCGTAAAGAGTGATTTTTCCAATTACAGGGCAATTTTCATCTTAAAACTCCAGCTTTTATGCTAGGGGTCTGACAACAGCAGAAGTGCTAGATGGACCTAAGAATTTCTGGTTTAGGGTGTTTTTTTTAATTAAAGACTTTTGTAACTGCTTATGCCTGATTTTACTTCCGAAGTGTAGCAAGTACACAAAGAACTAATACTAAAAACCTCTAACCTTTCCCACACAGTGTTTTTTCCCCAAAGATACTCATGCTATTACGGAGTACTCACATGACAGAATGTCTGGATAATGGGCTCACATGCTCTCATCAGCAAGGCTTCAATTTGAATGTCCTGCAAAAAAATTGCAATATTTCATTTTCACAGTGAATGGACAAGAAAAAAGGCTCTGAAAAAAAACCTGTGATAAAAAGTTAAACTCAACCCAGTTTACAGGGTTTTGAAAGATGCAATCCAGACAGCTTTCCCTTCAGTTCTAGAAATCCTAGGGTTCACTCTTGTCAATGTGGCAAATGTAAGACAAGCCTTCCAGTTTAAGGGAAGAGCCTAGTCTCCACAGAAACTCATTGCTTGGATATTTCAGCCTATCTTCTCCGAACTGGATGCTACAGCACTAGAAATCACCTCACACCTAGGCAGGAGTTAAAGATTAATGATAGTTCTGAAAAAAACATTTGGTAACCACTGGAAGGAAGGTTTCCCTAGGGCACAATGTAAGTTTTGAGACACAGGGAACAGTTTGGGGCAAGACAGTCAAATATGCAGCTTCATAAAATAAGTAAAGCTGCTGACCTCACTGAAAACTTCTAAGGATGCACCTGGCAGTTATTTCTTGCAAAATTTTTAGGACAGTGGGAGGGAAGTTGCAATATGGTACTCAAAACTACTTGCAAGGAAGACCAAAAAAAATGAAGTCCCATGACATATCTTGACTTGTACTAAAGGTAACTCGGTTAACTGTGCAAGAAATCTTAGCTTCAGTACCATAACCGATTTTAAGCAGGAGAAATGTCGTCACCAGCCTAAAATCCTGAACCATTGTTCAATTCTCTTCCTCAAAAACTCCACATTAAAACTTATATTGTACAGGGTAAAACGGATGGTCTCTGCTTGATCCCAGAGAGCGCTGCATTTCTGCAGCTACTCTAAACTCACTTTTTTCATCACGGTCAAAATGACATGCTTAACTAGACATGCTCAACTCTTCCCTTTATCCCAGGCTGAAAACTGCTCACCTCTGACTCCAGCTCAGTGAGGTTTCCCACTATGTCTCTGCAATCAGACACCAAGTCATCAAGATGGTCCTGAAGGCATTCTAGCTCCTATAAAAACAGACATTTTAGTGTGTGATCCAAGAAACCAAGTAGAAATTTGTGCCTGAAATATTGCCACACATGTAAAACTGCCCTCCTCCTTGTAAAGTCTTAAGTCTCATTTAATCCCACACTTCTGCTGGCACTCCCAGAACACATATATGTAGTAGCAGTTGAGAATGTTGGTCTAGGATGTTACCGCTTGTTCTCAAAGCTGCATGATGTACTTTCACTTCTGGAATATCACATTTAATTTGCCTTTTGCATTACCTTCACGAGAAGCTAATTACCCAAACTACAACCTATGACAGACACTTCAAAAAGACAGTGGTGTATGCTCTACTGCATCTGCTGTAAAATGGCTCCTCCCCTACAGCTATGCTAGGGCACAGCAATTTACCATCGAAGTATTTGTTGAAACTTTAAGTAGCAGCAGATGTTAGTTCAGTTCTGTATAAACACAGGAAACATGTCAGTATTTGCCAAATGGAAATGGGGTAAAGTTTATGTGGGAAATGTCAAGCTTGTAATAGAATATTACAAATAAGGGTCAGGGTGGGGTGTGGTTCCTTCAATAAAGTCGTTCTTATTAACTATCCCTTTCCCCCTTCTCATTCCACTACACATTTGAACCTACTGAAGCCATGCACTAGGTGCAAAGCTTCTTCGTATCACCTCCATCTCTCAGTCTAGTGTAGATTATGTTTCAAACTGCATGCATTTTTAATATATTCTCAGCTATACAGAGACAGCTAACAACAAGATGTCCCTTTATCCCCTTTCTGCCCTTCCTACCCTTCCAGCTTTGCAAACGAAGTAGTAGTGTCACTGTGTACAGTACCTGCCCTGTCTCTGTTTTTTCACTGCACCACTTCCCTAAGTCAATCATGCACTTGTCCTGGAGGGCTGGGTCCAGCTTCACATCCATGGCACGCTGATGGAGGATTCTCTGGACCTCTGCTCTACACTCTCGTGATAGCTGCAAAAAGGGCAAAGAGCGTTTAGCATATCAGGTCTCTAAATCCATACAATGCAAACAAAATGTTGTCAGGTGAAGCACTGAGTATGACCACAAATGCCATCAGCAATCCCAGAAAATACAGAACAAGTCCTGTACTGCTCAGCACGAGCCTGCTGAGACCCCCACAAATGATCCAGGTTCCAGAAGAGTTTGGAGCTTAGTCATTTAGTTTGGAGGAAGGCTCCTTTCATTCCACTAAAATAAATTTTACATTCTTAAACCTTCACTTTGCTTTTGAAATGAGATCTCAAAGCAGGCCCTAGATCATCTGCTGCACTGCCCCCTTCATTCAAAGCTACAGACTGCTTCTGGAGAAGAAAGTCAAAAGAGCTCATGCCCAAAATACCAAAAGGGGAAGCCCAGAATGAGGCAATATAGTCCAGCTGTAATTTCTTCCCAGCAATCCCCACTGCAGCACATCAGAGCCAGCATTTGTCCAGACTGAGGAAGAGACAAATTGTAGGAAATCCAGGGATACTGCAGACCTAAAATGCACTGGTCAAAGCTTAAAACTTCATACATTTAAAAATCCAAACCGCTGGAAGTTACCTAACATTTTGTGGACAGCACTGAAAAAAGTACTGATCTAACCTCTGATGAGTTTGCTTTCAAACACTAAATTTCAAAGTGACAGCTGCTCCCTTAGCCTACTTTCCACAAGAAAAATACATTTAAAAGCCTCTTCTTTCCCTGATAGATTATTTGCAGGCTGGCTATTGATTTCTTTGGTCAGCACTAATATAAAATGGAATTAAAAAGTCTCAACTCAGCAGACTAAGAAGCTGCATTAAAAAAAATTATTCCTAAAAGAGAGATGCTTTCAATCAATACTTGACCTCTGCCACAAAAGGCCTTTTAAATCAACCTGTAGAAATTAATTTTTAAGCCAGGCCGTTGTGTAAACCCACTAACTCCTAGGGGCTGTGTACACTACAGTGCCAAAAGAAATGGAACTGAATACCCAGATGCTTTCAAGGGAGTGCCTGAATAAAGGCACGAGAGGGCAGCAAGCTTGAAAAGAGTAGCTCTGAACCAAATGGATGTGATTATGGTGGATTTCCAGATTCCAGGGCAGCAAGTCAGATCCCTGCTGTCTTCTTTAAAGACAGCATAAGCACATTTACCAGTACAGTATGCTCCAAAGAACTGAAAGGATGCTTTATATCAATAGGAAGAATTTAATGGGGTATAATCTGAAGTTGTACTCAAATCAAAACTTAATTAGAAACAGCCTAGGAAAGCTGGGCTTGGAACTTCTTTTTGCATAAAACCAATTTTGCAGCTATGCTAGCTATCTATAAGGAATCACATTCCTCTTCGGAAAGGCAAGGAGGAGGACTTGCATTGTGTCTAAACCGATATACATAAGTTGCTGTCAGCACACAGTTCCCCCTGCGGGCAATCGTCACATCTCGATGTGGCTATTTTGCCTTACCAGAACAAGGACATAGACCTTCAAGTCACACTTGAGGAAGAGCTGGGCATCTGAAGCAGTGCAAGTACCACCTACGGTAAATGCTTTTAAGTAGCTTTTGTGAGTTCTTGCAGTTTTAGCACAGCGTGTCCAACTTCCAAACTTATGTACAACCCTTCTATCACAGATTAAAGAACAGTAGTTGCACTCTAGCACTTACCCTCCTTCCTTGCTCCTCTGTGCGGTACGCATGCCTGTACAAGCAGGAGAAAACAGCCCCTGGAGGCATCAGCTCACTAGTCTCATTCCAGCCATGGGTATGGCAGAGACGGGAGGCATCTCCCTGACACTTGCGGTAAAGGACTGTATCCAATCTGCAAACAGAAAAGTTATTGCTAGCACTTTATTCAAACTTTTTACATTTTTCATATTCTGAAATGCTTTTAAGGCAGCAAAATCTACTTCAAGTTTCATACACCACCACATCATTTAGCAGCGGTGTCTAACCAACTGAACCAACAGGTGGCAAAATGCCTGTCACTCAATTTGGCATCAACTCCCTAATGTTGCAAAAATACACTAAGATCTTTAATTACAGATTAAATCTTCAACACTTCTTGAAGTGCCTCCCATTCCCTTCCACAGCATGCCAGCCAAATGCTGACACCTGAGAAATCATTTCCCTGATGTCCTAAAGCAGCAGAAAGGCAGGTACATACCATGTTTTGCTTGTATATCATCTTACATGTACTTTGTACTGCTGCCATTTTGAAATGCCAGTTTCATAAAAATCTGAGTTAGATTAATTATTGTCTGCTCTGCATTTGAGCTAACTGAAGACTCAGCATCCCTTGCTTTTGCATACAAGAAATCTGCAAGTGTAGATCTCTTAAGATGACGTCTAATTAAAGCTAAGTGAGATATCGCCAACTTTCCAAAACGGAAATTTCATTTCTACAACACTTTAGAAGGCAAACATCAAGTGGTATCAGTGGACACAATTACATAGATAATTATAAAAGTAGTAAGAAAATCATTTCTACTCTGTGCATCTGTGCTATGCGCACAGTACAACAGTTTTTAAGCGCTAGTTTTAGGAAACAGTGGTGAAACAAGAAAGATGAACTAAGCCTGCAGTATGAATTAGAATTATCTTTACTTCCAGCAAAATGCAAATACTCAGTCTTCCTTCTTCCAATCACTTAAGTTTGGCTCAAGCAATGAATTACCTGCTGGAAACATGGCACAGGCAGGAGAAACAGCAATGAAGGGAAACAGGAAGGGGAGGAGAAAAAAATTTAAGTATTCTTGTCTACCTATGGAGACAGTTATTGAGATGACTCAATAAACAGCCACAAAGCCCTAAACTCTCTGGTCCATAAAGCCCCATGTATTTTAGAAGCAGAAAGTTCACAGAGCATGTCAGCTCTTAACTACTGGCAAAGCTGCCCACAGATACAGCTATGAGTCAGATTTTCTTAATGTTTGATTTGAATACCCTTTGCAGCAATCTAAGCCCATGACTTCTTGCCTTACACTCCTTGTGGTCACCGAGAACAATTATTCCATTTCTTGCAGCAACCCCATTTGATGTACTCTACTTCCTCACCTCTCAATCTTCTTCAGAAGAAAAGCCAAAACACTTGTTCTTTCCTCACTGGTCATGTTTATCAAATTTATACACTCCTCATCTTAACCCACACAAAAACAGGGGCTCTGTACATATTTAAAATAAAGCACTGCCATCTTTGGATGAAAAAGTTGGAAAAGCAGTGCTCCAAAGGGAATTACATCTGCTCTACAGGCTGTAATCACACCTACAGAATTTGAAAAAAGGCAGAAATGGAAGCAGGGAGCCTCTCACACAGTGGTTCTTTGTTATACTTAGTAGCTTGGTTTTCTTAACTCCCGTATTATAGCACTCAGAGCAGATAAAACTGGCTGCCACCTCCACAGAAAGTAACCTTCAACTTCAATATGGCCACAGAGACTTCTTTTAATTAAAGATGCATTGAATTTCAGAGCTCAAACTTGAGATGCTTTTTAGGGCTGCATCATTTCTAAGTGAGTACCTGATTTAAGTGGGTGTCACACTTACTTCTAAGCAGCTCTTCCTCCTACTGTTCTAGACAGGCATCAATGCCCTACAGACCTGGCATGCTTAAAAGTCCTCTTTTGAACAAGCATAAGCTATACTGTTTTACAAGGAGCTGCTAATGCATACAAACACTAAATACAATCATCAAGTGATGATAAATCTTGTTTTACAGTACTCACTTCCAATCACGAGATATAAAATACTGGAGCTCCAGGAGCCTATGCTCACAGTCCTCTACCATCTTCTCAGTATACAAGTGCTCCATCAGGCAAGACAGAATCCTGCAAACAGAAGAAAAAAGTTAGGTAACAGACCCTTATAATCATGCTGAGCTTCCTTGTAACAGTTGGTGTTGCCAAATCAGTCTTTCCAATGAACTGTAGTAAGACGTTCAAACACAGTGAAGATCTTTCTCTTCCTTCAAAAAGTTTACATCTAAAACAACTGTATGCTTCATTTGTACCCTCTTAAATTCCATTATTTTAGTTATCTCAGCAAGTTCTATATACGACAAAACCATAAAGAATATTTTATATAAAATCTGGCTCAGGAGACTATATATATCCTAAAGATAAAGGAGACATTTGTCTCTGCAGTGTGGGATTGCTTAACTGGCCTTTTAAGGCTTGTTACTTTTCTCTGTGATATTACTAAAGACTTATGTAGTAAGAGAAATTAGCACATCAAGTGTCCCAATTTAATCTAAGCACCTGAGATAGCTATGTCCTTCACTAGTGCTAAACCAGCCCTGTTACAAAAGTACTAGCCTGCTGTGATGGATGCACTCTACCTTTTAACCAAACTAGCAGTAGTTTGATGCAGGCTCCAAAGGAGGTAAAGGCCTGAGCCGTGGCTAGGCCAAGAACTCCTTTGGTCCCGATCTGTTCTCTGAGAACCCACAAAGAAGCTGAGTGGCACAGTGAGCATTGACGCATATGAGCTTGGAACACCGATCATGTGATTGACACATGAATAGCTGATGGCTTTTCCAAGAGTCATTTATCAAGGAACAAAGAAAGTTGTGGGTACAAGGAGCCTCATGCATATCTTTCCTATCGCATGTAATTTGACTACGAGCCAACTACTTTATCTATAAATATGACAGCTAAAGTGAGCCTTCTTTGAGCTCTCCCTGCTAGGCAGCGTGGCTGCATGGCAGTGATCTCCCCTTGAGCTGGGACACCTCTCAAGGTTGCTCCTTGAGGCAGAGAGACCTTTTACCAATGACAGATCTTTGGTAAGCAACCAATATTGTGCATAAGCTTGTAGTATGGTAACTTTGATTTTGTCTTCGTAACTTTGATTGCATGCTGAATTGATAAAGTTTGCGTATATAATCCCTAAGACATAAACCATTGTCCAAGTCTGAGACTAAGATTGGACCTAGCCGCACCTAAGCTCCATCAGGAGTTTAGAAAGCAAGGGGGTCTATTCTGAACCCCGCAACTCAACGGGAGGTTCCCTTTTGTATCCTCGGTCTCTCTGTGAATCATTTTAACTCAAGTGTAACCCAATTTTCCCGTGTATGTTTCTTCAATGCAGTAATTAATAGAGTGAACCTTGCCATCGAACTTTGTTGTCACACTTTTATAAATCATATTAAACCCACTTTTGTTAATACCTTTGACAGTGATTTTTTTTAAGCAATCTAAATCACTCATTCATGACACCTACTTACACAGCAGGAATGAAGACAGAGCTCTGTTGACACCTCCAACCCTGTATGAATTGCTAGTTTGGAGTCCCGTCATCTCTGGACAGGTTTTGGTATTTATATTGGTCAGCCACACAACCTTCATGGATGCCCAACAGAAACAAAAATCAGTTGTAACTGAGAGCCACCTACATTGGGTCTCCAGACCGTATGTGCTTGCAGGCAGTCTGTATCACTGATTCACAGGCCTCGTTCAATGCTCGGTCAATGCGGTAATCTGCACCGGGGTCAGTTTCTTGAATCAGTGTTTGAAGCTGGAAGAAAGAAATTGTGGCTAGGAAAACAAATTATAATGATCAAAATGAGAGCGCTTGCAACCTCTCAGCATGACAATTCTATGCCAATAACAACACTACCAGGTATGACCTCTGCTCTACAGTTGCTTAAGTGCTTGTGCTGCCAACTCAATTACCAGAAATGGGAGTCCAGCACTGCTGAACCCTAATTATCCTTATGAAGCAGCCCAACAACATTGGAGAAGACCAGTCACACACTGAAGGTCAACTGTAAACCTGGACTGGTTATATACTGATTTACAAAACAGAAACAGTAAAATTTGAATATTGTATTTTTTGATCCATCCTCATCCCACAAGGCTGATGATACCAAACATGCAAATTTATCACATTTCCATGAAGACTATCTACTGTTCTAAACTGAAAACCAAATCAATGTTTAAAGACCAGTTGCCTAACTACAAACAAAGCTTAAAAACGTTTTTGAACTGCCTGGAGAGGACACAAAAGTTTCACTGAAATACAGGATAAAATGTCCTGTTCTGCTGGCCCATGAAATATAATTTCCTCAAGTATGCCTGCTCAAGCTTTTGGAAACCAGGGTAATCACAATTTGGTCTACAGCACACAATTTATTATTTGTATTATATTGTATTTTTTTCCCTTCATATATATATAGATGAAGGGAATTTGGGTAAATCTCAGTCTCATTTAATCTACAGTTTTGGAGAGAAGGGTAGCTTTCTGGGCTCAGCCCCAGGATCCCCACGCTCCACTTCATTTCCCACTAAGCTGCAAATTCCCAAAGACTGACACAGGGCAGACTGGTATCATCATTCAACAGGCAAACATTTTTAGCTGACAAATTTGGAGCAAAAAAAAGAGAGCTTGCTTAGAAGGCAACTGCACACTGACATCAAATGGTCTATGCTGTTAACATCTTGACACTTAATGATTTTTGTTACTGGCCCCCAGCCCAACTAAATCAAAAGCACAATTACAATTTTATCCTCTATCTTTCAAAGTCTGCACCTAAACACCACCCAGGAAACTTTCAGGGGCAAAGCTCTAACATCACAAAACGCAGAGAAGAAAAAAGGATCAGAGAACTGGAGAAAATACAAGCTAGCACTATTTATCCAATAGGAAACTTGTAATCAAGAGGACAGACCACAGACTGCCTGGGAGGAACACAGGATTTCCTGCAACTCACTCTTGGCCAAAGTTAATTAGGCCCAGCCTCAGTTTCTAAGGGATGCAGGCAGCTCGGAAGAGTGCTGGCACAAGCTGTTGATTCAAAAATTCCTTGGGTATTTTCACCAAAAAAATTAATAATAAAAAAGAAACACTTTATATGACTCTGACAGTTGTCAAACAGAAGCCAATACAGGATCCAGTTCACAACAGGGAGCTGCACCTTAAACAGCAGGAGAAGCGAGAAGTGGTAAGTCCTTTACAACCTTCATAAGAGTCAATGCAAGAAGAAGAATATGGTCATTCTGCTGGCGTGCACACACACACACAGCCTGCACAGACAGACAATACTGTACACAAAGTGCTGGGCTCACTTCATGTCACTTCATATAAAAAGGGATCAAGTATGATTACTGGAATTACTCCCTCAAGGACAAATGGGTGAATAAAACCTCAAACTTGACACTTTCTTACACATACAGATTAAATAAACTGGCCAGAATATTATATAGGCAGGATTCTTCCTCAGGTCTCAGTTTAAGTGATATTTGTGTTGCTATCAAGTGGAAGAGGCTAAAGTGCACTGGGTACAACAGCTCAGAAGAACCAGATCACCTCCTAGTCTCTCTGTCCTGTTTTGGGCACTACTGCAGGATTACCAGTCCTGATTCTCAACCAAGTGCAAGATGTGCAGCAGCGAGCCAGCTGCCCTGACTGCAGGGGTGAGGGAATAATTTGGCACCAGTAATAAAAGTGAAGGGTTTATAGCATTTTCCTCCCTCCTACAACAAACCCTTGCAGCTGAAAAGCAGCTGGATAACCTTTATAATTCTCTGAACTTTTATCCTGATGTGGAACTAAATTAACAATGAACTATTGATTTATTATCTGTACTAGAAATTGAAAGCAGAAATATCTGCCCTTTTAGCAAGGATTATAGTTTTACCTGCTCTGAAGGGACTGAACAGAAAAAACAAAGATGAGATCAGGGCAACATAAAAGTCATGTATTTGAGAAACAGTTTCCCAGCAGCTCTAGTACGAAATATTGCTTCCACTGAGCAACGCCACAGGTGCTAGACACTGCCAGTACAGCTGTAGGTCTTTTAAGAGCTGATGCTCACAATTAAGGGACACATATCTGCCGTCTGATGACCTAGAGCATCACAGACCCCCTCTCCCTACGTGCACGATCTCCATCTTTGAAGAACACCACAACAATGATATTTGCAGAAGACCATTTAATGACTGGAACATATCCAAACTGTGTATGATTCCCCAAAGCAAAGAGTTTGTTTTACATGGGAAGACATGCTCCTGAAGTAGCATCTCGTTCCAATGATTTTTTTTTTTCCTTAATAAAATGCATGCCCCTACAGAAGTACATTAATAGTATAAATAATAGGAGCCCTATCCTTTGCTTCAGAACAGGCAGAGCGCTCTCCGAGACAGCAAAGCCAAACTGCAAACAGCCCTTAAGAGGGCACATTGCTAGAGCATACCTGTGATATGCTAGGGTGAAGAAGGTACCTAAGCCTACAGTTAGACAAGGTAAGGCTGACCAAACACCCAGGAGTTTGTTTTGAACTTAGGCTGAACAATTTATGTTACACAGAAAGCCATTGATCCTCTACCATTTACAGAACTTGGGCATTTTGGCAAGTTCACTGATCAAAACCAAGACAAAAAACCACACAGCTCGTAGACATTTGGGTCTAGGCATGCCTCTTGCACAACAGCATGGTTAATCGTGAGTGCAGAGTCTCATATGCAAGACCATTCTGGTTGAGGTGGCTCACAAGAAATGAAACCCCTCGGATGAAGAAATTGGGGTTTGAGAAGGTTTGAGAACACAGTTAATTGACAGTTTTAAATACAAAGAATCACTCGTATTCCTCCTGCAGGAAAGGGTACAAGCAGCTGCTCCTGCAGGAAAATAAAATCATGGGGGTTCTTTGGTTATGTTTTGTTGTTTTGGGATTCTTTGTGTTGTTTTTGGCAGACGGGCAAACATCTTCCTTTCATAAAGCAAGCAGAATCAGAGCAAACCTTGATAGACAGGACAGTAAGTAAAAACAGATCCAAATTAGATGTTTCCCATTCCAATTTCCTCAGGCAAACTGTCTAAGCAAGCGCATCTGAAGAATTTCAGGACTAGTCCTACTGCTTTGAGCTAGCCAAGAAATTTAAGTGCTGTATTAGCGTTGATGCTACTAAAAGCACAGGGACACAAGTTTTTGACTCCACACAGAAAAGACAATGTCTGGATATGGGCCCAAAGCTCTGCAGCCAGCTCTGCTTGGACAACAGTGTTGTTTTCCAGAGCAACAGTGTTGTTTTCCTCTGTTTCCACAGGCGATAAGGTAGAGATGCCACAGATCAGTAGTTCCACTATCAACAGCCACATCAAAGTTCAATCTGAGAGCATCAGCACCATGTTCCTGAAATAAGAATTGCCCAAGAACATCAGAAAGCAAGGACCAACATCAGTCAGCTTTGGTCTAGCTGGACTTGGGCTGAAGCCATGTGGACCAAGCAGTAGCCAGGAAGCAAGCACGCAGGAGATGGCTGAAGCAGCCATCCTATCTGCAGATGTGGAGTCACTGGAGATACAAAGTGATAGGGCATCTCACAAACATTGCATTTTAGACAAAAAAAAAAAAGAAGAACTCAAACAAAACAGTCCATGTGTTTTGATGCAGTCTGCTTACTAGTTTTTGGAAACCACAACACAGGTCAATCTTTCCCCCATGAATGAATTTACTGAAGCAGCACTTCTGAGACCATCCCCATGTCTCAAAGACTGAACTATACTGACACATGGCAATGAAGCAGCTGAGAAATCAGCATCAGAAGAGCATCAGTGGCTCAGCAGAAGCATACATCAAAGGTGCTCTCTAGGTGTCCAAAAGGAAATGAAGTAGCTCCAGCTACTATGAAGGGACAGACCTCTAACTTGCCTTCTTCACAACCTGTCATATGGGCCAATCTCATATGACAGATGAGTTTGAGTTTCTTGCACAAGCCGCATAGTATCTGGAAGGGTTTCAGACCATATTCTCTTCCTTACAAAGATAATCTACCTACCATAGAAGATAAAAGCAAGAAGCTCATTCTAACACAATAAATCAAAATGGAACAGAGCCAGTGACAGCTGAGACAACCATTACCATTCACATACAAAAATATCAACAATAAATTATTTAGTACCTCAGAAGTTGTAGGCAGCTATATAATAGCACAATGCCAGTCGTCAGGAACCCAAAGCATTGGAATGTTTATCCTATTTTCTTGCAATCATCTATTTCCTCTTGCCCATAAAAACATGGACAAACTAATCATATTTTATAAAATCAACACTTAATTTGCTCCTGCTGTCTTTTGCACAGAAAACAGAACACAGGACATTTAACTTGAAGGGGAGTTGCAGACAAGCCCTGCTGTTGCATCAACTTATTGTACAAAAATAAAGCAGAAGCTTAAATATAAGAACTGAAAAAAAACCCTATAGATTTCTACAGACATTCTTTTTCCCCCAAAATCTGAAATCTCGTATCACTTTTGGGAGTCCCCTGCCTTGACTTATGACTTGTTCTGAACATGCACTTCATGATCTGGAAGTTATTCCCAGGACGAACTGATCTTCCAACAATTTGCAAATAACCAAGTTCTGAGGCAGCAAGTTCAATTTCATATTTAAACAGAAAGAAGTATTTGGTTTTTCACACTAATGATGCAAAGCATAAGTCATGCACTACAGCTTACCGCAGAAATTACTCAAACTGTACAGCTGCTGCACCAATACACCTGGTATTTATGCAGAAATAAGCTCCATCACAAAAGCATCATATTCCTTACAAAAATTTAACATATAGTCATTTATCTTTGATAACATACACAATCTGGCAACATTTTGGGCTCAGGCTTTAAGCTAGATTTACACAGAAAATGGACTACAGTGGTTCCGTATATTGCAGGAGGTCAAGAGCATACACCTCCCCAAATTCCTACATCAGCACTAACACCCCCTAGCCATTTTTAGTGCTGATGTCACTTTTCCAAGCTCATGGGTCATTAAAAGCAGATATTAAGCACAAAAATGTAATATTACATTTAAAAGCACTAATAAGTTTGAGCAAATATTAAACTATTGTTCTCAATTTAAAGAGACTACAAACAGGATGCCTCTGGGCCAAAATGAAGTTTAAAAAAGGGAAAAGAATCATCCCACTTTAAAGAGGTATTTTGGAGAAGAACGACATTTCCTTCAGTGGCTGCAACTACAACGACGTGCAGCAGTATGTTGTACCTACCTGTCCCTGAAGTTCCATTTCCATCGTTTAAGCTGAATGAAACAGCAAAAATAAAACTGAGTGGAAAGGTGCTTCGAGAAGATTTAGTGCATTTCCAAGGACAGGGCATAGGGAGAAAAGGGAAGGAGGGGGAATGTTTTAACACTTCTAAAAAAGCAAGTTTCCCTACATCTTGCACCCAGGAGAGAATTCCATGACTTGAGAGCTCCTGGAGAAGAACTACTGGAGATCCAGTACAAAATCCAGAGCAAAACAATCCAAAAGTGTATTTGTTGAGAAAAAACAAACATTACTGAAGTGCTGCTAGATACCAAGTTACACTCCATACCATGACAGTTACACAACTGCCTCCAGCATTCACTGGTACCTGGCAGAGACAGACTACCTTCGGAGGAATCTCCACCGCAAGGCAAAACATTAACAGACAAATCAGTGCTTCTACCAACTAAGCAACCTAGAAGCGAAGCGATAGAAAAGCATCTTACTGCCTGCTGACAATTCGGCCCGACGTTTCCCTTTTCGCCCCGTACTACTTTCATGAGGCAATGTAGGGTGCGACCTTTCCGATGCAGGCCTGAGCAGTGGTGTTCGATCTCCCCTCGGCAGCTCAGGATGATTTCTGGGCTCAGTGAGAAGTCTTCCATTAGCATGCGCCGATAATCCAACATTTCACCCTGGCACTCACTGCTCACTTGTCGACCTGAGCCAAGAGAAGATGACTTGATTTAGTATTAATGCTTAGCAGAGCCCTTCTTGACCTGTGCTACCATCATGCTGGAAGAATAGGGACAATGTCCATGCTCTGGACAACACTAGGATGCCACAAATGTGCTAGAGCAGACATGCTGGGGATTAAACTAATTGTTATGGTAGCTCCCAGCATTTAACTGAACCTGTAAAATAGTCAGTCTATGGATTCAATGCATGGATTTGAAAAAAGGATTCCTGCAGGATTAGAATTTTATTTTGGATTTCACATTACAGGAGGTGCTTTTGAAGAACAGCTGAAAATGCCTAGTGGATCTGCTGTTCTATGGTACAGGTCAGCTCTTCCCTGTACACTCAAGGGCTCATTTTTCCACTGTAGAAACAGAAGTAACCTCTGGTAATTTACCAGATTGATATGTAATTGGGGAAGGAACTTGTCTGGACAGCAGGTTAAACATTTTCTGAGGAAAAGGTTTTCTAGAGCAATAGCACTTACTTGCTCAGGAAGCCAAAACACAGAATAGAGTATGTTACCAAGAGTATACATGGAGTGTCTAACAAACCACTGTAGTTGCACAGAAATCTAACTTTAATCAATGCTTAGATCTGCTATAAGCTTTCCTACAGTCCCCATGTAGACAGTTTGTTGGGTTTTTTTTAATCAAAAGGAACACATCTTTTTTGCTATGCCCTCCCCCTAGCCCCCATCACAACCTATTCATATGTATACAATGCCCCATGCAACAGAGGCCCTATACCCCAACAGGGGCTCCCAGGTATTATAATACAGACACGTGGAAGTGCATGGAATAAGTAGTGTTCCTCCTGGGCTATGCTTGGTGCATGAGCTACACACTGCAGAACCTGTTCCACCGCGGAAGTTAATAACTGAACAGCAGTTTTCTGCATGTAATTCAGGAAAGCACCCACCCTACTGCAGGGAGAGGAAAAAAAACACACAGCTTTTCCACAAACAGCACATATCATTTCCACATCAATCAGGAGCAATGAGTTATTCAAACTCACAAATGCACAGATTGCTTACAATGTTACGGCAGCCCTTCCCTCACGTGCCAGGGGCACTGCAGCATGCAGCCCTGCTGCTGAATCAGAAACCACCCAGCTACATGCCAAGGGGGAAACCAAACAATTCTCCAGTGCAGAACTGGAGGATATAACATGTCATTTTACACGTTATAGCAATTTCACAGAGAACCTTTAGCATGGTCCTGCTGTATAGGGCCTTCTAATGCCTTTGGGACAGCCACTGGTGTTAGGACATCTCCAGCTTACACTAACTTAAAGGAACAAAAAGAATATTCTCACAGTTACCTTCCTTCTATATATGAAAAACTAGAGTTAGAGAAATTAGGGTATTTACCCAAGCTACTAAACTGCAAGAAAAGAATGTTACTTACAAGAGGCAGAGGACTGAGTATCCCTGGCTTTCCCTGAGGGATGATAAATAGGTTCTCTATTCTGTGTTTTAACCTAGTAGCATATTTAATGCTTACTACATAAAGAGGGAAAAAGCTGCTTGAATTCACAGTGAATAGAAGGATTTGCAATTACACATCATCAGTCCAAGTGGGATTTGCTATTTTGCATTTTAAACTTCTTGCCTACACAATAGGAGTCAGCATCAGAGGTTTACTCAGCTATTCTGATCTTGAAAACAACAGCGATGAAAGCATTATGATGAGGAAACTTGCCTCTGAACCAAAGTTTGGAAAAGGTTACTTGGAGAAGGGGACTGTAAATACATGTTGAACCTGAAGGTCCAAGAGAAACTTCAAATCAAGGTCCCATCTCTTGATCCAACTCCACTTACCTCTGTGCACAGCAGACTCTAAGCACATCAACAGATAGGAAAGCCTGGCTTCCCGAGACCGGGGAAGGTTCTCCACATTACAGCGGTACTTCTTCAGATCACTTTTACAGGACTTTGCCAGCGAGTAACTGACTTTGTAGTCTTGGGCAATCAACTTCTGGCGGGTTGTCAGCGCATCACGACACTGCAGGAGACACATTGGGATGGCTGAATGAGCTTCCGTGCGCCAGTGGCAGAGAGCTAGACCTGCTGCTGTTAAGTTTTCAAGTTCTGTTTCAAAAGACGACTGATGCTTTAGAATTTCACGCGTTTAAGCTGGACTGCAGTTAAATTTCATTTGTCTCATAGAAACTACACAGTTAATGCACACTGAGGTCAACAGATCAAGGGTTTTAAAGGCAGCAGCTCTCTGCAGAGCACTTAAAACTGCACATTCATCCAGCTTTTTGTGAAGAGCCATGGCTGAGAGCATGACTCATTCTTGGTAACTTTTTCCAGTTGCAATTACAAAATAGTGTGTTCTTTGGATTTGCTCTGCAGTGTGCTGAACAGATGACAGCAGATAAAGTAGTCTAACCATGGGAATTTCTAGCCATTTTCCACAACTGGTGAGGCTCATGAGGATGCACTGTGGTCAAACCCAAACCCAGCAGCTGCAAGAACACCACTCTAAATTTAATCCAAAAAAGGGCCTGTAAAAACACTGCTATGCTTCGTAGCTTTTGGTTTAAGTTATATGAAAATTAAATCTGAGGGGGGCAGATAATTCAGAATAGCGCAGGCAAATTTGTCCATTCTTGGCCTATTTGAAAGGAAGGAAAACTTTGCATGTGTCCAGTGGAAAGAACAGGGAGCAACCTCGAAACAAGGAACAGAGAAGCCCTATAGCCATCTCCCCTTCCTTACATGAGGATTTTGACTTTTCTCCCCCTCCTTCCCATACCTACTCCAGGACCTGGAAATCCCTACTCCAAGATATTCCCACCCCCTCCTTCATGCTCCCATCTTTGTGCCATAACTGGGACCTTGGGACTGGACAGACTTAAAGCTCTGGACACAAGGAGATAGAGGCTCACAGATACCTCCTCCCCCAAAGCAGGGGAAGGTCAGGTACAGCCAGGGAGCCCAGCAACCAGTTTTGGATTACACAAAGCAAGCCACGCGCTAGGCAGCTATTGTTGGCTACATGTGTATCCAGCAGCCAATGCCATCAGCAAGGAGGGACTTTTTACTGGGTAACAGCTTCTACAAAACTAGTGATTTGCAGATGGTCTAACCTTGGCAGCTACAAGAGTGAGAACTAGATTGTGTTCTTCCTGTTCTGCAGACTGTGCCCTCAGAGCATCCACCCCTCTCTCCCTACCAAGTCATCTGCTACAGCTTTGTCTAACCTCTCAACATCTTACACTCATATCTTAGACAGCTGATCATGGAAAAGACCCCTCTAAAACCACCACTGTCCCTGTACAACCAAAAACAGGTTACGCAAAAATAGCAGTCCATTTCAGTAACGTGCTTGTACAAAATGAAGCTTTGTTTCAAGCCCTCAGGGATCACTCTCTCAGTTTTGAATTTGTTAATTGGAACCAAGCTTTCAGATAGCTAATGCATTTAAAGAAAAGGAAATGAGTCTGATCCCTCCAGGCCTCTGAATCGGGCTCCTTCAGCGGAGCTTCTCCAAGGAGGGCTTTACAGATATCCATCTTCGTATCCTTTCAGACAGATGATATAATTCCATATAATCCCAAACACTATTATGCTGCTTCTGAAATCACTGAAGGCATTGCTGCTTTCCCAAAACACATACACCAATACAAACTCTTTTCAGGACTGGTTTTCCAGAACAACTTTTTTGTTGTTGTTGAAAACCACATCTTCAGGAAAAACCTAAGGAAAACTTCAGTAACTGAACTGTGCATCCTTCCCACAGAATTTGCTGCTTCATAGTCACGCTCATAGCGTTGAAAACTAAAGTGAAACACACACAGCTTCCTGTGCTGAGGCATTTGGGCACTTTGTTTCTAATCTGTATGTTATGACAGCATTTATCCAAGGCTTACCCCAGCATGGTGCGACTTCTACTTTAAACACTCAATCACAGTGCTACCACTTGAGCTCCACATCTACCTTCCCAAATTACCTACCCAAAAGCTTTGATTTATTTAAATCCTTAACTTTAAAGGCTGTAACTTGAGTATAATTAATTCAAGCCATCAGCACGTAGCTGGAAACACAAACATATCAAAGTAAAAGCATCTGTTAAAGCAGTCGGTTATCTGACCATGTAGATGATGGATTTTCCTCAACACTAGAAAAGAATAATGTAGCCTGAACTGATGAATGATCTGATGATCTCCACATTAAGGATTTGTCTCACTAAGACAGATACCTACCTTTTCACTCATTGATTCTTCAAACTTGTGATTAAAGAGGCACTTGTAGACTCGGCCTTCCCCAGCCTGAGTCTGTGAAACAGAAGAGTCACATTTACCATTAAAGATAAGACTTGTAATGCTTAACGAGCAGGCTAAACTACACCTAAAGAGATTTTTTTTTTAAAGTAGAAATATATTAAAGTTAATATTTCAAGTGACAGTGACAGCTTCTATACTATAAAAATCTTTTAAATTTCATTGCATTAAAAAAAAATCTGGTCATGTTCATCACCCTTTTAGTGAGAAGACACTCAGCTGATACAAGCTAATTCAGACTGAACAATGCAGCTTTCCAGCTCATCACTCCAGGGATAAGGAGTGCTGTGAGTAGAGTCAGATCAGGCTTACCTTGTGCAACAGCTGACTGCTGCAGAAGGGAGCAGTCACTTACCTTTGCTGCCTCCTCCCCATTCGAGTAATTCCACTCCCCATCACACCAGCTCTGATGCCCATTAAACCATTTATGCCAATTCAGTTCATTAACCCACTGGAAATAATGTTTGTTTGTTGGGTGAGTGAATTTAATACAAGATTTATTGCAAAACGACAGCTACAAGGTGTCTGTTTTCAGTATTACACAATCTCACTCAGGCTCCACTCTACTGTTCTATTCCTTCTTCCAATGGGGTTTTGGGTTTTTTAATGCATTACTGTAGACGAGAAGGCAAGAGGAAACTACTCACATTTTCACAAAATCGTTCTCTATCATCTCGGCATGCAAAGTAGAGATGCCGGTCCAAGTGGAAGTCATCTGAAGAGAGTTCAGCTACACGAAGAATTGCTTTCTTACACTGATCAGAAACCTGAATTCGAGGATCAGTCTCCTCCGCCTCTTTTACCAGGCCTTTTTCCAGGCATGCCACCACCTCTCCTTGTGAGTGGGCATCCTATATGAGAAGAACAAGACAACACCTGTAACCAAGCACTCACACAATCAAGTGATCTGTGATTCTGGATAAGCACCACATAAATTAAGCAACAAACAAACAATCTACGTATAGACTTCCAAAAGTTCAGCCTAAACTGCATTTACATTCAGACGAGGCAACAGTTAATATCTGTACTACCCACACACTTTATACATCACCATCCTGCTGACGGTCACCATGAAATCCTCCCCTCCAATGCTCTGGGTTTGTTTTAATGTGACTTAACGAGATTATCACTACTTAGTCACACTGCTCAGAGCAGTTTACCAAAACGGCCAAATTATCTTTAATCTGACATAGCTCTCTTCGCACCATGGCAACAGCAAGCAACAGCATCACATTAAGAACATACTTGGGGGAGAGAAAAATCATAGTTCCTCCATGCTGAGACAAGCCTTCAGTTTGGGTGGTGATAGTTAGTGATGCTAAAGAGGCCACAAAGGAGCTTTGACCAATGTAGGCTTCTCAATACTAATTCCTCCATTAAGAGAATAAAAAAAATTTCATAGCATTCAAGAGTAGATGAAGTCTAAGACAAAGCAGTTCTGGCCCAATACTGTATGCCACATTCACTGTCCTACAAGCCTGAAGACAGCTTTGGACTATGACCAGCAACTGCCAATAAATGTAGAGAGCCTGTGCTTTGTATGAAAGCCCAGAAGAGGCAGGGCAAAGCTGATCAAAGCTCCATTTAGTTTCCTACATCCTTTTTACATGTTTAGAAAGGGAACTATACTCCCTCTATACCTCTGTAGAGGGTCTGATTCCTCTAATAAACAAGAACTTTTCTGGAACAGATCTCTCAAGGCTTCTGCAAGTTTTTCCTGTGAAGACCACCTTAATTTATGCTGCTCTGCTGTGATAGGATATTGCTGCTAAACTTCTATCAGACTATCTGGAGTATACAATAAGGCATGCATATTTGCATACATCTGAATTACTCAACCTGGCGTTTGCAGTAACCATTTAGGAGCTATCCCTCCAGCTCGCTCTGTTAAGTAGATTCATCCATTGCTGTTGCAGCAGCATGAGTAAGAGAGCAGTCTCTGTAAAACATGACCATGACTATTCAAAGCCATGCAACTCTTCCAAATCTTTTTGTTCTGACATGTTTCCTCGGGCAAGAAGCCTTTGATTCCTGTTTTAACTCTGCTACACTTGGAGCACAAGCAGAATTGGCCAATTACAATGTTGTAAACACAACCCAGAGGTATAATCAGTTTAAAAGGGCTAGAAGTAGTTTTCCCCTTAAAAAAGGCAAAAAACCCAAAACCCACACACCCCAAAACTCCTTATTTTGGTTTGCTCTTTTCTTTGAGTGGGAACTGGCCAACTCCACATGCTGGCCAGATATCAGCATCTTTGAAGAAACAGAATTATGTATCAACAGTCCCTTTAGGACTGAACCCAAAAGGGATCTGAGGAATACTAGTTAGCAGTACGTTTGCCACATTACTTAAAATTGCCATTTATCCATAACCACGCCAAACACAAACACTGTTCTGCAAATCCTTGTGGTCAGTCATAGAGGTTGTAATTACAACCGAGGAGCTGGCAAGTGTAAATGATTGAAAACAACCATTTTAAGCCCCTCCGGCAGTTTTTTTGCTCCAGCCTACGTGAGGTTACAGCTGGGAGGCAAGGCAGACCAAGACTACTCTTATTCACCTGCAGCCTCCCCTTGCAAGCCAGCAAGGAGGGCACAAGGCAAGCTTTTCCTACTAGGAAAATCAGAAGTTTCCTGGTTTCTTGCAGCATGGGTCTAGATTCCTGGTCAGAGTCATACTATATATAAAATAAACCTATTTTTAATAGTCTAGTGAAAGCGGATTTCCACATGCTGGATGCTGAATGTTTACTGTTGCATTTCAGGGACACAACATGAAATGACTCATTTATTGCATTACTTTGCAAATACAATTTTTACATTTGGGTAGATCACCCTGCAGTGCTGGCTACTCTGCTGCCCTGTATTACAGTAATTTTAAAACATGTCAGACTTAACAGAAATAGAAACACGCAAAAGTCAACACAGCCGGCTCCTGAAAGATGCAGTCCTGCCCTTTCCTCCCACCTCCAAGCATTTACATGCCTTCTTGTGCTGCCATTAGTGTTCCTGTACCCACCTGACACTGTTTGGGAGATTTACTGACCTAATCTGGGGGTTTGTTTTCAGGCAAATCAGGTCCCTGAGTGCTAGTGCTGACTAGTTAAGCCAGCTTAAGGAGGTCCTAACTCTTCATTTCTTCAAAAGGTCATGAAGGCAGCCACGCTACGGGCCAAACAGAGTATAGATGGGACTTTACAAATGTGGTTTAGAGAAATATCACTTCAAGCTTTAATTATAGGCTAACACCTACTGTATTTAAGATTGTACAATCTCTTATTGCAGACTGGAGGGGAAAACAAATGTCTGTACAGCTGCACTCAACCATCTTTTTCTAAAACAGCTGGCAAACAAAAGTTTGACAGGCGCATCCTAAGGATAGCAGGACAGCTTTGACACACATTTGCGGTACCTGCATCACTTTGCAGCTCTACGTCATGCAGAGCTGCCTGTTCCCACCTGCACTCCACACACCACCAGTCCTGTGGGGCCAGCTCAGCTTTGGAGGCACCAAAGCCGAGGGTTGGCATCCCACGGAGTGAGCTCTCCCAGTCCTGCTCCAGCGCTGGCTGCCTGGTATGTACATGGGTATAAACACCTGCTGCGGCCCTGCTGAATGAATGAATCCCAACAAAACTTTTCCTCTATCCAGCCCCCTGTTGTCAGAAAACCTCCACCTTAGAGCGGAAGACCTCTAAGTTCACTCCACAAGTCAGGACTCCCCAAAATTGCTGCAGGGGCTGACAGAGTATAGGTCTCATTTCTCCAGTGAAACACATTGAAATACAAGAGGCTAAATCTAAAAACCACACACATTTCTTGGAACTGTTGCCTCACCAGCACTATCAATCTTAAATGGAGAATTTTAACTGAAAGTTGCAAAGATCTGTTAAAGATATTAGATAATTATCTAGTCTGGAGTGCCTTGAAACTCTGCGTAGTTTTATGAAAGGACACATTTAGATCCACAAAGGACACAAGCAGCTTTCCAATACTGTCCTACAGCACTTTGAGCCACAGAGAAATGGAACTAAGTTCTAAATGTGCCCAAGCAAACCCCCTTCCGCACAACGCTTTGGGAGATTTTAATTCCTATGACCAAAATTCAAACTCCAGGCACATGGCGCTAGGCCAGGATAGAATTTTAAAAACCTTGTTCTTACTATTCATTGTCCAGAGATTCCCACCCCCACCTCAGTATAGTTTAGGCTTTGCAATTCTTAGGGGGGTTTTTTTGTCATTTCCAGAAGCTCCCCCAGAAAAGACCTTATTCTGTCTGAAACCTGACATGCCTCCAGTTCATGACTGTTCTAGCTGCAGACTTGCAGAGAGAAGCTAGAAAAGTGGCCAGAAAAGAGTCAGGAGTAGAAAGGAGCAGCAGGCATGAGAGTAAAACATAACCTGTCTTATCAGCACAGCACCTTGCAGTAAACGGCCGTGCTGACTTGCTGGACACAGAGCAGTCAGGCTGTGGAAAACCACCCAGCACATCAACCATGAGTTCCAGTTCAGCACTCCACCTAACCCAGACACCAGAGTTACAGGGATGGCTCTTAGATTAGCTAATTCCCAGTACTTCAGCTGACAGTACACTGCTATAATACTACACTAAGTAAACAAAGACGGAGATGAATGTTATCACCTCTTCCCATTTAGACTCCTTTGCCCTCTGTGTCCAGTACTTCTATGAAACTAGGGAAAGAGTGAGAGCAACTGTACTCAAAGCACTCGGGTGAAAAAAGGCAAGAAAACAATAGTCTCCTAATGTGCCTTTTTTCAGGAATGTGAAAAATACTATACTATTATCTGGTAAAGTACTACAACAAATGTGCAATTGACACTTATGTAGCCTTCATCATTGCAAATAATCAACTCCAGTTTGGACATCATGGCTAAATCCAGCACCTGGGCAACTATACACTACCCACTAGTTTGATACAATCCTGGACATAACCAGGATCGGGAAAGCAGCTCATTGTGATAGGCAGCCCAAGAAGAAAAGCTCCGTTGCAATTACCAATTTCAATTTCAAATTAGAACCCTATTGCACGAAGACAAAGAAAGCTTTAAATACCAGGAGACAAATTTGCTATAAAGCACAACAGCCAACTGGAAAGGTGACTGAAACTACTATTAAATATTTCTCCATTAACTGGAAGAAGAAAACAAAGAAAAATAACTCCACAACACAGGCATATTACAAAACTTAATGGTTTCAAATGACGCATCTACAGCCTTTCTGCTATAGACTTCACAGCAAAATGAAGTCTACAGTCAGATCGAGACTTCTAAGCTGAATTTTATTGCTCTTACAGAGCAGAAAACCAACAAGAAACGTGGAAAAGGCAAGCACAGAAACCACCACATCAGAAGCAACAAACCCAGCAGGAACAGAATTCAATTAGGAAGTAGAAAGCAAGCTAAAAAAAAAAGGAAGCATAGAAAAGGAAAACGGTTAGCTAGCAGAGGGGCTTCAAGAGGCAGTGTAATTCCAGAATACCTACTAAAGTGCCTTTTACAGTTAAAAATGCCAGTTTATCCCCGTTACTATGATGAAGCTGTCATACTGCAATCTACTAGCCACCTGATGTGGATGGAGTTAGTGGTCATAGCAGTGCTTATTTCCATTTAAAAAAAACCCCAAAAACTCTGAGAGTTGCATGTAGAGTTGCATCTCTATATGGAACTCTCAGAAGCTACAACATGGAAATAAAACCTGAACCAGCATGACAGAAGTATATCAGATGAGATTTCTCCAAAGCAGAAAAGGGATAGAACAGAACACCAACAAAATAAATGCTTGCATAGCCATTTATAGCTGTTTCCATAGCAGTATAAAATTCTTCAACTGCTCTAAGTGCCAAGGATGACAGCATAACAAAAGACATCATATGACAGGCTGTGACACTTTCACAAACCAAGGCAAAATATTCTGGATTGGGTAACAAGAAAGTGAGGAATATGCATAAACCGCACTAACCCCCATAAAAGTTTGGGTAGTGACTTGCTTTGCTATCCCACAGAAACTTGGGGACCCAAAGTTTGCATTCGTTTCCCTCTCCCAGATGCCTTGTGACCTTAGCCACCCCTGCCATCCTCACCCTTCACCCATCTTAACTTCTGCGACCAACACGGCAGGTTATGCACAGTTATGCACACAAGCCTGCCAGCGTTGGTTTCACTTCTACTATATGAGATTTGGCTTACGCTCACAAAATCGACTCTACTGTACCCTTCAGTGTATTTACCCTAAGTATTTTAATGTATTTTAATTTGGTCAAGCCACAGGTGATATGCAGACCTGACACCCAGGACTTCCAATTCTATACTTCCAATTCTATACTTATTGTTAAAAGCAGTTTCTCATTTCATGAGGTCCTTCAGCCCAGTATTAAAAGAGAGCCTTTACTTTATGGAGAAAGCAAGTTACTAAGCTGTTACTAGTCTGAACCCATGGTGCCTGCAAGTTCCTCCCACTTCTATGGTTGCTTTTTTTCTTGAAAGTGAGTCCTTTTGTGCTTTCTCTTGTTCAGCTAAGTCTTCTGGAATACACTAGGCACTTCAATTTAACACACTATGGATGTGGAAGCTGCTTACAGCAGCAAACATCTCAAACTAGGAAAACTTTTTTTAAAAACCAAGAGGTGTATATTTTTGTTATATACCTCCTCATTAATAGCTGATTTAAGAGACTAAATCTTAAAAGCATAAGAGCTATAATTTAAAGAGCACTGTAAAAAGTTGATAGGCTGATTTTAACTTTATCCCTAAACGTAAAAACTTACCATAAAAGAAGCCACTCATTCCTGCAGCACTACATAATTGCTGCCTGCATTAGCTATGCTAAAGCAGACAGGGAAAGACAGTGCCTTGAAAATACCCCCACATCTAGTCACCACAAACTGTGCTTTGCATCAACCTCTGCTTAAGTCTCATATGGCAAAAGAACATTGGTTTACTAGACCCAGTACAGTATTAGTAAGTCTGTACTAAAATGTGACACTAGGTACTAAATACCCTTCAACCATTTTCAGGTGGGCAGGGGAAAGGGGAAGCAAACAGATAAAAGCTCTTGATCCAGTCTACCAACTACAGCCTGAGAAAGCAGAAAGGGTTATAGCACAGGCCACATCACCTTGATAACCTTCCTGCGCCACACCTGACCAGACTGTGAAATAAGCCTAGCAATAGGTCTGCTTACATCTATTGTTTGGATTCATCCTATCAAGTCAAGCCTGACAGAGCGTGATCATAAAGACAACTACCTACCAGATCACCTGTAGTGTGGTAAGGAAAGACAAATTAAAGTCATCTCTGAACAGCAGTCCCTCATAGAGGAATGAATGCTTATTTATTGAAAAGGAACTATACAGAATCAGGACACCACCCTTTTCAGACAGATGACATACACCATGTATTTTCTCAGTTGCAAGTAAGACAATAATACTATTGCAGAGCCTCCATGTAAGTTTCCTTAAGTGAATGACTTTTACAAGCCTATTAACAATCTACATGTTCTCTGGATACCTTTTCTCCAGGTCGAATGCTGCCACATTTCAGGAGATTGATGTCAGCCTTGCAGTCATCCATGAAGCCACAGATCAACCGATAATCACTGAAGATAATGGCTGTCATTTTAGTGATGTACTGATGGCACTGGTATTCAGTGATGTTACCTCTGTGATCCACCAAACATGACACCAAGAAGCCTTTACCAACTGGCTCATCTGCACACTCCTTGATCTGTTAAAAAAAAAAAAAGAAAAATACAGTGGCTGCAGCTACTGAATTGAACCTTTTTTTTTAAAAAAAAAAAAACATCCTCAAAGAAACTTGCATCTGTAGCTTCAAAATCTGCTGGCAAAGAAACGCTCTAGGCTTTAGTATGATTTTCAGTAAGTCAGAATACTTGAAAATATTTCAGAAATGAGAAATACCTCTTGTGTGCCAGTATCTGAAGAAAGCAAACGCAGCGACCTTGAGGATTATAAACCCTCTTGCTCAATAATCATCTTTCATAATAATCACATTGAACGCTAGCAATCAAGTGGATTTGTAGGAAAAATGCTAGTTTGACAAACCTTTATTTAGAAAACTGAGCATACTACAACATCACTAAATCATACATCCCCCATTAGCCACCTGACCTCGTATAATATAACATTTTGGCTAGAAGTGAGACTGATTCAAAAGTCAGCACATTATTTATTAAACTGTTTATAACTTGCTGGAAGCTGAAAATTACTATAAAGCAAAATCCTCAACAAATTCATTTTTATCAGGCTCTTATAGGAACTGATTGTTGGTACTAAACCATTTTACTCAGTGGTCTAAAAAAATAAAAATCATAGCTAACAAAAGCTGAAAGCTGTGCAGGGATTGGAAAAGCAGAGTACATGAACAAACAGGTCCCCAATATAAATCACAGTCTGCACTGCTCAGGGAAGCAGACAGTAAGGCCAAAAAACATCACCTTTGGAAGTAAAAGGTGCAGGCAGTTTTGACAGAGTCTTTCCAAAGGAAGTGGAAAACATGGTTACTTATCAGTTAAGGATGCTTCCCGAGGAATCTTGCAATAGGAGCTGTGCAATGCCTTGCTCCAAGGAGTACCGAGATTACACAGACTCTTTTTAACCCTAAGAAGTCCATGTTGAAATACTTGCCCAGTTCTGGTGTCCCCCATTCAGGAGTATGCTGAAAACTGCAGCCATAATGACGCAGAAAGCATGCTTCACAGCCAGACACTAAAGTTCAGTGGTGACAGTTTTTCAAGCAATAGATACATGGGTTGACTTGATTACATCAAAGATTTGTTCCTGTACAAATACTGAAGGGCTCATCAATCTAAAGGGACAACCACGGCAATCAATAATCCAGGCAGGTTCAGATACTAAGCAAGGGCAGCACTAAGGGAACAGGCAGGGAACCATTTTATCAGTTCTCAAATACCAAGTTGGAATCTTTATACTGGAAATTTTAAAAAATGGAGAGCCATCTCTAGAAAGAGATATTCTAATTCAAACAAGAATTAACTCAGGGCATCCTGTGACAGACTCACACAGGTCAGACTAGATGAAAAAAAACAGATTTCTCTCTGCCTCAGCTTATGAGGCCATTAATTTCTATATAGCAAATAAAACATGCAACATTTTAAACACCATTATTTGAAGGCAGATGTAGGCTGGTAGAACATTTTGTATTTAATCTATATAGCTATTAGAAAAACATAGTTACTAGGGTCACCATAACTGTTATATATAAGGCATAAAATACATTTTGAAGTGAAAACACGTATGATTCATTGCAGGGTGAAAGGGAGAGAGTTGAGCAAGTATTCTGAGAAAGCTGCATCTTCAGTTTGGCCGTGCTTCAGCTCAAGTACCACAAGCCAAACCAGCACACAACAGCAACATGCTGTTTTTGGAAGAGCCTGGCTTTGGAAACAGCCCCAGAGCTCCATGGCCTGAGCCAGTGAACTGTGTAAAAGACCAAGCAATCATGTTATTGCCTGGCCACTTCTGAAACAACCACCATTATCTGGTAGCCAACTATAATTCCAGATTAAAATTATTGCCAGAACTTACAAAATCGCAACAGTTGAGAAAAAAGTTGATATTTAAATCTATATTTAGCCAATAAAATTAAAGGTGGGCTTTTCAGAATGCACTTGGTTGGGACAGTCACCAATTCCCAAATGACTTTTTCTAGAAATTACTCTTCTAGTTGTATTTTGTTCTTAACACAAAGCAATACTTAAAATCAGAGCTCAGTCACCAGCAAGAAAACACCTACCTGTTAGTGTGAATTAAAGAAAAATATTAAAAGGTAATACGGTATGTTAGCAGTATATTCCCACTACGTATGTTAGTTTTAAAGAGTGTTTTAGAAATACTTCTGAAAATTAGTGGAATAGTTTATGCACCTGCCTCAGTATTAAGTATCAGAAGATCAAACACATGAGATTATTGTTACTTATACAACTTCTTTTTCTTTAAATAAAAACCACTCACCAAATGGCAAAATACCAGCAGTTCATGTTATCATTCACGACAATTCTAAGAGGAACACTGGTGGTTAACGTACAGGTAAAATGCTATGCTCTTCCCACTGCTTTTAGACATCACATCCCAGATCTAGAGGGCATCTTTTACAACAATGCCAGACTGTCACTGTACAAAAATGGTAATTAAACAGACTGTTAAAAGAGCATTTTCAAGAACGCCTTGGTTGTAAAAATTCTACAGAAGCTGTGTGACATAAAGCATAAAAATATAATCTTCCCTATGACTGCAAAAAGTGAGATTTGACGGAGTTCACAATATTTGCTTTTGGGAGTTACTGAACTCCAAACACAACGTAACCCTTCGATGCAAACTGTTTTCCTTCCACTGTTTAATATCCTAGCCTTCCTGTATTAACTGATCTCTCCTTATACTAAATAATGGTTTCCCACTAATGCTATTCTTACCGCATCTCAGCTGGTGCTGAGAAGAGGAAGCAGAACCCTAGCAGGCCATGAAGAAAAAGCAATCGAGTACCCCTGAACAACACTACTAATTCCCAAACTTTTGGGAGCCAGGCTGCTGTTGACATCCTCAATTTCTCAGATCTTTGTGTGTTCCTCTCAAATGAAAACTTTGTAAAGAATGGGGAACCACGTAGATGGTTCCATCAAAACATGAGGACTTGGGGAACAACTCATCTTAAACCTGCTCTGAGCACTAACATATTCCTCTTGCCTAATAAGCAAGTCTGCACCACTGAAAGCTAGACCTATGGAAAATAAACTGCCAACACAAACTGGAGTTGGAGAGACAATCTGCTATTCATGTGACTGATTGTCTTTCAAGAAAACCTACTTTAAAAGCCACAAAGGGACCATCATCTAGAGCAAACTGAATTTTTCTGAAGAGCAAGCTTATGGGTAGGTGAAGTTATTCTGATGGATATATAAATTATGTTTTTCAGAGCATGGTTTAATGACTGAATTAAGTCAGCTGAAGCCTGTACTGCTGCAAAGAGCCTTGGTTCCACTGCTTCCCCTGAAGTCTAGCTGAAAACTACCCCAAACAAAGGGAAAAAACCTCAGCTCAGTCAGCTCCTGCATGGCTGAGCACACAGCCTCAAGAGCTCTAGCACGAGCACAAGGAAAGAAATGATTAATCAAGTCATCTTTGAAGCTGGACTGAGGTGTGCTGACACTTGAGATACAGAGGACTAACTCCTAGTGCAACCTAAAAAGAGGAAGTTCCTAACAGAGTCCTTGGAGTAATTAAACTTTGAGCCTCAAAGAAAAAAAAACAGTTGATTCATCATTTGATGTCTATGTGCTTATCCTGTCTGCTAACAAGACAATTCAAAACCAGCCTTATGCTAAATTCAGTGGAACCCCTGCTACACCAACACTGCTACAATTGTCCAACACTTGATAGAGAGGGGACAAATCCAATCCACAGCAGATTTCTGACAAAAGGTCAGGTAAGAGCTGATGGGTTGTTAGTTTATCATTTCTTTCCCTCGCCCCTTTGCCTGGCATCACCAAGGTAAGTGGCTTTCTCTGCAAGGAGATCACATTAATTACGCCTAGTAATTTGGCATATAAGATTAGAGCTTCCCCAAACCCAAAACATTATTCGAACACTAATTCACTATCACAATGAAAAAAAAAAAAATCCTTAGTGCCACAATAGCAGCCATGCTTTTCTTCTGGCTTACCTCTGCAATAGTGGACTTGCAGACTTCTCTGGCCACGGATTCAAACTTCGGATCTGTAGTCAGGTTCAGCTTGTAGTTCCACAAGAGCTATAGAAAGAGCATTTGTAGAAAGGTGGTTTAAGAGTTTCCCATGGAGAATGACAAATACTTTGCTTCAGAAAAGAATGAAACATTATTTATTCCCACTCTGTATCATCATCCTTCTACAGTACAACAACCAATGCAAAGTCTCCTTGACAACAACTTTGTTCCTTCATTTCTACAATAATTTTCTCATCTTGAACAAATTCAGACTGTTAAAAATCTCTCCATAAGGTCATGAGCTGACTCATTAAAAGGAAATATATCCAATGAAGACAATTTCATAACTGGAAGGATAAAACAATGAAAGCTGTAACTTGCTACCCTGCTGCATATTTAGCAACATCTTTAGCCCACCACACCTTTCTGCGCCATGGCTTGTCTGCCTGATGCAAATGATCTAACAAAAATGAAATCCTCAGTATGAGCAGATTTCATACTGAAAACCTAATAAAAGCCTAGCAAAAAAGGAAGGAGGACAATGCAGCTGATCCTTTATGCACTTCCTTCTGTGAGGGGCTACAACCAGACAACTTTTTGGATGCAGATATATTTCAAACCTATAGGAGGTTCTCTCTCTTGCTAAGCACAATGATGCATTAGAGGTTAGACTGCAAAACGCCTTGGTAAGGATAACTGTTCTTCTAGGAGCCAAAGATTAGCTCACATAGGAGCCTAGATGCATTTCATCATTGTGGAAGAATCAATCTTGGGCAAGTCACACTCTGCAGATATATACACATCCTGGATGTCCTCCTGAGGCACCATAAAGTAAAAATGCAGGGTAACATAGCAAAACCTCAGCAAATTAATAGCTGAGATGTTGCCCAAGAAAAGCTCTATTAGCTCATCTGTTTTTCTCTAGGAACTTAAGTTGCATTTAACCATTTTTCATTAACAAAGATTAAACTGTTTTAAAAATTTATTCCAAATACTCTGCCTTTATGACAAAATCAAATTAATATCAAAGAGATAAACAGTTTGGTCAAACTTTATTTTGAAGTTTCAATTGTACACAAAACACTAGGAAAACACAAAAACATGCTTGTACACAAAGAAAGCAGTTTTACATCATCTCCAAGAGGGTGGAAGCACGCACAGAGAACTAAAAACGGAATCGGCACAGCTGCACTGTCTTCCACACCTCATATCATGGAGTTCTGAAAAGTTAAAAAGAGGAGATGATGGGATCCTAGATCCTAGGGTATTTCAGAGGAAGTAAGAAGTTGTAAATATACAGGTTTAATAGATAAAAGTGAATAAACAGGGAACCTGTCCTCGCAAAGAGTGCTGTAGACCTCTCCCAGCCAGGATCAGAACGATGAGAATGAGGTCCAACACCATAAGAATACACCTCTGCATTTGTCATCTCGAACTTTGGAGAGTCTCGAAATGAGATGCTCTCCAAAGGAACCTTCCCACAGACAGAAGGAAGGTTAAACTTGCAGCTTAAAAATCCAGATTTTAGCACTAGGCAACGATGATCAGCAGTTGTACTACAAAAGACTGCAGAGAGAGGCAAGAGAAACATTTCGACATGAGATGCCTCTCTGTGGTCTAGCTTTCGATCATTGCACTTCAATTTCTGCCTGGGAAAATAAGACTTTGCCTGCACTTCCTATTCCTGAATGGCTTCTATAATCCACAGCAGCCTGACATCTGCCTTGTGGCAGAGACGCTGTCATTTAATCTAGCAGAGGAAAGGTCCAACTTTGATTTCTACAATTCTCAATTTCGTCTTCATTCAGGTAATTTCTGTTGGCACATTTAAATGTCAGGTAGATACCTGTTAATTACTGAATTTTTCTCTTTTTCGAAAAAAGAAAAGACTTAAACAGAAACATGGTGTGCCCTTCATCTGATCCAACCATGCACAACAGAGAATTACAGCTGCCATGAAGTCAGGCAGTGCAGTGCTAAAGGTTAATTTATAAACACAGTTGGAAATTACTAGTTGTACAGCATGGCCAGGTTTCATTTCTGGAATATATCTTCCAATAATAAACCAAAACACAGCTTCTCAAGCATCTGAAACCAAGACCATCATTGAGGCATGCACTTGTCTGTGTCCAGGGCTAACCAAACAATTAAGGCTCTTGATATGGTGTATTCTAACAGAACGCAAATGAGATAAACCAAAGGAAACCTAATACCAACCTTAGCTCTGATTTTTTTTATTTAAAGAGTCTCGGGATTTGAAGAATCCGCTTGACAGCCTGAAAACTGGCTAACAGTTTGCTCACTGTTAAACACAGTGCTGAGAGGAAATCTGTTCTAAAACCAGCCAAGTGGTTCAAACTGCCTCTAAATATCACACCCCCACAGCATTTTCCAATCGAGTCTAAGAATTCAGCAGCTGCGAAAGTAATACAGAAGGCTTCAATAGCTGAAATTAAGAGTTTAAATTCAGTACTGCTCACATCTTTCCCAAAAGGAGCACATATCACATCACTCCCAGTAACTCACGGGAACCATCCCCCAACTATAAAATAGGAAAGATGTCTGCTATCCTCCTCTGATAAAGAAGTACAGTTTATAAAGCTCTTAGATATATTCCACTCTGAAGTCTCCAGTAAGATCACAGTGGCTATACTGAGTTAAAGAAGTTGCCTTGTGTTCTTCGTCCACAGGCCAGTACAGAAACCCAGATGTGTCCTGATTAATGCCTTTTGCAAACTAGCAAACTATGCAAAATCCCTAAAGTTGATAAGGGATATGAGGTGCAAATGCCATAGCTAGAGACTGAATAAAACAAAGCAATACTTACGTGATTGCAGTCTGAAGAGATTTCATTATCTGGCTGAAAAGAGAAAAAAGGAGCGTCAGTTCACTACCGATGTGACGCATTTAACACACAGAAGAGTATAAACTTATAGAAACTAACATACTGTCAACTTGTTTTCATTGTAAGAAAAAATTTGACATAGCAATAGGAAATTCTAAAAGCTGCATAAAAAGAGTGGTGATAGATATCTAAGTACCAAAAAGATCAAAATAACAGGTACTTTAGACACAATGCTGTCTTAACTCTACAGAACATAAATGGCACAAGAGTAGCAGCATTTATATGCAAGCTGCAAAAACATAATGAATGCACTTGTGTTTGGCCCAATTTCCCAAACTAAGAAGGCAAAAAAGCATCTGTGGGAAAACAAAGATGTGGTAGTAGAGTTTTAAAGAAAAATAAGTTTCATGCATACAACTGAAGGAGAAAGGTGGGACTCGTTTCCCTCCCCCAAACTGAAGCGTTTGCATTCCCCATTTGGGAAGCAATGTCTTTTCTTTCAGCCGTACGTAATGGGGCTGGTTCAAAGCAGCCCTGAGATTTATGCCTTCAACCATGAGAAACTGCTAACATCCAATATTCATACACAGTTTCAAAATATTCTCTATATTCTTTATTTTATAGTAATTAAGGTACTGCTATGTCCTCATGACAATCCAACTGACAAATCCTAACGCATAGCCTCCACCAGACCAGTTAATGTGTTCGAGAGAAACACCCACACTCCACAGGGAGCCGCTTTGGAAAGTGCTCTGGCTGCAAACCATCCTGTTCTCCTTCCAGCCTGAGTAGCTCTCACAATGGAGAATGCCTTGAAACAAGTTAATCATACAAATCTGTATCTCATCTCTATAGCAAAACAGCACAAATGCAGGACAAAATCACCTGCCTGTCACACCCACAGAAAAAACAACCCTGACTCACAAAGTCTCTGCTTCTGCTGATAGTTAGGATGCCAGACATGCTCTAAGAGCCACAGACACTCAAAACTACTCAAAGCTTAAACACATCACTGACACTAATGCATTAGACCTCAGATATTTGACATACAAGAACTAGCATTTCACCAGTTTTGCAAGCAAGCAGCCTAATCCCAAAGAGTTTTTCAGTGCAAGTGTTTGCCACTGCACAACATGTTATGCCAACACTTGCACCATTACTGCTTCAGAGAGCACGAACACAAGTTTATGGGAAAAAGACAGCATGGGAAATGTTTCCAAGTCCTTAATTACAGCCATTATTAACTAAAGCACTTTTATTTTGTATAGCAGGAAGTGGCAGAAATTGCCTCTTCACTTTGAACATAAAAAACAAAGTGGTACCTGAAGGATCACAGTAATTAATTGCCATTTGGTCAGACTGCCACCATCTAAAACCATATCTCCCAAAGTAATCATAAATTTGAAAATTAGTACATCAACTTTTTTAAAAGGCTAGCAGATGCCTGCTTGTTATCTCCTTGACTGCAGAACTGATTCTCACAACCGAAAACTAAGATGACATCCAAATTACACTATTTTAAAGCAGCCTCTAAGACCAACACTATCATGACTTACAAGGTGGTTTGTCCTTAATTTTCTGCACCCATCCTAATCATTCAGCAACAGACAGAGGTTTTAGACTAAGCTAATTTCAAAAGCTGAGAGTCAGAATGCCCTCCACTGAAGTTGCTGTCTCAGTCTTTTAGTCAGGAATAGTTTCTTTATAAAAATATATATGCTGGCACTGTAATTCTCCTCTAGAGGACAGGACTTGCTAACACTTCTGCAAGCAGAAGAATTTGTAAGGGCCAGAAAGCCCTCTCCCAAAACCCTCCTTGGTTGCTTCACTTATTTTTGCATCCTCCAACCTAGTAAACTTTGCTTCAGATCCAAAGATTAAAGCTCAGTTTTTCTGGAAAGATGAGCCCAAGAAGATAACAGCCTGGTTCATGAGAACCAGTGACTTGGGAAGCTTAAACAAGCTTTTCTTGAAATACACAACATTAAAACACTGCACATTGAAATACCAGGCTTCCCTGCACTCTGCAGCAAACCTCAGCTCTGAGAAATCAAGCCTCATTCTTCTGAGAAGAGTAATGGAAGTTAAATGGGAACTTAACTAAGCTTTAGTACTGCATACATTCACAGTTCAGTACTTAAATATGCAAAAGCATTGAGATCTAGCCAATAATCCCTTAAATGTGGAACAAGATGACCACCTGCTACCTAAAAGCTATGATCCTTCTTCCCTCTTACCATCACAAGTGTAGGAGAGGAGGGTTCAGTGGCAATGCTGACCTGCTTCTCTCAATTTAAGTGAAGCAAAAGGAGAAAAATAATCCTTTTTATCTTGTGTCTGATAAACTGAAGGGCTGAGTTTGAGGAAGGGGAAGAAAAATCTCCCCAGCGCAACCCACACCAGTTCTGCCTTTCTAAGGAGGCAGCCTGTGGCCCTCTATCCACTACACCCACCCAAGAAACCTTTCAAACAAGAGCAGTTTCAGAAAAATATGCTTGTGTAGTAAGTGTCATGGGAAAAAAAGGTAAGTTTCAAATTACCACTAAGAGAAGCTGAGGAGCAAGAAAAGCTGCATTGTGTCATTCCCACATGGTGAGCTTGAGGAACACGGATGCTCAGAGACCCCTGGGGCAGGGGGAAGGAGGAGAGCAGCCCAGACCGGCACCGCATGCTAGTTGAAGCATTTTAGGAAAGGAAGCTGAAAGCAAGGAGGACATTCCATGGATTAGTGAGGGAGAAGGACTCATCTTACATCTCCTAATTGAAGGATTAAAAACAGATTTTACAGAAAGTACGTTTGCCTCTGGGCTCACAGAAGCTCTTGCTGTTTAGCAGCTTCGGTGGGAATATATTGCCTCCCTTTGCAGTTCTCTAAAAAGCTCGCCAAACTCCTTCGCACACTAACACTCACATTCCAGAGTATGAACACCACTTCCTACCTCCTAGGAAAAGCGGAGTTTAGAACAAGTACCAGCTATAAGAAAACCTAAGCAGAAAAAGCATTTCCTTCCATTCAACTACATACAACAGACACAAATCATACTGCATTAGTATTGTGAACTCTACAGAGAAATTCAAAGGTTTGTATGAAGTCATATCACCACCAGACTATGAGGTCATCAACACCATTATGTTTAAAAGTGCCTTTTCTCATCCACCAGATCTCAATTCACTGAAACAAGCCACGACAGCCATCCCTTTCTAAGTTTCTCTGCTTCAGCAGTAGTATAAAACTAGGTCAAAACTATACAGCAAATGAGCAACCCACCACCACTACTGAGGCTCAAGAAGGCACAAGGCATTGATGTTTTAGCTTCAGAAACAGACCACCATCATGCTGGTTCCCAGCAATACTTATTCAGTCGTAACTGTATCACGAACCAGTGTTATGCACCACCATCTAGTGAAGAGCACACTGCCTGGGGCGCAACTACTGTCGCCCCAACAGCTTGAGTCAGAGCCCCTTTCAGCTGAGTATACAAGACAGACTTGATTTGGTCTTATTTCATCACACCCTAAAAAAATAATTCACGCCATTGGATTTTGAAAAGCAAGGTAAGAATCCTAATCAACTACTGTGGATGAAACTCAAGGTCTTGGGAGAACTCTCTGCAGGGATTATTTTAATCACCAGCAGCTGCTTGACCTTCCTTTCCTTTGCTCCCTTGCAAATGTCATGCAAATAGAAGAGTCTGAAGTCAACTGCACAAATGCCTTTATTCCCAGATTTTAATCCCTCCTTAGACCAGAACAGGGGATAACAGTAGATGTTTCCACTATTCTTTTAAGACAGGAGTAGCAGCACGCTTGCTGAAAAGTAAGGACCAGGCATATCTCAAATACTAACTATGGATAATCTTCAGGCATTGAAGACAACAGACTTTGGACCTACTCAAGCAAAAACCACCAAGAACCAGCATGGAGCAAACCAGCAAAATAAAAAGGCAATTGGCTTGTGGATGGGAGGAACCCAGAAGATATTCTCTCCCTAAATTCAGGAACAGACTGCGAAAAGATCAAACAAGTCAATTAGGAAAGGATGTTAATTAAAGCGGCTACCTTCCCATGAAAGAGAAGGTAGGCAGAAGTCCAGCCAGACTGCAGGTGTTCCCCAGTTTATTGCATGGTCATGTGTATGATACACTACAGAGCAAGGTGCATATGTATACACAGTACAGGCAGCTCATGGTTCCTAGCCACAGTGTTGGAAGTTTTCCACTCTGACCTAAACACATTTATCACTAATATCTGTAGAGATATAGTAGAGCAGGCCTGCTGACCCAGGAGCTTCTAACAAGGAGGCTATCAGGCTGATAAAAGGAAAATTACTTCTTAGCTGTGTCCTTCCCACAGATAACAGCAATCCCCTTCATACTGAACATACCCAGCCGGGACAGGAAACTCACAATAAGGCGATTCAATTCCCAGGTATCAAGCTAGCTAGACTTAAGGATGCCAGAAAACAGCACAGGCTAGAAGCAAAGCAGGGATCAAGGAGAGATCTGGGGAAGCTACCCTTCTGCAAACCTGATCCCTTCCCAAGGCAGCCACTAGAAATGATTCTGCGAAACAGTCTGTGGAAACAAGAGCAGATACAGTAGTCTAGGCAAGAATCAACACAGCTTTTGTAAAAGAAGAAAAACCACACATCACACAACCACCCATGCTTCAAACCTACTGAAACATCCTGCAGTTCTTTGCCAACAAGCATATGGCTACAGTAAACCGTTTTCACACATCCTGCAATCCTGAAAGTGTCATGTGTGATAAAAAAGTTAAAACCAGTGATAATTTAAGTTCAAAACAGATGAGAAGACTTCGTAATTTAATTACACATTTAGCAAGCATTAACAGTTAAACTTGTTAAGCTGAGCTTGAAATATTCTCTAATGCCAGTGAACTGTTAGTACTAAAAACAAACCCAGTGTTGTCATGTCAGCAAAAAAACTCTACACTTACCATTCATGCTTTGAAAAAAGCCAGTGTGAAGCATGGTACTGTGCACATATCATGCACCAAAGTTTTCAAGCTCCTAGCTTCCATATACTTTGCTTATTTCACATAAATAATTTTTTCCCCCACTTACAAACAGAGCACCAAAGTCTGCAATGCTGAGAATCATTTGATCAAAAAATTGTTCCCACATTGGTTAGGCACTCCTAGTTTATGCAAACTTAACAATACAAGTTATACACAAACACTTAACAACTGCCTCCAAAACATACACAGAACTTTGTGTATGAAAGTCAAATTATCAAGACCAGCAGCAATTTCCTTAGCCACCCTGCACACATAAAGCACAAGGAGCAAATCACCCCAAACACCAAGTTCTGCAACTGTGTTTTTCACTGTTTTAACCAAGTTCTAGATTCCACAAACTTTTCCACCTATGCTAACATTTTACATCTTCCATCGCTATGACACCATTAAGACAAGTGTGTTCATTCAGAAAAGACATTACAAAGCAAGATGAAAAAAACCCAGCACAACATGTTGTGTGTCCTTCTGGCCCAGCAGCCAGGGAAAAAGCAGCCAAGGATGAAGCAGGCCTTGTCCACTCACACTTTGAGGATCCACTGTTCAGTATCTGCTTCAAACACCAAGAAAGTTCAGCAAGTCTTACCTTTTCCTATGTAGCTTTGACAAGAAGTCAACAGAATTTTAGTAATTGTCATGTTTTGCTTGTTTCACATTTGCTTGACACGAAACAAAGTCTTTAGCAGGCTGCGTGCCTTTTCTCCATAGCAGAGATCTCCTGTGCAAATACCATAGGCAGTAAAACACAAAACGCTCAAGTTTTATTTCTGATGCATCAAAAGTGACCACAGATCATGGTACACTTAAAAGGAAACACACCGATTCCATTCACCTAACAAGTGAAATATCTTTGCTGGTTATTTCTTACCAGCAGATCACTTTCTCCTAGCTGGCTGTTCCCGTGCAAAGCTGCAAGGCAGGTGCTTGGAGGCTGCACAGCTGCTCCATGCTGGAAGTGCCATGCCTGTGTGAACAGCCTGCTTACACAAGCTATTCTTGTCCCTGCTGTTTCTGTCACCCTGCATGGGGGACTCTCAAGCCCTTAAGCCCTCTTAGCAGGGACCTTTCTTATTTCAATGCTGATCCACACATCAGAGCACATTCTAACAGTCAGCACAATCAAAGCAAATTTGCCCCAGATGTTTGTTTGTTCTTCCCTTAGTCCCCTCTCTTCCTCCTCTTGGAGGCTTTTTCCAGCCAGTCCCAATGCATTGTGGAGCAAGACAAACCCTGAAATTATGTGTTTGCCACATAAGTTTAGCAGCACTGCTGCCAGATACAATGTTTCCCATAGCACTCCTCCACAACAGAGCTCTGCTACTAGGCATAGCACTGACACCGAGCTGCAGATCCAGCCAGGTTTCAGGATTTGCTCCTGGAAAGCTCTCTCACAAACCTTGGCAAAAAACTTAAGAGACCGAAAGGCATGCAGGGATGCTGGTAGTGTCACAACAGAGGAGGAAAGGAGGAGAGCTGTTAGAAAGAGCCAGGTGAAACCACAGCAGACTGCTTAACCGACCTGATATCCCACCGATCGAGGTGAAGGGGAGTCTGCTGTCTTCCTCACCCCTGCCACTGGCTCCAGCTCATGGCAGAGTCCAAAACTCAGCAAATCAACAGAAAAGTTGTTAGCCGGTTTAGAATTTTCTGCCAGGCTATTACAAATGGGCTTACGAAGGAGTCACACCAGCACCAGTCAGATTACTGGGAAAGCACAGTGGCATCTCCACCTGCAGCATCAGCCAGCCCATACATCTATTTAAGCTATACTGAGACAACCTAACTCTCAAACTCCCTTCCTGGACAACTCTCTGCCTTAACCCCAGCCAGAAACATCCCAGAATAACTGCAGAGTATTCCAGTAGAGAGGCAAAATCAACAGCATGGGTTTCAGCAGTACTGCACAGCATCTGCTGCAGGATGCAGAGGAGAAATGAGTGAAGAAAGGAATGGAGGCCCCAACAAATAATTCCAGTGCAACAGCTAATGAAAAAGCTTTATCAAACATGTTCATCACCTCTTAGTAAGTGAAATTTCATCACTTATTCTCAATACAGAGACTTCACATCTTTTGACCATACATACTCTATCATACCCCTGGTTGAGCTTAACTTTACAGAAAACTTCCAAAAAGCCATGAAGAGTTCACAAGCAAGATTCAGTTTTACACAAAATAAAAGGTTGTTGTACACGGCGTGGTAGAGCCCCCGTCTTCCAAGAGGAGCACGTTGTCCTAACCATGCTTTGCTCCTCAGAGAATAATGTTTTGGATGCACATGGCCTGGAACTAGAGAAATCCTTTCTAAATTAGCTCTGTACAGAAGCTAGGAAAAAAATTCGTACCAAAAGCTCTGCATCCCAAGGCACATGAGAAGCACAGCACTCAAGCACAGTTTTCAGAGCAAACACTGCTTACTCATCTCCCCACTCCCACAAGTTAATGAAGTGTTATGCTGCAAAGCAAAGCAATCGAGCACTGACATTCCCCACTTGCAGGCAGCTTCATTACACTACCATTGCTCATGTGCTGGGTAGTAGCTCTAATCATTACCAGGCTCCCCCACCAAGGGCTCTTGCTTCATTCAGCATGAAGAGAGAACAATGCTCTAAAGACTCAACCAGCCAATATTTGTATTTGTCTGTTATTCAGCGTGCGGACTCATGACTCCAATTTTCCACACCAAAAGCCATACAGTGCTCCCAAAGATTCTTCCCCAGGAGCATTTTCCTCCCACTCTTTCAACAATGCACGTGTCACATCAATCACGGTGCCTATCCTCACCAAGGCGCAATAAGCATCTCATGCCCATCGTTCAGGGGCACAAGCAGCACTGCTTTAATCCTGATGGTTTACATTCACACATTCCACCTCTGAATCAAAGTAAGATGAGCATCCAACAGGTGGGAAGCAGACTCACCTATTTTTAACTCCTGCCAGCTGTTCTATTTAGAGGCAATAAAAATCAAATACCTCAAAGAAGTCTCTTCAGCCTTTTAACCACAAATCACAAGAACAACAGTTTTATTTTGAAGTCTTCCCTCCTTCCTTCAGGACAGTGGCGAGAGCCCTACTCTTCCGCCTCACCCGCCCCCCAATTTTTTAAGGATAGAGACAAAATAAGCCTGGAGTTACCTCTATCACAGCTGTCAGTATCTCAGATCAGAGCAACAGAGGCACAATTACATTCAACATCAGTACTTCTAAGAAGTGCTGGATGTTACACATGGATAAACTGGCCTGCAAAAGTTCTTGCACAACACCCAGGACTAGTCCCTTGCTGTTACAACAAAAGGACTATTTTAGCCTTCCGCATGGCTTATGTCCTCCTGAATTCCCACACGATATTCAGCATCTCTTTTGTTACCTTAAAATGCCCAAAGGGAGTGCAGGATGTACCAAGGGACCCGACACACCAGCTTTGCGGTGCTATTACCCTGCAAGAGATTTCCTGAAAGCACAAAGTCTCCTGGACCTCGGCTGTCAGTCCAGCTGCCTTCCTGAGAGATGAAGTGATTTTGAGGGAGACTTCCCCATCGCAAGAGCAGCCTCAGCACAGACAGCATTCAGCCACTTCTAACAGCTGGATTTGAAATAAAACACTGGAATTTTCTTCAGAAGATCTGCTGGGCCCCAACACATCATTCGCTTCTTCTCTGCAGTAAGAGGCAGGTGAAGAATGAGAGCCCTGAGCCAGGCAACTCCCTGCTGTTAAAATAAACCATTTCAGTTCTTCTCACGCTTCAGCATTAACCACACTCACCACCTTTATCATCCCCTGTATGTGTCAACTTTATCACAGTACTATTCAGAACATGAAAAAAAAAAAATGACAAAAGCTCAGCTACCATGCCCAGCCACCACCCTCTCCTCAGCTACGTCCATCCTCTCTTTCTTCGTTACAACACTCACAAGCTCACTGAAAAAGCTGTAGGTACACCACAACTGCCGGGAAAACCCGATGGCGACCTGAGCCTTCCTGATGCTAGGGTGACAGGAATTAAAACACTGTTAGGACAGGTTCCAACGTAAGTTTGTTATGTCAAAGCTGGGAGCTGAGAAGAGCCATGCTGCACACAAGCTCTTGAGTTGACACGACTTACAAGGGCCAGAAGTCTGGATTTTAAAATACTTTAAGAGATCAGCCTATGTCAGAAAAAAAGCTGGACTTGCTATGTTATTCATTCTCCAGTTCTCCCAAAGAAAATTCTCTGTTGAAAACTTTCTGGTTATTCAAAATAGCACGTCCCATTACACTAGAGAGGCAAAAGTCACAGAGAGAGGCTATTATAAATTTACTTAAGGAACAGCACTGCCTTTGTATGCAGTGGGAATACATGCAAGTAAGCACAAAGTGTTAATGCATATTGAGGTCTACAGCACAGCCCACAACAGCAGCTTGCAAGCAGCATCACTCTGACAGAGAATTAGGACACTGCCTCGGCAGGCCAGGGGACTTCTCCAGCCCTGTATGAGTTTCCCCTGTGAGATCTGTTTTGCTGGATTCTCACCATCACCTGCTGAACTCAGCAGGAAAAGCCTACAGGCTATTTTTAGGGAGTCCTAGAAACAGCATGGTGCCCTGCTGTTTTGAGTCCCTCCAGTACAGGAAGGGCTGCCCATGAGATGCATGTCCAAAATAGCCCCTGCTCCCTACGCTACCCCGTGTTTCAGAAGGCAGTATTGAGCTGTGCTTCCCAAATAACAGCTAACAGCAATCTACCACCAATTTTATGTCCTTTATAAAAAACAATTAGAAGGCACTCAGCAATAAGTTTCAAAACTTTCTTTAAGGTGGCTGGGTAGGGCATCCATCCTGTTACACTCGCAATTAAACAGCTATAGTTACCTGTTTTGCAGTTCTCCTCAGAAACATGAATTATGGTTAAATGCAATCTGGGTCAGCCAAAAAACACCAGTCAGGATAAGCCAACCAAAGCCTTAGTCATTAAGAGGTTCTCACCACCAGCCTCTCTGACCAAGAAACTGAAGAAATTCAAGAGAGCGCAAGCAGCCAGAAGTTGAGTCCTCTCTCCTCACACACTGGAGAACCAAAACAACCACAGAGTCCATCTCATGGATGGTACCATCAAGCAACAAGACTGGGCAAGATGCACCAAATTCAAAATTCACAAGGATGTTGGTGAAATCATGTCACAAGATTGCTGTGTGACAGGGGACCTGCGGTGGGTGCTTCTGCTCTTGAAGCCATCAATACACAGCTCAGGAACCTGGTAACACACTGCCACAGCAAACTTTTCCTTTCCTCCTGTGGGAACTCATCACCCACTTCTGAGAAACGAGCCTTTTCTGCATGTGAGGACAAAATAGGTTCCCAATTACAACTGCATTCACTTCAACACCTTGAAGCTGAGGCACTGAATAGGAACTGAAAAACAAGAATAATTTTTTCTAATCATTAGAAAAAAAAAATCACTTACTCTCAAGTCTCAAAGGTCATAATGACCAGGAAAGCTAGACTGATGCATTAACAATTTTTCTGTGTAAAACAACTGTTCTGATCCAGTATTTGAGTACTTCAATTCTACTTTAACAATACTCATCTTCTGCATTTTAATTAAGCTTCCATTTCTATCCAAAAGCAGCTTGGCACATTTAAAAGTAATTCAGTAGATAATGTCTTGCCATTTTTAAACATTATTAAAAAAAAGACAGAAACATTAAGATGCAACCATTTAAATAATTACAGATCATATCAATTTCGTCAGGAAACATACCAAGCTTAGCAATAAAAGCTAAAATTAGCTGCAAAACAGTATCACCAGAATAGAAAGCTCTAGAAAGACTACTAGAGTGTTCAAGCGAGACTGAAATTATTCAAATCTAAGCTTCCTGCTTATTTAAATCAATCTACCTGGGAGCCACACAAATTGTTGTGGTAAATTGATTTCCCTAGCGTCTGGTTCTCCTTTCGCAAGAGCCACGACAAGAAAAAGTAGACGACCAGAAAGACAAGATGAAACCAGCTGATTCACAACATCGTTAGGCATTCTGCATTCAGACAGATTATACATCACAACATTAAACCAAGTTATAAAAGTCTTGGCAAGTAAAGGCAGCCAGGCACAGTGACTCACACCGGAGCTGCTAGGCGCAGCGCTCAGTCACAGACCTCAGCACCAGCATCAAAATCAGAAATGCCATTTTTCTTCTTGGAGATTCATGCAATGCAGCATGACTAATGCACTTTATTTTACTTTACTACCTCATCTCTGCTATACTTCAGCAATGTACACCTAGATTTTATATGTGCAAGTGTATGAAACAGATTTTCAGCAAACCTACAGTGTTAACGCCTTTACTCATGTGAAAAATATAGTAGTGCTTCATTCCTGCTTGGCCAAAAGGTAGAGCATGCCATTCAAAAGAAGTCTTATTGAAAACCATGACATACTTGATTAAATAAATGCTTAGAGCACTTACCCAAAGAATTGTGCTGGTATAAATGGCAGCTTGTTTTTAAGCTTGACAGAGAAACAAGAAAAGAAAAAAAACCAAAACCAAAACCAAAAACCCTAAGCAGCATCACACAGCAGTTTCCAAGACTTACCCTTTGCTACAAGCTAACCATGCGGTCTTCAGCAAGAAAAGCCATTTGAGCTTTTCTTCAGGACCAAGTTTTTCTGCACACCAAATGAAAGTGATTGCTGTCTGTTCATTTCTCACAGGGGAGCTGTATTTCATATGAAAAGAGTTATCCAGAAACATTTACTATACACATCTGCACCAATAAGGAAATGAGTCATCAACCCACTGGCAGGCCTGATTCACAGCACACTGCGCGCTCAGGCTATTTAAGAATCTGTGTACAGAATACAGGGGAAAGGCATATGCAAGCCACAAGTCATTTTAAGACACTAGATATAAAACATCAGCTAATTTAAATGCTTTTTTTCCTCCTTTGCTTGGGCATAATTTCTTCAAAAGCACAGGACCAGCACAGTATTGTACACAGCTGCAGAACTTCTCACCTGGATGAATCATAATGTTTTCTTTATATAACTGGAAGAAAAGCAAAATCTAATGTTTATTTTAACCCTGGATAAAACCACTTGGATTTTGTTCAACAGAAAAATCAACATGAATAAGTCTTTACAGTCACTGCTAAGGCAAGGTTTCCATGGGATTAGTAACAAACTACCAAATAAAAATTCTGCTTGCCTTCAGAACATGCAAACAAAAGCCCTGTTACAGGACCAAACCAAGTACCTTTTTTCAGTTCACCACAGTGATTAAAGGATTAAAACAAGACAAACTGTGCACACACCTTATTTAAGCTCTACACTTCCTCACGAGGTTAGATACGGGTTTAAATTAACCTTGTTCCCAGGAGAAGCCTGGGGCACTGAGCTGCAGCACACTTCTCCATAGGTACTGGTCTTCTCTGCCATAGAAGCTTGGCTTTTAATGCATTTTTTATTTTTGAGAGCTCCTTTCAAAAAAGCACTAGGGTTTTTCAGCTTGAACTGCTCAGCTCAATAGCTATATAGAGTTGTTAAGCCAAGCATTTTGCTTGAAAATTCTGACTGTGATGGTAATTCAGAGGATTTAAAATGATACCACAGTAAGCAGCCAGATCAGTAACAGTTTCCCTTAAGCCAAACGAAGAAATTATAGCTGACTAGTTTTGCACAGATGAGCAACTTTTAAAATCCAGCATCAAACATGTCTTTTTATTTTTATTTTTTAAAGTGAGCTTGAAGAGCTTTCTGGAAAGCAACATTAGTAGAAAGATGTCTTAGCGGTATGCAGGAAAGCCAGACACCTGCCCGCAAATCTTTCCAATTACTGTTTCCATAACTCCTACTTAAAAAGCTATGAATAAAGACAAGCTGCAATTAAAAAGACTGAGCACACCTACAGCTTCTCTGCTAATAACGACAGAGAGAAAATAACGGGGGAAGGAGGGAGAGGAGAGAAAAGCAATAAGCCACACTACACCGCCACCACAGACAGCTCTGTACCAACACACAACACATCGCTCCGTGCAGTACCACCACCAATATCACTGCTGAACAATTTTCACCTGTCAAAATACAGGAATTTAATCAACAATTCAACTGCTCTAGTAACAGCTTGTTATTCTTCCTCCTGATTATTTCTGACAAACAGCAAAATGTATTACAAGGCTCAGGAATACAGACCTAAAAGCCAGCCACCTGCACCAGCCAGGGCAGGGGGGAAGGGCTGCAGGCAAGTACACAGGCAGCACTACACCTTCTTCTTGCTATAACTTGAATTTTCAATTATATCTAAAGAGAACTTCAGAGTTCAAGTATTTAGTAGGCAACAATTGCCACTTGATAGAAAATACTTGATTCTAGTCTCTGGTCAATGGTGGTGGTCTGTATACAGTTATGCACTATTAACCTATTTGAAGCTACAAGGTTTTTCTACCATCTGAAGCCCAGTTGCAGCTGAAGAAATAAACATGAAGTTATAAATCTCTAGTCTGTGCAGGCACAGAAATGCACAACAGACAATACCTAGTTCTCAGGATTACTTCTAGTATGTTGATGGCAAAGCCCAAACAGTCCTCGCTGCAGAACCTGGTAACACAGGGAGATTGTTTTGTCCTGACCCCTAAGCAGAATAAACATTTTCCCCAGCAGATAACACTTGAGAATAGGACTTTAAGAGTCTGATCTGTTCTTATCCAAGTGGCACAGGTACACGAAGTGGTTTGCATGTCCACAAAAAGGCAGTGGCATACTTCTGGGGACATTCAGGGGAAAAGCTGACAGCAGTACCCTCACGTAAGCAGTTTTCCACCCAGTGCTAGCGTTTAAATCCTTTGCATGCAGATTTCTATCTGAGTGATAGGAAAAAAATGTTGGGGTAGTGCAACTTTTGCAACAACAAGGTGAGATCTGAATGCTTTAAGCACAGGTCAACATTGCAACCAAAACCACCTATTTTGGTCTCCCACGATGTCTTTGACTAGCCTTGAACAGTTCTTGCTCAGGGTGAGAATTAACTCTGCTGAGTGAAAAAACTTGTCAGTCTCCATACAAAAGGAAAAGAAAACTTACATTATTTGGTAACCTGGTGGGTAAATTATCTGTGCATTTTAGGATTACCATAGAATACAGAGTAGAGAAGAGGCTGGAGATATGATTGGCCCATGACAATTTTCAATGGAAGATAAAACCCAGAATATCAGAGGTATTAGATGCATCAAACAGATCTCCAGAAACAAATCAGATATTTCCAAGCAATGCCCTGAGAGGTAGGACCATCCCTCGTAGGTGTAGGCAAATACCTGGCACAGTAGCAACTGATACGACCTCTTATGAGGCACCTTTTTTTTTTGTGAAAATTAAACTTTAGCAAAATATACACTGAAAATGAGCATTCAAAGCTCCAGTGGTATCATTTGGGCAAGAGCCCAAATGTGACATAGCAAGAGTTTGAGGTATCTGAAAAACGAGGGCAGATGGAGAAGGAACTCAAGAGCAAAATCTTCTCCAGCAACTATTCAGCATTCAGATGCAATCCTTAGGGGTTTTCCAACCCCTCAATAAATGGGACATTATTGTACAGTTTTCTATAAACTACATTTGAACTCAGATTGCACAGTAAGGAAGAGACATGACTTCACACAGCAAGAGAAAGATATTTTTTGTGTATGTGCACTGTCATCAGCTGTATTTTGAAAATACGTAGCTCATGGTGAGTGCCAGGCTTGGCACCACATGAGTGGTTCACTGCTCTTTGCCCAGACAATCTAGAGGGCAGAGCAATATATCACCTCCATCCTCATTGCCCTTGGAAACAAGAAGCAAGGACAGAAAAGCCTTAGAGCAAATTAAGAACTGCCATGTTCAGACAATCTTCATTTAATCACAGGCCAGGCATTCCAAAAGCAACATTTTCAGGCTTCCTGAAGCCCATAAAATTGAATTTAGTAAACTCAGTTTTAAATTTCTAGCTATAACATAGCATCTACCAGATGACCTGAGGCAACCAGATGAACAAGGATATTATTATAATGGATAATCTAGCAAATTACCAAACCAGCCTTAACACTGAGGTCAAGAAGGGAAGATACTGCAGAATAACTTTAATTTTAACCTGTTACTGCACAAGAAAACTTCTCCTGGTTTAGGGTTTGTCTTGGAAAAAGGATGAGCTAAAACAATTAACTCCAAAATAAAACACTCATGAAGTATTATACATAACTACAGTGGTGTAACTGTACTTCAAAGAATCCCCACTTAGGCAAGCCTATCATCTTCACACCTCTCGAGCTGCTGAAGCACTTCACTGAAGACATTTCACTATCACCTGCATTTAGCAGAGAACAACAGAAGGATCACTACCACAATGCACAGAGGGGCAATACAATTAAGCGTCCATCTAACCCTTCACAGTGATAAAGAGCTTTGCATGCATCTGTATTACAAAGCAAAAGCTTTTTGGTACTTTTTAGGTATACTTAAGCAAAGTCATTCAGGTGAAGTCTATCACAGCTGAGAAAGCAGATGAACAGCTGGTGAATTATAACATGCATCAGTTGACCATGTGAGAAAAAAAAAAAACAAAACGAACCCAAACCACCTTCCCTGCTTCTCCTTAAGAACTTCTGTAAGGAGTTTTCTGCCGGTTTCTTGCTTTCCACTGAGCTGAAGCCCTCACAACAGCCTCAAGGGGCAGTGCTGCTGGGGCGAAGGATGACACAAGATAAGTGCAAGATTAACTTAGGTCAACCTGGGCTATCATGGACCTGCTCCCTGAAAACCAATCCTCAGCCCCAGCTCAACCTGAGAGCAGGCCAGGAGCTAGCAAAACATCTCTATATTCTCTTCTCCCCAGGACCAGTGAGATTATCAATCTGAAGTCCTGGGGGCAGCTCTTACCATAAGAAACCAAAGAAGGACACAAACCTGCGAGGACGTTACGCTTGCGGGCTGACAGAACAGCTTGGCTGACTCTCAAAAGAGTAATTTTTTATAAATAAAAAAATTCCTCCCACTGTGCCAGAGTGGCCGCCAATTCTTCAGGCAAATTGGATGAGAAATGAGAGTGAATTACAGATTAATATCAGGAAATCTCAGGACTTATTCTGAAGTCTTCACTGTACTGCACACACCTTCCTGTGGTAGATATACTGTGTTTCTCTTAAAAAAACCAACACAGGCAAAAAAGCTAATTTGTTCCTTATCACTTACATTTGTGATTACATTTTAGAGCACAAGACTTGCAAACCTAGCATTTTGCACGCAACCACCAAGTTGTTCGAGACACACAACAACCAACCACAAGGGAGCCCCTACACCAAACCCAACTCAAACCACTGTGAGAAAGGCTGTTTTGCTCTGACTAAGCTTCCCAGGCTTGTTACCACAAGCACTAGCACTGTAGTTTCCCACAGATTCACACATTTGCAAGTAATTTAAGAACTATCAGGCTTCTGCCCATTTGAACTTGCAAAGCTGCTTCTCAGAGTACAAGTGATGCTACCCCATTTCAGCAATGGCTGTCCGACATACCCAAGTAACCAATTGTTACTGCACAAGAAGACAATGGCCTTCAGAAAAATAAGTTGTTCCATTTGTTCTTGCAAAACTGGGAAGAAAATGTATTATTAAAGCATATATTCTTCTCTCGTGCTTTCCAGTGAACTGTCCTTGATTGATCCCAGCCTCCCCATTCCTAAACAAGGATAACCTGCTGAACACAGCATCCACAGCAGTAGGCGGCTGAGAGCTCCATGGCTACATAAATAAAAACTGCTTCTGCAAACAGAAGCTAATTATGGTTTGGTTTTAGGGAAGGGGGAGGTGGGTGCAACACGATTTGTCTGGTCTAAGGGGACAAACACTAACTCCACTATTTTCAGCTCAGCAAGTTATCACAAGTGCTCAGTTCATCTTCGGAACTGGAGGAAGAGATTCTGCATGGAGGTACAAAACATCTGGAATAGCAAATTTCCCTACATGTCACTTCAAAAACAGAGCAGACAATTGCACAGACTTGGCACTAAGTTTGCTGACTTTTTGCAGTAAGACACCCTCTACACCACCCAAGTAGTTTCCCACACATTTCTGGAAGACTGCCTCCTTCAATGACTCTGCTATGCAGCGGGAAACCTTGTCAGAACAAGCGAGATCTTACTAGCACAGGTGGGCTCACTGCTAGAAGCCAGTTCTTACTGCCCTTTGAGATAAGCAAATCTGAGTTAATCCATCAATTACTCAAACTGAAGACTTGATCCTTCTTCCTCATCTTCTATTTAAAGTTTTGGTGGAAGTAGGATTAGCAGAGTGAGGCTTTTCCTGTCTTTACAGCATGAGCCAGGAAGGGTGCAAGGCATTCAGGCTTTACACAGCAGCACCAAAATGTAAGGTGCCGATAGGCAGTTTGCTGAAATGCTTAATTCCTGTAAGGCAGATTTACAGTATCTTCTGGAAAAAAATGAAGTACAGCCTATGCAAGAACACCGCTGAATTTAAAGTCATTCATGCTGGTTTTTCAGAAGTCTTTCCTTTTAGTTAGGCTCCTTAACAGCCTCCATGCTAAAGTAAGCTACAATTCTTTTACAAAACTAATTTTGTTACTACACTGCCCTAACCTAGTTAGCACAAAATTTCAGGCAGATTCACTTCCAGCCTCCTTTGCTGGTGCAGTTTAGTGCTGTTTAGGACAGAGTGGTTTAGGACTGACCACACACGCTCCCACCATCTTTACTGGGGCTAGCTCACAGGAGACTGGGTGACAATGTGCTTCAGGAAGCCAAGCGAGCAGGGAGCTGACTCCATCTGCAATAAAACCATTTGGTTTCATTAACTCTTTGAACTGACTTATACAACTAAAAGTCATTTTTCCTCCACTTTAAAATAGACCCAATTTTGTTGACAGTTCGATGTTTCAATGTAATTCTCTTACAAAGTTTAAGCCTTAGTTGCATTTTGGAGAAGGGCTTTTGAGTACTTATTTGCTTCATTTTTTCCATTTCAGATTTGCTCAGTTTGCACAAAAGATCTTCTTAACTGCCAGCACCAGAAATAAGCTGCGATCCGAAAATCAAGTAGCGTTTTATTGTACCTTATACAGCTTGTGCCAAAATGTGTTACTAAATCAGCTGTTAAAATAATTGGTAATAGGGAATGTTGGCACAAAAATGCTGAAGAGGAAAGAGAAGATGTTTTGTGACATCAAAATAAGCAGATGCCTCAAGGACAAAGGTACAACCTCACTTTTTGACCAGACCTTTACTAAATTAATCATCTCTACCTGTTGATCAAAGCCGCTTTCTAAATATAAATTGTACAGCAGCATTTAATGAAAAACTAAATCTTAAGTGATGACAAGCATTAATAAATATGTTAATTTCTTCATTTAGTTGGCATTTGTAACACTAGTATGAAGAAATAAGTTACTTCACAAAACACTGCAGTTCCTCCAGGGAAATATCTGAAGTAACTCATCTTGCCCATTTTCATAACAGCCAGTTTTGGTGAACCAGGGTGTAAATGCACTCAAATGACTCCCTACGAGGGGCAACAAGCATCAACATCACAAAATTAAAACCTGTTCTCTTTAAAGTGAAACAAAGGAGCCATTTGATAGAAGGCTGCAGCAGCTCTCTCCCTCCAGAGGGAACCACTCTGCAGGCAGCAGCAAACACAAGATAGACAGTGCTGGAGCTTTAACAGATGCCGGGGATTTCCCAGCCTAATACATATTAGCACTTAGTATTTGCAATCCTGATCTCCAGCTAATTTGCATGTTAATTAGAAACAGGTCACCAGAAAACTGCACCAGACAACCTTTTTGTATTGACTAGAAAGGACAACGAAGCATTTCCATAAAGTCTATATCCCTTTTAAGCACATTTCCATCTGTCTGTGAGCCACCTAAAAGTTCACTGTAAATCAAGGTGCTCCTTTTGTTGACCGAGAGGATCCATTTCAATACATGCGTATCTCAGATCACTAAAACTGGTTTAAGATCAGACATCTTTTGAGACTTGCAAAACAAATAAGCAAATCTGAGCAATGCTAGAGAAAACAATGGCAAATGAGTCTAACCAGAAAATCTCCTTTTACCACACTACAAAATTAAACAGAATTAAGTCTGAAAGGAAAGCATAGGTGAACTATGCCAGAGAGAAAGCTTAGCGACTGGTTAAATTTGTGCAGCTCCCAAGTCTGCATGTTCATCCAGTTCCACTCACTGGTCACATTCACTGGCAATGGCAGGATTAAGAAAAGAGGAGGTGGCGAGGAAAGAAGGTGTTATGGACGTTTTAACTACCTGGAAATGCACTCTGTAGCATCCTTTCTCTTTGAACCTTCTTTTATATACTAATACTTATAAGTATTATGCTTAAATCAAATACCCCTTCAGCTTAGTTTTAGGGGTCTTATGTTGCCAAGTGTAATAAAACTGAATTATTGCTGCTGTTCCTCATACATGAGACTCACGGACACCTCAATTTTTGAGACTTCATTGCATTTTCTCCAGAGCCTCCAAGACTGATCAACTGAAGTTATTAGAAGATAACTGCATGGTTTGAAAACAGAGAACAATACTGTTACAAGGCTATACCTCAGTTTAACACTACATTATATTTTCAATTTTCTGTTGTTACTGCAAAGTCATAGGCAATGAACTTGATTTAAGACTTCCAGATGTTAAGTTTCATGTATATCTTTCATGCTTTAACAGGCGCTCTTAAGTGAGAGAGACTTGTTTAAGAGGTCTTGCCCAGCTCCTTGACCATGGTTACCATTTTGCCCGCAGGACTTGCTAGATCTTTCCTGCCACTCTGGAGACCAAACACACTGAAGCATGGCAGTTCAAACTGGGCTTAAGGATCCACCCTGCTCCACTCTTTACACATCCCCTATCAATTTCCAGCCCTTCGTTCGCGCTGGCACCCTGAAGGCCATCGCAAACACAACTGTTTGAGGAGCTGCACAAGTTAATGGTTGATCAAAGGTTTGGGTCTACCCCATAACCTTCCAGCTCAATCAGTAATTCAGTTCACTGCTCACTCCTGCACGCAACTCAGCTGGCATAACTAAGCATACAGTAACAAGCTGGGGCACAGGAGGCTCCTCATAAACCAGCAACAGCAAAGAAAGCATTTAATGTAAACACATTCTAATTGAATAACTAAAGCTCCAAAGATGTGGTCCAGGATATCCTTGCAAGAGAATGTAAAGCTTCTGTAAAATCAAGAAAAGGATTTTATATCAGCTCAGCTGGCTGCAAGGTTCTCTTTGATTTTTAAGAAGCAACAGCTTTTGAACTACTTGCAGACAGCCTGCAAAGAAGTCTGCGTACAGCAACACAGCCAGACATACGATTTTAACACAGAATTAAGCAGACTTCCGAACACAACCATCAATATACCAAGCTGTGGACCACCAGCTGTGTTGCCTCTTTAATAATACTTACATCAATGAATATAATTGCCAGTAGCTGACCCATTAAAAAAAACTGTGTTTAAGAGGTTGAGGAAAACTTAGAATTCAATTATGTTATTAGCCAGGGAACTACAGAAAATTAAGCAGTAAATTATGAAAACCCAGTACTATTACTGTGTTAACTCATCACTCTGGCTCCTAGGAAGTCTGAATGGTTATGGCCTTTTCTACATGTTTCTTAGGATGACATCAGCCAGACACATGATCTTTCACCAGCACAGCTGTGCCACTGGAAATCCAAGCAGACACCAAGCAGACACATGGAGAAAATCCTTCAGCCAGTGCATGGGATCTGCAGTAAAACTACAGAACATGTTTGCCTATTCTCAAAAGATTTGCTAGTATATTTGAAGTCTTTGATACAATCCACAGCTGTATAGCAGTTTCTTTTCCTTTAGCACAGCCAGGAGAACCTAGGTGAAAAGGGTATTAACAAAAAAAAAAAAAATCAGTAAGCCCAGCAGTTAGAAACCTCATCCATATTTGATCCCCACCTTCTTGCCAGAGACTAACTACAAGATTGCAGGAAAGAATCACTGTAATTACAATCATTTACTGAAGCTGTTCAGTAAAGGCTCTGTAAAGGCCATGAGCCAGATCAGCTATGCCTTATATGAACACGGAAAGCACTGAAGAGTGATAATTGTAAAATAATTATTTGTTAGACTTCTGCATACAAAAATAAGCCATCTTCCACTGACCCGCCGTTAAGGTTAGATCTTATCCTTTTATACGCACCACTGGATGAAAAGTTTCACTCCAGTTGATATCCCTTGCCCACCCCTGTCTTTTTATATCACTGCCTAAGGTCATTTTTAGTACAGGAATGTGAGCCATCATGTGAAGCCACTCCTCAGAGCACACAGCACTGACTTGCTAATTAATTTTATCTTTAATCATGCTTGAACAATCTCTTGATAACGTAACAGGGATTTTTTCCTTTTTTAAACAAGAGCTGTATCAACAATGAAACAAAGCAGACAAGCGTCACGCACAAAAACAACAGCATTAAATGGAAGCTAAGAGAACATGGAAAGCAAACTCTACAATTACACTGAAGCATAAAATTCCAACTTTCCTGCTCATTTCTGAAGGAATATGGAGAACAAAGTTTGTTGGCTATTTTTCAATCTTGTGATCTTTCTGAAAACTTCAAGGAAACAATATGCTAACACAACATTACACAACTGCTGCTTTCAGATAGCACAGGATGGAAGACTTCAAATTTATGAAAAGGGTATGTTTGGTTTTCTGTAAGAGGGGGAAGAGCTGCATTCTGCCTCCAGAAGTCCCATGATTTCCACATTATCTCTTAACCCTGTTTGCTAACTGCCTGCTCCAGGGACTTCTCTCTTACAAAGTTCAAGACCCAACTGGGCTCTGGTTTCTCTGGCAGCAAGTGACAACATCCCTCTCAAGGCTTCTACCAAGTTAACATATTTTTGGGGTCTAATAAAAAAAGCTTTTAAGCAGACTGCTCATACTTCAGGAACAGGCTCCTCAAACTGCCTGCCAGTTTCAAGTCTGAAAAGCTCCTGGGCACAGGATCTGTTCAGTTAGCCCATTAACCACTAAATAATTTCAGTGGGAATCAGTGAGGGTCTACCATCTTCAGCAAGACCTACAACTTGGGGTTTGTGGGTGTTTTTAAGTTAGTACCACCTGATGTTAATTTATACAGAGAATGCTCTACTTGGGATTCCCTCAATGAGATCACTAGGCTCCTAACTTTCTTTTTACAAGGCACATCCTTCTTCTCATACCCCTTTGCCACCAAAGTATAGGAAGAGGAAAAGCCTTCAAGTGGCACAGCATTAATGCATCTGACAGGCTGCCTAAAGTCTTTTGTGTGCGTAGTCACGCCCTCCCTATGCAAGTCAAAGTAGGCTGCACAGATACTGTTCCATTGATACAATCAGTGCTGCTACCAACGGAGACCAGAAGCTGCAGTGGGTTGAATATACACAAGAATAAAAGCCATCCATCTGACAGACTTGGCATTTCTCACTGAATACCGCAAAGAATTCATGAGACAAAACTCAAGGAGGTGGTGTCACAGGCTGTTTGCTGAAGGGTTGTCTTTCCTAATCTCAGTTATGCATTCATTATCCATTTGCACACACGCAGCGATGTATTAACTATCAACACACAATACAGTTTTGCTAATTAGCTCAATCAGAAAAGACTAAATATATTCCAGCTTCCTTAATATGAACCAACTCAAAAACAGTATGTTATCCCTTAAGGGTAAGGCTGCCTGCCTGACATTTTTAATATTAATGTTGAGTCCACTGAAATTCATACACAATGTTCTGGAGAAAACCAAGTTTCTGAGATGCCATAAGAGGTGGTCCTTATATAGGTCACTTTAAGAACATACATACGCCAGCAAGTATGTACGAGAACTTTTTCCTCTTTTAGAAAACCACATAAATCTGCCTTGTCTGGTCTACACCAGCATGTGAAACAGGTTCCAACCTTAAAGCAAAAAACAGACCACATTAAAGTAACGCAACTAATTGTCCCATACATTTCAATACACTTATAGAAAAAATTATTCCAAAAACTCATGTTCTCTCCCTACTATCTGCTCTCTCAAGCCCACTTATTCATCTGCACTTCCCATCAAAATTCACAATTAATACTTTTTGGAAGTGTTTAAGTCTTCAGCTTTAATTTACAGACAGCCTCCAAATATATAAAGCCCTGGTGAACCAGAACTCTGCAAACCAAGTGCCTCCAGTTGTTTTGATTATATGCAGAAGATTTAAAACATATATATATAGCAGTGTTTTTTAAAAAACAATCTGCAAGCAGTTTGAGGTCTCCTGGGTATTGATCAAGAACTTAGAGTAATTAGCCAGGGTTCATTAAAACATGCTTCCATTAGCCTTCCTAGATATCTAATCTGAATTCATTTACACAGCCATGTGCTACAGGTGCAAAATTTTAACCCCCTTAAGCCCAGTTTCCCATAACATGGACATCATCTCCCATCAAGGCTTCACCAAGTCTTCGCCCTATTCCTGTTACATGGAACCAAAATATTTTCTCCTCCTGACTTTAGTATCAAGGTCCTCCAAGGGGTCTTGACTTGCAACTTCAGCCACCAAGGTTTTACCTGGATGAGTTGACACTGTCCAAATCTCTCCAAGGATGAGCAGGTATCTGGAGCAGGTACCACTGAAACACACAAAGCTACTCCTAAGCACCGCCATTCACAGCCAAACATGCTGAAACCAGCTCCTGTTTTCCCTGTACAAGAACTTCTCCATGTTTTGTTCAGCCACCCTGGCCACAGGAGCAGCAGCCTTTAGCAGTGAAGCAGACGACTGTTAGAAACTTACTACTCCCAGATTTAATTTGCTTCTGTGAGTCAAATCAGTGCTCACTTCATCAATTGCCTAGACCTCCAACTATTACCCATCACCGCGATTTATGTTAATAACATGCAGTGCATAATCATGAGATCATGCCTCAGTTCTACCTCCCTATGTACGGATGCTCATGCTAACATGCTCTTTTAGAGTATCTTTATCCCATCAGTTCCGAGACTCTTAACCAGAGCGCTGAGCACCTGAAGCAGCCTTACCTGGCCAGCAAGCCATCACACTTCAGCCTCTCCTGAAAACACTCTTCCTAGGAGTATCATAAAGCATGACAGAATAAAGTGAGACATGACTTCTCAGAGAATGCTATCCCTTGAAGTACTCTGCTGAGGTTTTAACACATCACAAAGACAGCATAAACACTGGGGCAATAGCTAGGCATCAAGGGTTAGTGGAGGCATGCAAGCCTCCAGGGAATACTGGCCTTACACACAAGGCAGCTGTAAAAGCACAAAAAACCTCCAGGAAAGGTTCATTAGAACCTTTTAATCACCTTCCCCTGACACCCAATAAGCAAAATGCTTGGTTCAGAGAGGAAAAGCGTAAATGTACATATAATTAGTCCATACTATTACTGTCATTACTGAATGCCACAGTGTGCAGTAGTTAGAGGACAAACTAAATTTTCTATCAGTAGAAACACACGTATCCACTCCTCCCCCAAGCCAGCCAAATACATTCCTGAGATGACCCCTTCAAAAATGAGCATTTAAACAGAGAAAAGCTCTGTAACCAAACAGCTTGGAAACCAATGAGGCAAATTAACTGCAGTAAGATCTTAGGGTGCAAGAGTTGCATCTAGTACTTGAAAGCTATACTGAACACACACTGTTTTATCCAGAGAATTCCCTCCCAGAAGAAGAGCTGACCACCTCGTCCAGAAACTGTTATGTTGGAACATTTCTGAATGAGTGACCAGACAGGCCAGCTTATTCCATAAACAGAAGAGACTGTTAATAAAGAAATCCAAGCTAAAGCTGTTTCCCCTTATGGGAAAAGGGAAATCCCAAATCCTCACACAGCAATTCAGCTGTATCTGTTGACATACCTCTAGCATATATTCCCCACCTGCTGTAGACCTCTGCTACACAGTTGGATGGGCTAACATGCCCCTTCACGCCATTCCACAGACAGAGCCACTGCCTCTCTTATCTGCTATAGCACTGCCCCAAATTTACAGCATAAACTATTTGAAATACCCATTAAAATCACTATTTGGGACATGGGTACCTCAACATTAAGTAAATGGTCAAACAGTCTAAATGAAGTCAACTGTGGAGCCTTTTTAAAAAAAAAAAAAAAAAACCAAAACAGATTACTCACAATTTGTTAAACATTTAAGAGAGAAAATTACAGCTTAGGTTCACTAGGACATTTTGTAAAAATTCAAACACCTTATAAAAAATAGGCCCCAATCACATAGGTAACAAGTAGTCAACTATAACACATCCATGTAAGAGATGTGGATCATTTTAGTTCTGCAGTCAATTTAGTTAAGCTTGGACAAGCCTGACACATGCCAAGATTTAAAGCTATTAAGCTTAATTTTACATTTAGATCCCATACACCCTACCCAAGCAAACAAGCTCTGAACACAAAGCAAGTCTGATGGGCTAGAAGTGTAGTCCCCCTGCTTCCTTCATCCTAAACTGTTTCATATTATGTTATTCAAATGCAAGTGTGACCAATAGGCCTCCCTCTCCATCAGCAGGTCTCCAGGGAGCAAGGGTTATTTTGATAACTTTTATCTGTTGTTTTCCTCAATAAACACTTCCTTCTCAATAGCAAGCAGTGAGTTTCATTGATAAAACTGCCCAACTGTCTCCACAGTCTTACAGCCAAGGGTAAGACAGAGCACTGCAATATTCCCAAAGTCACAAGCTGTATTCATCACACATGCAAGAAACTTTGCAGGACACATCATCTAGAGAATCTGAGGACAAGCCGGCTGTGCCCCTTCCCTCCTCCACAGCTGCTCCCAGTCTCTGTTGCATTAAAAGGAGGAGTTCCAGTTTTCATGAAGGATGAATGTCTAGGGCAATAAAATCCTGAGTATTTACCAGGCACATGAATATCCAATCTAAGAACAAATAAGCTCTTCAGGGCAGTAATATCCCACTTCCAGATTACACTTCTCTTTGACAAGACCCTCGGGCATTTTGGTACAGAAACAGCATATTGCTGTTCTTATAGTCCTAGAATTCCTTTTGGACTAAAACAAGTTGCAGATTTGCTCCAGAAGAAGGATGAAGCAACATTTCAATCCCACACAATGTTTTTAAGACTCTGAGATGCTACAGGCAAAAGAAACTCTTCCATATTTTTCACAAAGCACTTTCCATGGATTAGAGCTAGCAACAGAGAGTAAGAAAGGATGTGAAACACCAAGTAACTCAGATCTACGCCCAGTACACTGTTATCTTTTGATACAGCAAGTCTTGCCAGTAAATGTTAAATGTGTTCTTTTTTTTTTGTAAGGAAGAACAAACATAGCTATGTCTCATTCAGGTGAGAGACTAATTTAAAAAAAATATGCCGTTTGCTCACCATTAAGAGATGTTACTCATTCCCAAGATTATACAGACAAAGCTCAACTGTTATGGAACATGTAATGCTGGGGGGGGACGGGACCAAACACAAACACCCCTCACCTCTGTTCACGGCACCGAGACAGACTCACTGCTTTGCCCACGCTTTCAGCCTGTATACTATTCTACTGTTGCCAAGTACTGTAGCTGAGGAAACCAAAGCAGAGTTATTTTAATCAGCAGCTCCCAAAGTGATGCAGGATCATAACACAGGTTCTCACCCAGGCCAAGCCCAAGATATCATCAACCTCAGATACCTGTTAGATTTACAGGATACCTGTCAGACTTACAGTACCTTTTTCAGCTTGGACAGCCAGACCTGGAAAAGGTCTGTATGAGCAAATGTGAGCAACCCACTAAGACAAAAAACAGACAAGGCTGCAGATTAAGAGCGTATCCATGGGGGTAACTCTACAGGAATGGCAACTGATGAGGAAGAAGTTCTTCTTCCCCTTGCACCAGGGCTGTAGCAGTGCTCAGAACAAGAGCAGAGATGTGCTTTACTAAGGTGGCCGCTAACAGCTACCACCACCTGGAACACCAGGATGGAAAGGATAGAAATCCTTTCTAAGTCAGTGTTTTTCTGGAAGATTCACCTGATCATGTACCTCTTCCAGGGAAAGGCAGCATCTTTCTACTGTTATCACATCCATCCAAAAACATCAGAACTTCAAGATAAATACTTCCATGGTCAAAATCCCAGCAATATGCCACACAATCCAAGAAGAGATTCTAATAGAAACCTCTTATTTGCTTCTCTATGAAATCAATCATTCTTCCCAGCTACTGTATTCACTGTCATCAGGCCAATTCTGTGATTTTATCAGTATTATGGAATATTACAGTCTTTTTATAGGAAAATAAATACTTTTCACACAAGAGCAAGCTAGAATAATAGTTCCTGTACCCTGACCTGGAAAGACTTAATTAAGATGATTTGGCTAGCATAGCTTTGGTTTGACATACGAATAATAAGGGATATGAAAAATTCCATGTTAAAATAAACAACAAAACCCCCAAAACAAACAAACAAAAACACCAAGAAGAGTGTCCACCTTGACTATTAAGTATGGCTACATGCCCAGATGCTCAATACAAGCCTACTGCTCTAGTATCCCATGAGAAGTTAAGAGTCCCAGCTGGGAAACAGTGGCAAAGAGCACTGCCTGCCTGAGACTGGATCCTCTCAGCTTCTGCACATCAGCTTCTAGAAGCAGAGAGGAGAATAACCCTGACATTGTCATCCTTCTCTTTGTTTCCAGGTGGCTTCATGACTGGGAAAGTACCTGTGCTGTTCAATTCTCCATCTACTCCAACCTTTTCCTATAAAGATGCTGATCTACTGACAACCCATGTGGCTCACCTGTCCATATGGTTTCAGATTCACCAGCATACATAGAAGGAATCTCACTACTGAAGTCCTGGATTCACGTCTATCGTGCAGTAAAACATACCCAAAATAGTGCTACCAAGGGATAGGACCCAAATTAACGAACTTACAGAGGGCAAAACAAAACAATGAGCTCTGTAAATACGGAAGCAAACAGCACCATACTCGCACTGCCCAAATTTTACTCATGTGCAATGTTTTGACAGCTCTGAGGCATTATTTTAGATATCTTCCATAGATGACCTCTTGATTAACTTTATTTTATGGCTTTTAATGTTATGAAAAGCGCACAACATACAAACAAACAACTTACAGAAAATCCTTGCCAAACCCCAAAAGGGCTGTTCAGAAGTACTTTCAGCAACATGGTTCCCAAGGTAGTGAATTGTAATATCAGCCGGCCACCACAAGTTTATTTTAAATGGTTCCTGAGAACAAAAGTTCAGCTGGGAAAGAGTCTTCTGGTCCAATTTAAGATCAGAACAAACACGGTATATTAAATAATACTCTGCCTTAAACTTGAGGCAATAAAGTTTAAGATACACAGAGGTTTTCAAACATTTTAATATCTAACAGGCTATAAGCTACTCTACTACCTTGCTCTTAACATCTTCCTTTTTTACCCATTCTGCTTGAATGGCTCAATATTAGGTTCACAAAGGGGCGCTTTTTTTTCCCCCAGCCAAAACTTTGATCTCCAAAACAGAATCCCAATTCCAAATTAGTGGTCCCACTAGGTAATGCAGAAGTGATTACAGTCAGAGATCGAACTCCATCTCCCAACAGACCAAAGATCACTTGAAGATGGCAACAACATGCTACCATACTAAAGTTATTCATGATGTACAACTCTAAGCCATAGGAAGGTTTTTGCCTATTTCCATTGGTCCTAAGCCACTTCAGACAACACACTGGATAATACACCTGTGGTGAGCCAACAATCCTCAGGTAAAGTGACTGGAGCACTGATTCTCACCTTCTCTTTTAACTACACAACAGAGAAATCTAGGTTCAATACTCTTCCCAACTGTATCCCAGCACCACACAGCCTACCTGAAATCTCCAGTATTTTTAGAAAGCTTTCAGAAAATGCCTTTTGCAAGTATTCTAAGTTTAAGATACTGTGAACCCTAGTGAGTAAAATAGACATTAGAAGACAACATTTATTAAATCATCTTTGATGGCATCACAAAGTCGTGATGGATTTCACTGGAATGTCTCAAGGGAAGAAAGTATTTGGGGAAATTACTTTTGGAAGAGTTGACATACAAAGATAAGAATTTAAATTCCATCAGCACTTCCTCTAGCAGAAAAAGCTTAGACTATGGTTTTATACAAGAGGAGGCTGGAAGAGTTCACAAATGCCTCTAGGAGAGGAGGGAAACAAAAAACCCTATAGTTTGTGGCTTGCTGTATGCTTTTCCCCTTTCTGTAGGCCTTATTAGTGAGCTGCTCGTAGAAAGGAAGTCAATGTAGCCTCAGAGCACATGAAAGGGGTTTGATGTGGACAAGCTCAAGCCACGCTGACGAGTACCTGAGCTAGAACAAACTCTGCATTATACCAGGGAAGTCTGCCCTATACACTGCTGCTATGTCTGCAGTCAGAGATGAGGGTATTACCAGTGATGGTTGACCATATGTTCGGTGCCTGCTAAAGCACGGGTCATGAAGCAAAAATATGAAACACAGCAAGGCTTTGCTTGTGTTCTGTGAGGAAAGCGCAGAATCACATCCCTCCTACAACTACTATTTTGCACATATACTTCTAATTAAGGCTATTAACAATAACACTAGAATGAGCATACACCTTTAGAGCTGTGATTCAGTTGAGGGAAAAGTATGTTCCCTAGTACCACACCTTCCCAGATGATGCTGTTATCTGTTACCATTGAGATTCCTAGAGACAGGACAAGCATTTGCCATGGGAGTCCCATTCCAGTACTCAGTTTAATAAAAATGCAGGGAAGACTTACACCATAAACTAGTGTTTCAGCTTTTTCTTTTTTGGCTTTAAAATATAACATTGCTTCATACGACTATTCAGAAACAAATAAGCGAAGATGGGTGCTGATCACTGCCTGGAAGCCTTCAGTTAAAAAAGTAAGCAATGTTACTACATTTGCGAGATCTTTGACTTCTGCTGCAGACAGTGACTCAAACAGCTCCATGTTTTCCAGCAGCGACCACCGTGAAGTATTTTCTAACCTGTACTTCCCTCCAGTAAGCATTGACCTGGTATGTCTGCTTTTCAGGCAGTGATTCAGCAGGAGTGGCAGAAACTTCATCTCACTGTTTTAAGCAGAAAAAATGGATCATTAAGGTTGCTGTAAGAAATCTCCCATTCAAACTACACTTTACAGCACACTGAGTTTCTCTAGTTCCATGCTGACTAAAAAGATTTTCCTGTATGTTGTTCTACACTACTCATTAAGAACACAGTTCCGGTTGCCAACTATAACACACAGACTTTTCCACACTTCTTTAATGATGCCAACTGCAATGTATGTACATTACTGAAAAGGAGACTGAACCTTTGGTCTGAAGACTGGCAGCAAGAAAGACTGCATCAGCATACTTGTTGCTTACACAGAGTTGACTCTACAGACTTCAATAAGGTAAGATAGATGTCATCATTAATTTGAATAGCTGTGTTACGGTGAGAGACCCAGCATCTCACCCCTCACGTGTCTCAAATATTGAAACACCAAAAATATAGTGCTCATAGCATCAGTTCAAAAGTAACAATCAAAAAAAGCAGCAGGGTCAACACAATGTCATAGGTGAATAGCAATATAAAGTGCTTCACAAATAAAATGGTCAACAGTTCCCTCCACCTGCATTTACTCAGAACCTTGTATCTATAGAGACCAGATTTTGACTAGCCTGTCTGAATTCAACAATAAGAGGATCATATTAATATCGATTTGTTTAAATCACCATGAACATGGTTAAAGAACTGCAGTCTCATGAACAATTCAGGTTGTAAATTATGACAGCTGTGGTGTTGCAGTGATTTTACTTGAAGGTGGTTAGTTTTTCTGATTTTATGACATATGTAGATAGGCTCCACAGACACTGACAAAACCAAAAAAATCAATTTGATAATGAAAGAGCTTACTGTAAGCTTCTTCCAGATCTTATATGAACTCAGCTGAGAACAGTGTAACAAAAGTTGACTCAGCTCAAATCAAGCCTGGACCATTACAGAAAGTCTACACACCAAGCAGGTTTGTTTGTTTGTTTAATTCTATCAAAACTTTTTGTAGGGCAATTACTTCAACACTTAAAAGAACACATGCTCTGCTGAGTTTGTTTTGCAGTTCACTTAGTGGAAAGTATTTTACCCTGCACTAACAGGTCACTCTAGAAAAGAAAGTCTCAATTAGCAAACTACTAAGCATGATGAAGGCTGGTGAGCCTCCTATTAAGATTCAAGAGATCTAGACAGCAAACTTGCCACCAGATTAAGATAGGCATTACTTTTTAAACAAAAGACAGCACATTTGCCTGAATGATTTTGCATAGCAGGGCTGGAATAGCTTACTTGTTATTAACCTACCCTGTTACATACAAGTACTTAATTATATCAATATAACCACCTGCGTTCTCTAGAAGACACTCAAAACTCCTGAGAATCAAATAAGGAAACTACAATAAGTTTTTCATAGAAGAGCACACAGTTCTACCACTAACTGCAAGAGACCAAAATCCTTCAGGCATGTAGAGAAACCATGAATACTTATTACATTAAATACTACCTTTTTGTCACCTCTGCAGTTCTTATGCATTGTTTCAGGCAAAGATGCAAATAGTAACAAACGCAGCAAATAATCATTTCCTGTCCTGCATGATTAATGTTCATCTATCCCTATGTTGTTATCTAGCAAGAGATCTTAGATGCAACCATTAGTCTTAAGCCACAGCACTGACAATAATAAAGACATCAAATGTACAGTTTGAGTTAAGGTAAAATTTTAGACATTACAACCAAGTAATGCACTCTAATGAAACATGAAATCACATGAAATCTAAGCTCACAAAGCTGTAAGAGCTACTAGATACACTTATCCAAAGAAAAAAGTAAAACAAACTCAGGCACTACACCCCCAAAAAGACAGTGTGGAGAAAACGGACACCCCTCTAACTGCTGAAGGAAATGCCTCAGCTCGGAGCTGCAGACATTCAGATAAAAGCTGCGTCCTGGCACGCCGGTATGAATGCCACCTCCGCTCAGGAGTAGAACAGTATGGGTTTTCATCTACTGCCTTGATGAAGAGAGATTTATGCAAGAGAGCAATTATGCTACAAGCTGGTACCTGGGGAAGGGAGGATCTCTGCTCCTCACTTAACACACTGCTATGGATACTGACAAAGTGAACATCCAGAAAATCAAAGTATCCCATGATGACAAAAAAATTATCAACAGAACTGAAATTTTTTAGTGGCATAGCAACCAACTTCACAGACCTTAAAACTAAATTAGGCAGAAGATCAAAAAAAAAATATTTTGAGGCAAGATTTCAAATAAAAAGACAATTACCTAGACCTTTTACTCATCCAATTCTTTGAGGTTTATTATTAGGCAGAATAACTGCAAAACTTTTCCAAAAGTAAGCGTACATTTTCCAAAGACCAAACAACCAGAGTCCCCCAAGAAAGTGGTGCTCGCATGCCAGAAAGCTACACTATAAAGAACTTCTAGACATTATCTCTACACTAGAAAAAAAAGCACATAATTTGCCTAGAATAATCTTTCCTCAAAGAATTCCGTTCCAACCATGACAACCCAAAGCAGCACCAGAGCTAGAGAGATCTCCTTTCCTCCAGTATGAGGGAGGAGAGGATGCAAGCACGGAAAATACAATCTAGTTGTACCTGTCTACTATCACAACTGACCGAGTCTTTGCTTTTCAATATATTCAGCTATTTGGCTCAGTAAATCACCTCCCCATAACCGGACCTCTGCATAACGTAGCTTTCTCAGTTCATCCTCAGCCAAGCTCAGACTGCGCAGCCTGCATCAAACTTTACTTCTCCCCTTTTATTTCTGTTCCTTTTCTCCTCGGTATTCAGAGCTGCAGCAGGCCAGCAGTGCCAACTCACTAGAGGAAGCAGAATTGTAAAATAATCCCTTTTATTAAGCCAAATATCCCAGGCCAAACTGATGCATAACCAGCTATCACAAGTATCAGCCTGCCAGGAACAGCACAAAACTGGGGAAAACAAAAGAACACCACCCCACGCCCTCCAAACCACACAAATAACTCTCTCAGATAAGCAGAAGTGCAGCGACTATTAAGATGGCTAAGGATATGGAGAACTAAGAACCTGTGCTTAATGCTCTGTTCACAAGACAGTAAGTCCAGGACCTAGCAGGACAGAGACCAACCCAAGCACAAATTAGACTTCTAAAGTGTATTCAGAATTTTACTTTAAGACTTAACTACAAAAGCCAGGAGGAAATTGGGCTTACACTATCTGAACACAAGGAAAAACAAAAACTTCAGAACAAAAATGTGGCTAATCTGGTTAAGAAGCCAACCCTCAGGAGAAAAAGCTTCAGAGAGTGTTCCAGCCTTGTCTCCATCATTTTTTGTTGTTGCTCTTTTTAAAAAAAAACAAAAAACTTAATTATCTCAATACCTTCCTCCTAGGTCCAAGCATTCCCTTCCATGGACTTTGATAGATCCATCTTCCATTTTATGAATTTTAGAAGCAGAAGAGACCAGTCTTGACTATTCAAATTAATCTGCATCTGCCACAAACCACTGTAAATTCTTCATTAAATTCAGTTTGAGACAGAATGGTAATGGAAATTTCTAATACAGATGCACAGGCTTCAACTCATACAGAGCCCACCATTCAGTTACAGTCCAATAATTAACTCAATCTCTTAAAATTGCAACACATTTTTACTTTAACTTAGCTCAACTTCAACTACAGGTAAGAATCCTCCTTTTTTTTTTCCTTAAGGATGTAAGAGTTCTTAAACTCCTGTGCCGTGTACAGGTGGCTCAATCATTACCAGGTCAATATCCCTTAGAAATAAAGGAGAATGTAAGCAAAGCCCTTGGCAATGCTTAAGGTACATTTTCCAGGTTTCTGATCATTGCCTTAAAAAAAAAAATCCCTTTGCGTGTTGATATTTGAACCAGATAAGGCTGTAGGCACTGTAAGAGCATCCCTGGAATACTAACTGCCTACTCCTTTGCAATAGTAATGATTAGAGAACCAGAACAGCCTTCATCCCACAGCTATGTACATACCACCCTGAGAAACAGGCAGTTCCCAATCAAAACAGCCCACCTGAAAGCCAGGGAGAATGCCTGGAGGTTTTGTGGGACGAAAACAAACTATAAGCACTGAAGGAGATGGCCAACTCAGTAAACAGTGTCTTCACTATTTGCATTTCCTAAAAACTAGCCCACCCCTGTGCTATGTTTAATCCACAGCCCTCAATTATTTACAGCTCTGGACAGGTAAACAGTCATTTGTTGCCCCAGTCCAGACATCTCAAAAAAGGTACTTTAAAAGCCAGCCTCCACTTGTGCATGGGAAAGCTGTGAGAGATGGAAATAACATGAGTACATGCTCAAATACGAGATAATGTAGCATGTTGAGTCAAAGCAAAATCTTCATCCTTCAACTCCATAAATTACAGAGATGGGGGGGGGAAGGGATGGAGTGGAATCGAGCTACCGTGACAGATCACACTTAACCATCTCAACGCAACCAAAAAGCTTCAGGGAAGCTTTCACATTTCCAATCCCCTTACCAAGAAAGTAGAAAAACTAGAGAACAAGCACAGGGACTGAGCACACATGACTTTTCCTACAACTACAGTATTACCAAAAGAGATGAAGACTCCAAGCATGCATTACTGTCTGGTTTCTCTTTTCCATGTATAATTTTAAAACTTAGGTAATTTCACTGGCACTATTTTATCAGACCACTTAAGTAGCTCAGGTACATACCGAGTGAGGAATAAAACATTTATATGTAAGAAACGTGCCAGTTCCCAACCTGCCAAATGTTACATGCTTCCTAGTCTGTAAATCATATCAAATGAATTTTCTGTCCTTTTACACTGACTATGCATCTGAAATAATAGGAAAAATACTATTCTTAAAATACACAGCTTTGACATTAATTCGTTTTGTTCTTAACCCAATCCTCAACATTAAGAAAGCCTTATTTTTTCCAGAAAGCAGAGCATTGGGGCTCAATTATACCGTCCCTGCCATAAAGGTGCTACCAAAGAAACTGAACCATTCAGGATGAAGAGAGCAGCAGGAGGCCAAAACTTTGATCTCTAATCCCGACTTAACCATGACCACTTGATCTTAGAAAAATTATTTAGCCTATAATGCATTAGCATTATATAGATGGATATCCTACAAATATTACATAATCTTTACGAGTGCAATGCAAGTAAAGCTCAACAATTATGATTGCAAGTTAATTCACTGATTAATCAGATCTAAGGTATGTTTTAACAGTAAAATTACGCTCCACTAATAAGCCAGATAAGAGAGCTACACTGGTTAAGATATTTTCATACCTGCTAATGTTTCCTACCTCCAGTTCAACAACTCAGTCAGGCTTTAAATGCAAATCATCATTAATCATGCAAAATCTTCTTCCTAGCAAATATATTAATATTTCATGGGTTTGTTTATACTATAACCACCATGAAAATTAGTTTAATAGGCAGGCCATAAAAAAGGGCTTAAAGGCTGTAGTCTATGTTAAATGAAATGCAAGCTCTGAAGTCTCTCTAGAAACAGGCTAGCAACCACAATAGTTTCAGAAAAAAAGCACTTTAAAACACATTTTTGAAAAACAGAAGTATACACCACCCCATTCTACTCTTTTTATATCTTGGCATAAAATTATTTGGATAACAATCAAAACATTGGTGACAAAACTTAAGTGACTCAAACCAGTAACATATCCAGTGCACAAATAATTTTAACGAGAAGGAAATTAATTCATCTGGAAAATGTACCAAAACATGCATTTGATTCTATTTTCTGATTACAGTCAAAGATGTTTAAGCTGACTAGCTCTGACCACTACCTCCTCCAGTTAAGGAGCATCCTTCCCATTCTTATACTTTGAAAGGGAAGCAGAAAAGCATGATTGTCCCTTGATTTCTATCTTTCAAACAGTTGAACAACATGAAATAGAGAAGAGTTCTGCACCTGCAGAAGTGGACTCTGCACTACATCAATTAAGCATTTTATTGACTTGGTGGAAAATCAGTGGTAAAGTATTTGATCTCAGTCTGGGGGTCTGTTTTTGTTTTGTTTTGTTTTTTTTTTTTTAAGAATTCTAAAACACACACAGTGCTTAAATACCTGTGTTGATAATACTTTAAATTGACAGTCTACAAGTAACATCTCAAAAGCAAAACTTTAAAATTTACGATTTTGGTTTTGTGGGGTTGGTTTTTTTTTTTACTGTTTTCTTTTGTTTCAAACTACTCTTTACTGAATATTTGTGTTAAACAGCTTCTCTCAACATTCACCCTACAAGCTAGGCTCCTGTACTAGTCAGCCACAGACACAACACTCCTGTTTCTTTAGATTCAGAAGAACTAACCAGCAAAAGCAAGGGAGGACTTACTTTAAAGACATCCACACTAACAAACCAGCACATACTGAAATAATGTGATCACATTCACACTGGCTAACAAAACAAGTACATCTTTTCTTTTCTCTATACTTTATGGACTCAAAAGGAAGGTTTCAAGCAGTTGTCTCCTCTGCTTATTCAAAATTTTAAAAAGTGTCCTAGCCTTTCTGTATCACACTAAGAAGAAAAATCAATGGATAATCTTAACAGTAATGTTCCTAGTTTCAAACTGAAAGTTTCTCCACTGTAGAGGAACATTTGTTATGAGAAAAGTACGATCATCTTAAACACCTGTGGAAAAAAGGCTGCTTCTGCAGCCTAATTGCATCCAAAAATCTTACCTGCTACTTGTAGTGAAGCAGTGTCCAAATACTGTCCTCACTGATGCTATCACACACAGCAACTCCCCCAAATCTTCCATTACTATAGCCCAACTTTTTTTAAATGGACTTGTATGACTTAGACTAATTCCCCACCCATTTTAAAATTTAATTGTCTCTTTTCTGGTATTGTCCAAACAAGCTGTCAGATGCTCTAGGGTCAAAATTAAAAGTTGTATTGACAACAGTAACAGCTAATATGTCACTTATTTCCTCTGCTGTCACCTCCAATGCAGAGGAAATGTCTGAGACAACATCTGACCCCATTCCCTATCACCCAATGTGCCACCCAATGTTCACAACTCATGACTTCTACTCTGTCTAAATATCAAGAGTTACGCAGTAGGGATACACAGAAGTCAGTTATTTTAATTAATTTCTCAGAGCAGCACTCTGGGAATTAATTTTTATATCAGGATACAGCCCACCACATCTGGGTTACAGCAGACGAACTGTTGAGTCTAAGACCAGCTGACAGTGCTTTTTACAGGCTGACAGACAAATAAGGACAAGGCTGCAGACGGACACCTTCATAGAGAAAACTCAACCCAAAATGATCCCAAGATGTTCTATCAGTGCCTGGGATGTCACCCCAGGAAAAGATTCACCTTCAGCACTGGATATCAGACAGTATTACAGCTAGGCAAGACCAACAGCCAGCAAACTACTGACATCAAGGCAGGCTTTGAAAGGGGAAAAGGAAAGCCACAAGCAAGACATAACATTCAAAAGACAGTGGAGTTCTCATGAGATATGCAGAACCAACATAAGGGCTTGTACTTGCTGAAAATAAAGGGTGCTGCAAAGCATTCCTTCATCTTTTGCTTCTCCCTGCACACCCCTGTATCCTAGCCCTGCACTCACCCCCATCTGTGTTTAACTCAGTAAAATGACAAAACTATTCCAGCAGAAAGCTGATAAACTAGATGATAAAAAGGTCCACCCCACTAAAATGGCAGAAAACCAATAAGCACTGGAACTATGAAAAGAGAAGGGAGGGGCCACCCAACTGTAAAGAAAGGAACAATAAGAGCTTGCCTTTTTGGCAGGCTGGTAGCTTGTGAGCCACGGCCTGTAAGCGCAGCTTCTGAGATCATCTCAGAGATGGTGCCTCCCTAACAGGGTGTCCAAAAGGTCCCAGACAGGTGGAAAAAACAGTAAGGGACAAGTTATTCATAAAGCAAATATCAGAGCATTTTATAACTGTGACAGACATTGCATCAGGACTCATTTAAAAAGTGTGCCATGAGTGTCTTACCAAACTACCTGTCCAAAATGAAAACATGAAGTTCAATTAAAAAATCTAAATTATTTTTGGATTTTAAGCCAGGAAGCCACTGATGGTTATTGGTCGAAGACTCCCCTTGATGAGAGTAACCATTAAGTCACTGCCATCTGCTGTCTCTGCAATAACAGATGAGAAATAGGCACAGGTTTTTTCCTGACTGCATTTCCACTTGATAAAACACCGTTAAAACTGACCCAGCCTGACACTCCTGGACTTCACAGCAGAGAAGCCAAGAACTAAACAGACCTCAACACCAAATCAGCTCACCAAAGACACTTCTCCCAAAGGCTTCTTCAAACTAAGCAAGAACCACCACGGAATGAATGAAAAGATAGGTCTAGAAAAGACTCTGAGGTAGCAACTCAGTTTTTTCTCGAGTTAGACTTAAACCACTCACAACAGATGTTTGGGAACAACACAGGTTGCCCAGCCAACCTCCCGCATAAACTAAGCCGGATCTAAAGATTGTGTATCTAGTTTCATACACGCACAAGCAAGCACTGGAAACCAACCACCTCTACAGCTGAGCTTTATACGAAGGCGGGAATCTGAACCTGAAAAAAAACCTTCTCAGGTCACTGCTGCTACCAGCAAGGCACCTTTCCTCAGCACAACGCGGGCAGGACTCTCCCCAGACATCTGAAAGCGAATAACCCTGTAAGGCACCACAGCCAAAACAAAGCCATCCCACCGAGACCCCTCCCTCCCAGGAGGGTGCTGCTAGGGCGGCAGCACCGAGCCCGGAGGTGCAAACAAAGAGGGGTGCCGGCAGGAGGGAGGCTCCTCTCCCGGGGCCCCCTGCCCTCACCGTCACCCCCGCAGGCGGCTCCCCCAGCCGGCCCGGCCCCCTCACACGAAGCTCCACAACGGCGGGGGCGCAGCGCGGGAAGCGCGGCCAGCGCCGGCCTGCACGCAAACCCCGCTTTTAAAAACAAAAATCATGAGGTAAGCAAGGAACGACGGCGCGGGCCGCGCTGGCTCCATTGAGGAGCGGCGACGGGGCCGAGGGGCGCGGGCGGCGCGGAGCCCCGCTCTTTGTTCGCCGCCGCGGGTAGGCCCGGCCCGGCGCCGCGCCCGGCCCTCACCTCGCGGACGTCCTGTAGGCACTCGAGGACAGCGAGGTTGTTGGCCCAGCTGTGCTTCGAGCACAGCCGCACCACGTCCTCTCGGCACACCGCCTCCTCCGACAGCTTCCACCCGCTGCCCGAGCCGCCGCCGCCGCGGGGACCCCGCGGGCCCGCCGCGCCCGGCCCCGCCGCCTGCCCCGCTAAGACCAGGCCGCCGCCAGCGACGGGGCCGGCGGGAGGAGGGCCGCCCGCCGCCGGCCGCGCCGCCAACGCCAGGAGCAGGAGGAGCGCCGGGCCCGGCCAGCGGCTCCGGACACGTCCGCACGGCGCCATCTTGGATCCGCCACCTCCGGCGCGGCCGCCCGCCCACCCAGCGGCACGCACGCCGTATGCAAATCAGCGCGCCGGTTGACGTCTCGCGCCCCGCCCCCTCCCCGGCCCCGCCCCTTTCAAGCGAGGGGGTGAGGTTTTCCTTGGTCCCGCCCTCAGCGCGTCCCGTGGCTCCGCCCCGTCCGCCGTCGCTTCAGGAGGGCGAGGCGCCATCACGACCCCCGGCGCCATCACGGCCCCCAGTCGCCATTACAGCCCCCGGCCGCCATCACGGCCCCACGGTGGCCCCCACTGCCTGTCAGCCATGCAGGATGGTGCTTGCCAAACTGCTGAGCCGGCATTGGTGGCAGGGGACGTAAGGAGCCATGCCCCAGGCACGCTCACACCTCTGGGAAGGCAGGCTGGCCCCGTGCCTCCCACAGCAGGTATCCGGAAGCTGTAGCCAGTTTTTCCCCTAAATGTCTCAGTTCCCACCCGTGAAACGGAGCTTGCAGTGCCGTCCTCCTCAGAGGGACATTGGGGAGAGTTGTTAAAAGCCTGAGAAGCTCTTGGGTGCTCCAGTGATGGAGGACATAGGAAAGGCCATGAGAAAACAGTGCTCAGAGCAGGGTTGGACTAGCATGCAGTAAAGAAAACGTGGGGCCACATATGGAACAATGAAGAAAAAATATTGAATAGCTGCTCAAAAAAAACAAAAACTTGACTAAAATATTGGAAAAAAAACACAAAATGTGGAATAGTGACTGCCAGCCAGCCAGGATGCTCATGGGCAAGGGCTCACATTAACAAAACAGCACGGGATCATGCAATTAAAGGTTGCATCATCCTGGAGATGGGCAGCAAACCCCACTGACACAGACGACCTTCATGCTGGTGTTTCCCCACGCCAGGTGCTGAGTTATCAGCTGGGGTGATCTGCCCGTGCATGGATGCACCCACGGCCCCTTGTGGGGCAGGACGCCCAGGCTGGCAGGAGGGGACGGGATTTATCCCACTGTGCCAGGGTAGCCCAGCCCTGGGGTACCCCCCAGGGAGCAGGCAGCTGTACAAGGGCAGAAAAATCACATTTTGGGGGTGCCACGAGGCTGCTTGTTTTAGGGTTTGGTGGGTTGGCTGCACCTCCTGCCCTTTCAGTGCAGGGCCCAGTGTTTTGGGGCTGGGATTTGGCATGTCACACTCGATTGTAGCTCCATATGGGCTTTCTTCATGGGGATGGAAAGAAACGGGCGCTCCTGTAAAAGTGACCTTGTCCCCAAAGCAGGATCTACAATGGCTGATCCCATGGGATCCAGAAGTTCCTCCTAGGGCAATAACAGGAGTTAGATGCTGAATTTGGTGATGGATCATCCAAAAGCAGTGTCTCCAACCACGCAGCCTCCATTGGAGCAGCGTTTTGGTAATGCTGCAGCCCCCTCCACCCCAGCAGCCAGACCTCTGAATTTTATAGTAAAAAAATATCTGTCCAGGTGTTGGGTCGGCAGCAGCAGTGGGACACAGGTCTGCCACCAGCTCAGCAACCACATCTTTTTGGGTGCCCTCAGAGCCTCCCAGCAGCAGGATCTCACCAGGCCAGCCAGCTCACAGCACCCTCCCGGGATGGGTTTGCCCCAGAATCTCAGCTTTGCTTCCAATGGAAATGGGGGACAGGGAGAATCCCATCTCAATTCCTCTGCCTGGTTGATTCCAGGAGCAGTTTTCCCAGCACAAGCCAGCATCGGTCCAAAGTGGGAAGCTTTTGCCTGGATGCCAGGGCACTCCAGGGATCTGCCCTGGCTCGGTGAGCCGGGGTGAAGCAGAGCTGCAGGGCTGCTCCCTTCCTGCTCCAGGCTGCCTTGTCCAGCCTGGGCCAAGCCTTTCTTTTGAGGATGCCACCAGCCATCTTACCCACACAAGCAGCTACCAGAGCACCATGACAAAACTGGAGCCCACCTCGGCCACCAACCTGCAGCTGCCTCGTCCAGGTGGAGATGAGGGCAGGAGAGGGAGGGGGGTCAGCTGGCAAAGTCCCCACACTTCTTGTGTTCAAGTGTCGTGCTGGGACACGGGCTCAGGAAAGTGGCTTTGTGCTGGCACCCAGGGGCTGCGCAGCTGGGAACACTTAAAAACAAAAGCCAGCAAAATCCATCCCATGCTTAGCAGCCCATTTGGCTTAGTAGAAGTTATTTGAAGAGCTCACCCAGCACGAGAGCTGGCTCTGCTCCTCCATCCATCGCAGGACGAGGACGGAGGTGAGCAGCGGAGCTGGGTTACGGCTCCCTTCTCCTTCCCACACCCTTGGGAGCTCTCGAAAGACTCACTTTGATGAGCAGCAGAACTTTTTTATGAGCTCCTGCCGAGCAACCCGTGCTCACAGGAATCCTCCCCCCAACCTTGGATTTTACTATCCTGCATAATCTGCCGTTAAATAAGCATTTCATAAAAAGACCCCTACGCTCACTGTGTCCATGCAGCAAGTTAAACAAGGAAGAGGTATTTCTTTGTACATAGCGACATCTCTGCCCGTGCAATAACCCCAGTGGCTCATCACAACTGCAGCCCCCCTCCCTCGGCACAGGCTCAGTAGAAATTCCCTTATTGCCACATTTTAAGCATTTTACCAGCAAGGCTCTCAGACTCTGGGTGCTGCATTAAGTGCTTGCAGTCATCTGCTTTTGTAGCGGGCAGCACATTTAAGTCTCACCACTTAAAACAATAAAATGCATTTATAGACAGTCCCCAGCTTTGCAGACCGAAGCAGGGGTGAGCTGAGCTGCTGGGATGCCTCTCGCTCCTTCCCAGCAGCATCCTCGCCCTCCAGCTTACCGCTTGGGGAGAAGAAAAGCTCTTCCTTCATCCATGCAGAGGAGCTGCTCCAATTTTTAATTGGATGCAGACTGCTCGCTCCCATGTGGCCATGGGCACCGCTCCGAATCTCAGCTCAGCCTCCACACAGCGCACTGAGGCCCTCTCCCTTGCATGCAGACTGTCAGCTGCTTCCCTCCAACGCTATGGGTCCCCCAAAACTTCAGCACTGCCTTTCCCAACTGGTGATCATCTCCACCAACAAATGCTGTTGCAGAGAACCTAGTCAGGTGCTTCATTACCACTACCATTCAGTGCTTTTTCTTGATGGCTAAGGCAGCAACACTAGCCTGGTATTTCATGTTTTATCTGCACAACATGCACAGGTCCAGCCCCACTTGTTTCAGCTTTTCTTGTAGGTCAGAGTCCTGCAGCACCCTTGCTCATCCATGTTAGGAAACAACCAGATGGCCAGGGCAGTATTTAGCTTCCGAGGAAGCTGTGGACAAACAGAAGACAATATTCCAGCTATAACCTTGTGAGTGTCAGGCGCAAGGGGAGCTTTGTGCCTCTTACGCACAACTCTTCATCCAGCCCAACGTGACATTTGTGTTTTTCACGAAAGAGCGATGATGTTGACACATCTTTGCTTCATGAAGCATCGGAAGCCCCAGGTCATTACTGCTGAGCCTGTTGCTCCCCTTGTATTTATGCAGCTCTGTGTTGCAGTTAGCACCTACCATTAAAAAAAAAACAACAAAAAAAAACCAAAAACCCAGGCAATTTTCCAACCCTTCCTCCAACCTGCCACAATTCTTTCCCAATCCCGCTTCTGCCTTCCCAAGCACTCGGTGCTGCTCCCAGCTTGACACCATCTGAAGCACAGGGGATTTGCTCCACCTTCTGCAACCTCTGCCATTAGCAGAAGCACCAAATTGGACTTGATGCAAGACTAAACCCCATGGACCCTCAAATTAATTATGCTTCAAAGGGTGGGATAATCAGTGAAATTAGTTTGAGGCATTTTTTATCTTGACCAGCATAGGCTGAACAGGGCCTGTTACCTGCTAAGTTTGTCCCAAGGATTAGATAAGCGTTTTAGGGCATAGTTCCCCAAACTCCGCTAATTTTTTGCTACTTAGAGGCACTGTTTTGCAAGAGATGGGATAGGAGCAACATCCCACATCCCCTTGGTGTTCTTGAGATACTGCTACGGTTCCAAGACTTTATCAACAAACTCCCCTGTACCAGAGCATGAGTTTCCTATGGGCACCCACCCTGCAGCACCCAGTGCTCCATAACACCAGGGCACCCGCAGCTCTGCCATCCGAGCACAGCCCGTCATCTTTAGCAAACAGAAGTGATGCAAGCACAAGGCATTTCTGCCTTCTCAGCAGCATCTATAAATATCTTTAACTATCTCAAATACAAATAAACAATGATAAATATTGTTAACTTAAGTGATGGAGGCTGTTTACACCAACATGCTTGACTTTGCAGCCTGAGAGTGCTCGCAGGGGACAACAGTAGCGAGGCAGAGGGGCAGTCCTTCTGCCAAGGTGCTGCGACCCCCTGTGCTCAATTTTGCAGGCAACTGCAACATTTAGGAATGCAGCTAGACTCAAAGGGTGTCTGAGCACTCAGCTAATTCACATTTTAGCTGGGAAAAGTCTTTACTGCAGATTTGCTAATAGAAAGTTGAAAGTGCATCCCAGCAGGGGAGACCTTGCCCCTTTCTCCCTACCTCTCTCAGCAGTGAAATCTGTTCTTTCACATTTACTAGTTCTGGTATTTGATGCAAATCAAACCCAACAGAAAACTAGTTTTTGCTTGCTCGTTCCTTTGTTTCCCCCCTCTCTTCCTTCTCCCTGAACTCCTTTTCCTCATATTTTCTCTCCTTCATAAACCAGCAGAAAGCCAGGTCTGTTAAGGAATTTACTGCCTTAGTAGAAAATCTGTTAATCTACATTAGCAGAAAATCTTGCCACATCTTCTTGCAAACTGAAAAGGAGAACTAAATGAAATCCCACTGGGATGCTCTGGCTACCTCACTGTAACAAGGTTCAGATTAAGCTGCTTGTTTCATTTGCTGCATTGCCTGGTTTTAATTCAGTTTGGTTCGGGACACATAAAATAGCTGCTTTTCTGCCCTCCAGGAAGCTGCAGGCACAGCAAGAGCCAGGCAAAGCGCTGGCAAGTCCTGCCTTGTGCGCACTCACAAGCTGGGCTCACTTCTTTTCTCACACTTTTTTAGCACTACCTTTTGTCATCTGCAACGTTTTTGATGATGGGAATCTCACTCGAGTCACTACAAACCGAACGGCTAAAGCACAAGGGTAGATGGTACAGCAGCTAAGTCCCCATGGTGCAGAGGCCAGGGGCAGGCAGGGAGCTGGCTGCCTCCTGACCCTCCCCTGCTCAGGCTTTTCCTCACTCCACAGATCACCGCAGCCTAGGGCTGGATCACTCCTGGTAGAGGGACACGTGGAGGACAGCCCTCCTCCGGAAAGTAGGGCTCCCTCCGACTCCAGCTTCCCCTTCCCAGCCTGCCGCCCCCTGACACCGCACCTCCGCAGGGAGCAGCGGCAGCTGCACAGGCTGGACTGCGCTCAGTGCCCATGCGGCCCCTGGGTTTTCTGCCGAGCTGCCACCAGAGCCAGCTGTGGCCAACGCTGTGCTGTCCCTCAGGCCTCGTTTTACAAGAATTAAAATTAGGAAAGGTGCTCCCCTGCAACAGCCTGGAAAAAAAATATTTTAAAATGCCTGTGCACAGCTAAGAGCAAGACCCCGTCTGCAGGAGCCACAGTGCTGCCCAGCTTTACCTATCACCTCACATTAGATTTACTACAGGAATTGCCAAGGGGCTGCCCTGCTCCACAATAACAAAATCCTCCCAGAGACAGAAGCAGAAATAGCCACATAGTGGCTTCTTGCCCAAAACACCAGTGAAACAGCTCAGCCTATAATGACGGCTGCCCTGCATTGTGCAGAGACACAGATTTTTTTCTTCCTTCCATCCCAGAATCTGTCCCTTTCACTCCAGACAGAGATGAGCAAATATTTAATTAACACATTTGACCTTTTATCAGCCCTCAATGCTGATGGCTTTCTGCCCACAATTTAGGTGCTCTTTCCTGGAGCCTGCTGCAAACCTGTGACTAGGACAGTGTTACAAGGTTCTTCACATCTCAAGTCTTTGAAAATTTTCTTAAACTCTGGATTTGAAAACTGAGAAAACATAGAAGTGTCATCTTCCATTATTATTTTAATAGCATTTAAGTTTGTACCTCTTATTACTGTAGGGCTGTATAAAATAGAAAACAAGTGCTACCTAGAAAATCAAAAGCTGAGAGGCCTTTTCAATTCCTTTTCCCATGTATGTTTAAAATTTTCCAAATTTCTTGTGGGAAGAAGGGGTTGGAGTTGATTGAGCATAAATGATGCCTCAAAATGACTGAGAGCAAGCAGCTCATTGCACTAAGTTGGCAGAAAGCAGCCTGCTCCTTCTGGTTTTAGCTGGCATTACCTTACTAGAGCCCTTCTCACAATGTTATTTTTTCTACTAGCCCTTTGTTCCTGATCATTGTTAAAATGCCAAAAAGTCTCACATCAATGAGTTTATTTCCAGTTAAAAGGATGTCCCAGGTGCACAGCCTGACTTAGCTCAACCCTTTCCTTTTCCCTCACCTGGTCACCACAGTGTGGTTCACTGAGGACTCTTCATTCACTAAAAGCCTCCATTTATTTCAGTCTGAAGCTGAGCGTGACTTGGAAGTAACACAAAGCATGAGAAACCTTACCTGCCATACAGGGATGCTTGTTTATGTTCACAAGATATGCAGTATATATTGCTGAGACATATTTTTAAAGTACAGCAGCACCAGTTATGTTTGATAACTATAAACACTTTATTTTTACAGTGTATAAAAATATAGGAACAAAATACTATACAGAAAAATATAAAGTTAAGCAGAGATCTTCTCAATCTCATTTTTAAGAGGGAAGACAAACAGGATCATACTGTGCAAACCCCAGACTTCAGAAAATAAAATTGTTCTGGCAGTTTAAGTGGTCGCACACTCAATGCGAACAGGACAGATGCTGCTTACCACAGCCAGAGGCAGAGGTGTGCTGAGGGATACGTTTCCAGCACAGGGAACTTGTCTTGCAGCTTCCAACATCCTTGCAAGTTTGCTTTTGTTAAACATAAAATGAAACCTAAGTCCTCTTTCATGATCTGACCTGGAGATAAATGTTCTCGCACCCCTCGGCGTATTTATGGCAAGGGTGCTAAGAGCCCACCTGGCCAGCACACATTTGTAATCTGACCTGTGATCCCACCCCATGGGCTCAGATTTACATAAACCAGCGAGTCTGCAGCACACTTGCACACAAATACAACTGCAAGCTGTCTGTGACCAGCCAGTGAGCTGGCAACTATGATTTAAGGAAGGCAAAAGGTCAGTGAAAGCAAGCTGATGAAATACCCAAGTTTCCACAGGTTCCTCAAAGGGAAAAAAAAAAACAACTAAAGAAAAAAGGCAGCCAGCATTCTTTTCCAAGGTACTTCGTTTCAGTACATTGCTGTCTCTAAGGAAGGACACCATGGACTTCAGCAGCCAACAGTACAAGAATCATCTCCTCCTCTTTACCTGTACTTCTCTAGTTTCATTTTCCACAACCAAACTGTCCAAGTTTGCTTGTGGGTGAAGCAGGGAAGAGAGAAGGGGAAGGAAATGGGGGCAGAGAATTAAGGAAATACAGTGCAAATTATACGCTCATGGAAAAAAAAAACACAAAAGAAAAAGGTTCTCTGTAGATTTTCCAAGCCTGTTCTCTCCATGGCCACAAAACGGAGTCTGTCCTCACCAGGGAATAACTGCCAACTGACCCTAGAGCTTCCAAAGAACATGGAGTATGTTCCCTAAAGCAGTGAACTTGCTTTTACGCTGACTATCAGCAATGCTCGCAAGATGCCAATATTGCCACCTTTTCATCACCCAGTAATCACAGCAGGACTCCATGAGAAAGTGCAGTGGGAGTCTTGGGTCTTCAAGTTCCTCTTATTTTGTTGATTCGTAGAAGAGGTTTGCAAGTCCCTGTGCTGTATTCACACTGGAAAAAAGTGCAGCAACACATGCTGAAGACAGTCCAAGAATTATTGATGTGCTGAGGCAGCTTGTGGAGTTTGGCTGAAGAAAACTGACCAAGGAAGAAATAAGGGCAGAGCTAAAAAGGAAGATGGAGAAAGAAGGGAATTGCTCCAGGCACCAGCACATCCCAGTTCCTGCCTACTGCCAGAACGGTGCTGTAGTGGTTCCCGTCTCCCGTAAGCAGCACGTGCAGAACAGCAGAGTCTGGGACTGAGCAGTTGTGTAGGGTTAATCAGCAGCATATTTGGAAAGCCTCTGTGGCAGGCGTAGGGACCACTCACTGCCACTTGTAGATCTTCACCATCTTCTCAGTCAGAGTAGCCAGGAGGTGGGTTTGGTTCACTTCCAAGGGGCAGATATCCAGCACAGGCAGGTCAGCCTGCAGCTTCTGCAGCAAGGAGCCACTTCCAGCATCCCATAGCTGTGGGACAGACAAGGTCAAAGACTGCAGGATCCTCCCCTCCCATCCCATCCAAAGCAGAGCTTCCTCTCTCTAGAGAAAAGACTTTCCTCAAGTTACTTACAGGACCCTTTCTCTACTTTCACACCCTGCTTGGATGGTCTTTAACAGACTTGCAGCATGATGTCACCTTGACTGCCCTCTCCTCTGACCCCAACTCATGAGCTGTCATGCAGCCTGTTGTCCATCCTCTGCATCTAAGCTGCTTTTTCATATAAAGGGCAACCTTTGTCATCTTCCCTATCATACCTAAAGAGCCTGCATCCATCCCACACAACACTTACCACATTAGCTATCCCACCAAGTCTGTTACACCACTTACAGTGGCCAGTTGTGCCAGTGTGCCCAACTGCATTCCTCTGGTGGACAACAGGGGCTCGCTGCCTGCATTCCTTTTGATGGATGTGGACCACAGGCCTTGGCTAACATTGAGTGTCCCCCATGCTATTGGAAAGTTACACCTGCTATAGCAAGTACAGCAGATCAACCTGCGCAGGGTAACGTGCGTGACAAGACAGTTCCCACCAAAACACACTGATGCTATGACTGATAAGGCTTCTCTCCTAAGAACTGCAATAAAACCCTCCACCACACTAAAAGGAATGAGAGATACCAGGGCAGAATTAGATGCCTCATCACCAGCACACACAAAGATGCTGCCATCCTCCTCTGGGCTCTGAAAAATGGCATTCTTGGTCAGCAACTTGCAGGTGGGCCCAGCACTGAAAGTCTGAACCGGGTTAGAACACCACACCACATCTTCAGAGGCCTCTGTCAGTGGACTGCAAGTCAGTTCCATCATCACACAACGTACACATGGGTTATTTTTACCTGTGTGGCAGAAATAAAAAGGTAACCTTTGGAAAATTTAATTGCAGACGAGTTTTAACTGTAGGAATACAAGCAACACCACTCTGCAGCTGCCCCCTTTTGCCCTCACCCAATTCTCATCTATGTGCAGATGCTCATTGCTCTGACTAGGGCAGGTACTACATTTCTGCTGTGCCCTCAGCACCAAAGCCACTGTTGAACTCAACAAACAGCAGGCCAGAGCGGCAATGAAAAGCGCATTGCAGATGCCCGCCATCACGTACTAGGCCTGTATGTCGCAAGGCAGTGCCGTGTGCTGATCTCTGTTTGAATATCGATGCATCCTCCAGGTTCCAGTGGCAGGTGATGAGGCTGGTAGGAGTTGCCAGCCTTCTGTTCCCAAAAGCAGGCTCCTTCCAAGGTCCCAGCTAATATTCCACCGTAAGGCAGTGACGCTGAGGCCATCCGGGGCAGATAGGACAGCGATACCATGGGGCACCTGAAAGTGTGATTGGCAAGACTCAGTGCTACCAGCTGCAGCCATGCTGGCATTCTGCCTCACTGCTTCAAGAGCTCCAGTCTTTCCAACCACATTGCAAAGAAAGGGCCTAAGCAGGCTACAAGGAACCCCAATGGGTTTGTCAAGAATCAATTAAATTCAACTTAACTACTGAGCCTTATGTTTTAAAGAAGCATCAGACAGCACACATCAGATGCGTGTAAAATCAGCGTCCAATTCTCTGAGTAAAAAAGATGGAAGTACCAGCATCTCACATCTTTGTAATTTGTCCTTTCCAAATTAAATACTAAACCCAGCTCTAAAACAAATTCAGTTCTGCTTAGGCTGCACCAGTGGATCCACCGCTGACCACTGCACACCTTAAAGAGATGCTGGTGCCAAGCACTCGTACTAAGTTATACATATACCATGCAACCTTATGAGACACTTCTCACATCTGTGCGAAATTTGAATTTTTGAACAAGAGATTCACATAAAACAATTTAAACTGTTACAATTGCTGTGTGATTTATGGAAGAAGCTATGTTTAGTGTAATGTATATTAGTGAAGTTGAGAGGAATGAAAAATCCTTATGCCATACCTGGACTTCTGAGGGACTAGTTCCTGGACATGAGAGTTCGTGTCTCTCAAGTCATATATCATGATAGAGCCATTGACCAATCCAGCGTAGATGTAGTTTGTGTCATCAAGACACCAGCAGCAGCTCCAGACAGGACGGCCAGCATTGTATGTCTGCACCACGGTGTTTGTTGCCAAGCTGCAGAAGAAAAGCAAAGTGTTGGCCTGTTGCACAAGCATCTACTGATGAGAAAATAGCATAATTAAGGTAAGCAAATCTAGCTTTTTTAAGTTTTTAGACAGAAGCATCTCTCTAAACTGAATTCTGAATTAACTCCTCCTTTACTCCAGACATGAATCTGGAAAATCTAGACAGAATAATCACTTGGATATTGCCAAGTGACTTATAATTCTTCCAGGCCAATGCTTCTTTTTCCAGATTGATCTTTGGAGACTGGAAAGGAAGTCTCAGAGCAGGGTCTCAGCTGCCTTACTGGAAAGGGAAAGCTAAGTTACTTTTCTGGAAACAATTAGGAGAAGTGACTCTAGTGTAATCCCGTAATATTGCATATTCCTGAGATCACAGGGCTCATCTCTTCAGATTACATCTCTCACTAATTATTTCCCTCTTTTTACATGAGAGGAACGGTGCTTATGCCTCAAAAGAATCCAATTTAAGCAAGAGTGAGACAGTAAGTGGGGTAAAGACAGTTAAAAGCACATTTATAGTGTTAATTCTTTAGAAACTCAATTTGACGAAGGAAGCAGAGGGGAGTACACAGAGGGGCACAACCCAGAATAGCAGATGAAGTTAGTGTCAGATTAGAACGTATTTGCAGAGGGCAGCGTTGTCAACATAGGCTCAGCACATTAAGAACAGTGTGAGACACAAGACAGCACATATCAAGTAACTCTGGATATCCTTTACAACACATGGGTTTATCCCTGGGGAAGGTAATTATGCTCAGAACTCCAGAGAAGCAAGTAATTGCTCCCAGGCAAGTATAAGGGGGACAACCACAAAGACAAACCTGGCTGGGGAAACAGGGAGTTTGATATCAGAACAGTGACTGGTTCAAAGCAACAATGAAAAAAAAAAAACCTCAAAGTCATGGTGCTATTTTAAACACTTGCAAGCCAGAACACGAGACTTAAGGACATCTTGGATAATTCCTTTTGGTAGGATGACTATGAAATTGGCAACTAGAGAAGAAAGATGACTAAAGGAGGATTTTTCTTTCAGAGGGAGACTGAAAGAAGTACGAGGATGCTGCTGAAGCAAACACTTAACTCCAGACATTCTGGGATCAAGCACAAGGTCACAAGTTCCAATGCAGCCAACCAGGCAGATATGAGAGTCAAGTGTCTGAGCAGATACTGCGACAAAAAGTCGCTCTCCAGATAAAACCATGAAAAGAATATCAACCTCATCAGTTAGAAGTCTGACATGCTGACTTTAGCATCAGAGACAGACAGTTTTGTTTACTTTTAACTAGTCTAGCAAACATTTCAATACAGTAACAGGAAAGCAACATTCTTTACATTTTTGTTGCAGGATTAAGTTCTCTTCATTGCTTCACTCATGGGAAAGAATTGGGACTAATCAGTCATAATATATAACAGCACATATGACGTTATATATCAGACACATATCCTGCCTAACCCTATACTAACTGACACAGATGTGCATAAAGATGTTAATAGAACTCAATAAGAATCCATCAGCCAACAAAGTTTTGAAGCAGCTTAAGCTTAAGATTGAAGAGCAGCACGGAGTAGCAAGAAAAATACACTCATAGGCTGTAAATTCTACCAGAATTGGAGACATTTTTCTCTCAGCCTCTGCATAATTAGTCTCCAACCTGCTGCTGTAAGTCTCTGCTAGCTCTAGAGAACCTGTGTTCCTCTAGCACGTACTCAACAATGCTGTCTATACATTTCATATCCCAGATGAATTCCATGCTCTGCAAGAAGTTTAAAGTCAGAGAAGCCAACATTAGTGCAGGGAAGAAAGTGCTCAACCTAAACGGTCCTCGTTTCTGTTTTATGCCATGCAAGTTCCCATGCTTCACATTTCCCTCCAGCAACAGAAAACCAAGTGGACAGTAAGTTTCACATCTATCCATTTTGCTACATTTGTTCTCAACACAACTTGGCCAATCTGTGCTGAATTACTTGTTCTGCACAGGAAGAGTATCACAGACAGGTAGCTCCATAACACCTCAACCTAAAATATCCAAAAGCATGAACAAGTCTTCCCCTCTGTTAGTTCCCACATGCAGGAAGAATATACAGACCTGATCTCATCTTAGTAGCATCTTTTGAAAAGCAGAATAGCAAGTGCTGCAAGACATTTCTAGCAAAGACAGAACAAAATCCAATCCAGTCTCTTGCACATAGCAAAACTCGCTGGGACAGGTTGCTCCCCCCAGCAGGGCTCACCTGGTAAGTTTGAGAGTGTTGTCCAGAGCAGCAGAGAGCAGCAAGCCATCTGCTCGACTGCCGAAAGCCAGTCCCCGAATCTGTTTACTATGGATGGGGATGTACTGACTACTCTTCAGGTTGGCCACGCTCATCATCTTGACACCACAACCTGTTACAGAGAAGGATAAAGCAGGTTATTGTGAAGTGGCATACGTGTAGAACTAGCAATTCTATGCCAGAGCTACAGTGTCTGTACTGAAGCCTGTGGTGGGATGAACACGTAAAAGTTATTTGCTGTTCTGGTTAAGAACTGCCACAAATCATTCTTTAGTTCAAATGGCAACAGGGCTAAATCCCTAAGGATCCCACCCGGCACAAGCAAACTCAGTGTTACAATTCTTGTTACAAGAGCCTGCTGCTCTTTAGCCAGTTTCTTCAAAGACATTCTTGCCTAGATAAAAAACACACAGAGTAGGATTACATGGCTATTTAAAAGAAGAAGTGTCACTGCAAAGAATGCTTACAGGTGAACTTAACCTGTGTGCTACAAGAATCACCACAAAGCTTCCATTCAGAGATTCACTCCCTGGCTCCAAAAGCCAGAAAAATAAGGTCAGTTGAATGCAGAAAACAGTTTTGTTATGCCTAGATAAGGCATATTAATCTCCAAACCATTAAATAAATAAAGTAAGTTTAATCATTCAGAAAGCATCGAAGTACTTTGCAAATAAACTCTCAGACTCCTACTGCTACATCTGTTTCATTGAAAAGGCAAGATGGCACTGGTCCAGATGTCAGGTCACTTGCCCCTGGCCATAACAGTACAACAGAAACAGGGCTGCCCGTGACTTCTTGGCTTCCCATTTCCTCACTGGGAAACAGTGCTCCTATCATTCATATTAAAAGTTTTTTGCTTTTGGTTTTTCTTTTCGGTTGTTTTTTTTTTTTTTTTTTTTTAAAGAGTATTGACAAATCAGCTGCATGTGGATCAATCCACCTACCATTTGGGGAGCAATATTTCTCACTCAAGCATTGGAAGGTTCTCTGCATGCCCTCGTGTGCTGGCCCTTTGTTCTTTCAGAAGACTCACTTTTACAGGGAGTACCAGACACACCTTTTACCTTCTTGTGGATGTGGCACTTCAGCAGAAGAGCCACAGACCCTCTGCTAGGATTCTGCCATAGAAGTGACGGGGGAAACAAGCTACCTCACTAGGCAGAGGTTACCAATGCAGGGGCCAGATGAACCATAGGGAGTCTTATGAGTATTCCCAGTTTACAAGGCATGTGGAAAGGTCAAGCAAGAGAAGGGGGGGAGCAGGGAGCAAGTAAAACACACATCCAACTTTCACCTATGAACCCGCAAATCTTGATTTGCTTAATTACCTGGAATAAAAGTGGACTGTGGAGAAGGCTGTGATACCACAAGACAACTCAGCGAGTCACAGTATGCCATTACTCTGCAGTTCCCAGTCTGAGACACCACAAAAACCTTTTCCAAGTGGTACGTGCGCTGGCTTTGGCTGGAGGGAAGGCTGCCTGGGAGGCAGGTGCGGGAGCTGCCAGGTTGCTGAGAAGCACTCATATTGTGCTGGGCCACTAGAGCCTTCAGCTCCTGCAAAGAAAAAGACCCAAAGAGCTTTAATGCATAACTGGCCATGTATCCTACTGTGCTATCTATTCCAGATGTCCCAACTGTACTTCTCAGATAAAGAGGGAGAATATGGTCCAATTTCCACGCTGTTCCTGAAGTGCTGGATTCCCAAATCCACTGACTATGACAGTGAGCAACAAAAGCATTGAAAATGCTATGCAAGTTCTGGCAGAATGTACTCAAAGTCTGTTATTGTATGTATTAGACCCTGTGAAAGAGAGGGCTCTTGGGCAACACATAAAAGCCAGCAACAGTTATTACCAGATCAGTGCTGTTTAGAAAAGAATGAACTGCCAAATATTACATGCAGCTAAACCACAAGGGAACGTCAATTAGAACCATCTTCCAGAATTTCCAGAATACCCCATAAAAAAATAAAAGCCCAAGTTTCAACATAAAGGGCGTTGCAGGAAACAAGTCAGTCTATTTAATGAAGATGACCCTGTTCTTGTAAATCCTGGGCAGCAAATTCCAGGAACTACACAACTCTCAAGAACTCCAGCCCTGTTTTCTGCCACCTCCTCCCCCCTCTTCCTCAACTTCAACTGATGAATGCTCAAGGATGCTCAGCAGAGACATGGCCAAAGACAGCTTCCATCAGCAACAAGGTATTCCTAGAATTCCTCTTTCCACAGAGATCAACGGGGTGAGGTGGGTATGCAAGTAGTGGCACTGGCATATTGTGAGTTAACTAAAAATGCCCCCCCCCCCCCCCAGCATGTTGACCAACTTGTAATCCAAGGGCAAACCCAGACAGTACCAGGGATATTAGAGGGAGTGTAAATATTAAGGAAATTGCTACTTGCTTTCTGTTGTCTGAGCAACATAGATTATGCTTCAAATACTATGTCATTTTTAAACAATTAAGGGCTACAAGAGTAATACTATGAATATATTAGTAGATTGCAAGATAGCTTCAATATTGAACCAGCCACTACCACTTAACTCACGTCTAAGCAAAGGCAGCAGTTCTCAAAGAGGCAAGGTCAAAGATCAAGCTCTACATTAATAGTTATCATCAAGACCTATAACTTTTGGAAACCACTCAGGAGGAGAACAATTCTGACATTTTACAGAGGTCTGGTCTGTTTTGCATCAAGCTCATTGCAAAGACTCAAGATAACCCCATTAGAGCAAGGAAATACAAAACCACCTGGGGAGAAAGAACAGGTGTGGGGGGTGCCAGGATGCTTATGATTCGGGCTTAGAGTAAGCAGTCAGTGAAAACACAAGTAACTTAGAAGAAAGTGACTTTTAATCAAACATTTACTAAACTCATTATTTCTGAAAGGCAGGAGGATACCACCACCACCAAGGGTCAGAAGATATTAAAATTATTTGTTCCTCTGAGGAGTTTACAAAACTCTCCTTGTCACCTGCACTCAACATTCAACTTTTACACAAGTTATTAAAAAGGAAACCAGGCAATTAAAACCACAAGGACTATTAGTATAATGTTTACATTTAAACACAATGGACAAACCCAGCAGAATCAGGAAGTCTTACTGGAGACACATTACCAAGGTGATTAAAAGTGTTGTACTGCAGAACAAATTCCACTAATTATGCACAAAGAACACTCTTCTGGTAGTGTAAGCTTGCACCTTCCTTAAAAGATGCCTGCAGAGTTTTACTGATGCCTGGCGTTGACTAAGGCCCTCAAGGGCACACGTCTCTCTGCACATGCTATGACTGCCTCCTAGATTTCAGCTTGCCATTGCAGTGATGAAATGAACAGTCACACAGGTTGGGGAAAGAAGAGGATATACAGCAGGAGCCTTCCTGAGGAGTATGCATGAGAAGTAGAAGCAGGAGAGCACAATGAATAGGAAAGGAAAACCACCAGCTACAACAAATTCAGAACAGTTTTCTTTTGAGTATTAGGTTATGGTCTTAATAGCTGATATGAAGCTTTAAAGGCAAAGGCAGTTATCAAATGACTGTCACTCTCTGGCTGTGCTCCCACAGATCTCTTACAGGAGTCATGCCTGCTGTCTTGCACTACGTGGCCCCAGCCTTGCATTTAACAGACACATGACTGTACAACCTCAAGCTACGGTGCAGCACTACAGGTATTCCACCTTTCTTTGGTTCAGGTTCAAATTCAGTCAAAGGGACACAGAGCATTTTTAATTGGCTTCACTATAAGTAACAGCTGAATGAAATATCGGGTTTTACTTACTTCTTCTAGATCTTCCCCAGACAGCAACTGGAGATGAACACGAAGATTGCAAAGATGAAAATTTTTTGTGCAATAAAACCATTAGCCTAAAATTTTTCTAAAGGTGTTATGTTCAAATTTTTATTGATATTTTGCCATCCAATTCTTTTTGGATGCTCTGAAAATCCTATTTAAAAAAAAGCTTTTCCAATACATTGAGCAATATAAACTGACCTCTGCAAGGCTCACAATTACACTCGCTTTCTTCTCCACAGCAGCATGCAATCTCCTGTCATTTCCCTGCCAGTCCTCCCTTTACTGCTCCATATGCAAACAGAGCTACTATTTCCCACTTGCAAAAATTAATCTCTTACCCCAGTTGATCAGTGGTATTAATGTCAGAAGCCAGAGATGGTTTGCTTATCATTAGCTAACTTTTATTGAAAATTTTGGCAGATTCAGGAGAAGTACTGCAGTAGCTCACATCTGATTCCTAAGTTCTTCGTGCTCACAAAGGAAAAACTTTAGGCAAAAGTAAGGCTTCAGTAGCACTGCTTCCAAAATGCAAGTCTGGACCTGCCATGCAGTGTGCAGCATATAGCTCAGCACAGCACACACTGCAGGTTTACATACAGAAACAACACTGTTGAGAGCTTTCTTCCAGAGTTTTAGTTAGCCATCTACCCTTTCTCCCCTCAAGTTCCTTTCCTCATATTTTCATATAGCTAAAGACTTCAAAACCATCCCTTTTCTAGCCTCAATCATCTTAAATACTTCAATAACAAAGTACAATGGACAAGATTGTTAATGGACAAGAGCAGGGAAAAATGCATACAAATCTAAAAAAGGTCATAACTAGTGACATGATAGCTGATGAGGCACAGCTCTCAAGTGCATCAGCAACAAATAAAGGGTTCACACAATGACTTTTGGGGGGAAACCAATGGCATTTGCTTTCCATAAGACTTTAGACACCAAGGTTTGTATGCAACCAATGAACATCATGACTATTCCAATAAAGTTCTATACAACTGAATTTTGCCATATTGAATGTCCCCCTGAGGGTATGGACTTTTCACACATTTTTTGTAATTCCACAGCACTTTGCTTTCTATATTGACTTACAGCTTTGTATGCCAATTAAACATGTTTTCTTGTGCCATCAGTAACATTGCTTGCTGAAAGGACCAGGGCAACAGACTCAAGATGTAACAAGGCAAATTCAGATTACATGTTAGGAAAAAAAATTTCTCAATGAGGATGGTCAAACAATGAGGTATCCAGAGAGGCTGTGTGATCTGCTTGGATACACTCAACACCTGGCATGACAGTGCCCTGAGCCACCCAATGCTGAAGTTACCCAACTAGGGTCCCTTCCAACCTAAATGATTCTATGCAAGTACTTGTTTCACCAGATGACCTCTCATAAGACAAGGAGCTCATTAGGCATATGTTCAAAATATAATCAAACATCTTAGAGGCTTATTCCAGACTTCCTGCTGATTTTCTGCTCCCCAGCAAGTTGTTTTACTTTGATTTTATTCATAGTATAAACAAGCGCCTTAACATGAATGCTGGAAGCAATTTTAAACCACTACAGGACAGTGATGAATGCAGTATAAATACTGAAACAGAGCTTAAAGAACACAGGGTACTTAATCTTTATAACACGTGACTTCAATTCAGTTAGACTGGATACTCTATCATTTAACACCAAAAGAATTGCAGGAAGACATTATGGACCTGCAGTTTTATCTTACTCACATTTTTCTTAAGCCAAAGTTTAAAGTGGACCAATTTTCTTACTACCTCTGATTAGCATGCAGCTTCATGCAAGAATTTAGGCAAGCAATTTATAAAGCCTTATCTTACATCACACAGGAAGACTTCAGCAAAGAGGATGTTGCTTAATGTACAGACACATATAGCCAAGGCTATAAAAAAAATCCAGAAGTAGAAAAAAAAGCATAAAATTAAGTGAGTTACTAGACAGTAAGAGATTAGATATCATCTACTTCACACAACAAAAAAAGTAGCAAACTGGCTGTGAAACAGGCTATTGGAAAACCTAGCACTGGTGGAACATGCCAGTTAATTCATAGTTGGAAGTCCACAATTTATAGGAATCCTGCAAAAGCAGCTGTAATGGGTTACAAAATATCACAGTATTGCATGAGCCAGAAAGGAAGCAGTCGTTTAGCAACCAGTCATTTATTTTCAGTAATTTGTATTCTAAGGGGACAGAGGTGTCTCTTAGCAGCTGTTCAGCCCATGCATGCAGCCTAGCTATTGACAAGCCAGGTCTCATGGTACCAGAAGGTGCTTAAGTAGAATGTTGACTGACCTTCACAAAAAAGTAAGGGTGTTTTTTTGTTTTCTTTTGTTTTTTGCAAATAGCCATGCCTCTTCACAAACTACTTCTCAAAGGCTCTTGACCAACTAGTGATAACAGGTCCCATTACAGGTTTACTATAGAGATTTTCAAAGGAAACATTTGATGCAGCTAAGAGAAAGATGAGGAGAGTAAGTTTGGTGATATATTACCAGGCCTTTCCAAGCACCACAAAACCAGAGGAGGAACCTGCAACATCAGCAGCCAAAAAGCCTCTACTGCTAAGCTGTACTTGCAACTTTGATTAAGTCTTATAACCACAAAAAAAAAAGTCAGTGTTACGTAGTATACGTGAATACGCCAGCCTGAGATGTTTAGGATACTCCTGATGATTCACTAATTGAGTTTACTAAATCTTGCTGCTTATTAAAACTGGAAGCTTGTCTTCTGTCCTCTAAGGGAACATGCAAAAGACAGGTTGAAGAAGAAAGGGAATCCTCTGTGTATTAGTAGCATGAGACTCACCTGAACTTGCTTGCGGAGTTTGCTGCATTCGTCTGTCAAAACCTGCAACTGGAGACGGCTCTGTGCAGATTCCAGCTCCGCCTGTCTACGCAACATCTGCTCCTTTTCTAAAGAGCTGGAAGAATGAGAGAAAAGCAATCCTTACAACTAGGTATTACTAAGGATGCTTCTCTGGACTGTCTACTCCTATCCCCAGACTTCATCCCAACACAAGTCCTGTTCAGGTAAATTCAAGAGTAACAGAAAATCTTGTACCACACTCATCCAGTACATTCACCTCGAAACGTTCTCAGTTATGCAATTGTACTGAATGACTCACTCAAGTATTGTTCCATAGAAACAACAGCCTTTCTCCTCACCTCTCCAAATGTGCCAATTTAGGACAGGGGAGTGAAAGAGAAATCAGGTTTTTTTCCTACAGAAACAGTTTAGCAAATTCTATACCATTAATGTCCGTGTAATATACAATGTCAGTAATACAGCAAGTCATAACACAGTAAGATCTTCAAGCTTGTTTCTACTACCAGTAACTAATTTTGTATTTCAGGAAATATAGCTGTATCAGAAATAGACAGACACAGATAAATTCTCTGTGAATGCCCATATAGAAGCCATACTTACTACCTTGCCTTGAGCCTAAAAGTGCATACACACAATTTAGCAGCAGTTTTGATAACATACTTCAATTTCTCTTTCATATATGCTATACATACGAAGGAATAGTTCAAGAGGGGAAAGAAACACCAGTATTCCTTAAAATTATCCGCATGTTTGGTCTGTAATGTTGACCACTGCATTCTGCACTTCAAAAGCTGCAATATTGCAGTTATTTCAGTAGTTCAGGTGCAGGGAGATCTATCTTGCCTAAGTACCTTCTAAATATACAGACCCAGCCTTGCACGTTTACCAAGCACAGAATTCTGCCATTTCCCTATAGTGTCTTCACACAATTTTTTTTGCTGCAGAAGAAACAGGTGAAATGCTTTATTTAACCATCATGAACACATTCTTTACACAAGTACCCAGAGCTTCAAGGCTAGCTTTTGGCAATGTGAGGAACAAAACTCATGATCTTAAACCTAATTCAAGGCTATGTGCAAGCAATATTGATGCATGCATCAGTGTTCACATTTGTCCTCCACTCGCAGCTGTGTGCCACAAAGCAGCCACTGCCTGCCAGCAACTTAAGGGGACTGACAGGCAGTCATTGCTGTCTGCCTCCCAACAAAAACAGGAGGCAGAGGTGTAGGGCAAGTGGGGAGGGGCTGCAGTGAGATTCTGAGACACAAGCAGCAGTTAGACAACTACCTCTCCATGGGAGATAACAAGATTTAAACACCCAAGTGCCTTCTGCACTTCTGAAAAAAAAAAAAAAATCTTATTTATCATTTGTTTTGCAGTGTCGATCCAGTCAAAGAAGCGTGATCCTTCTAAAGGTACAGTTCAAACACCATCAGGCAGTAGCAATATGGACAGAAGAGATATTTTCCCTTCATGACAGTTACTCCTCAATCACTTCTGATTAATAATTACCAGGATAGCGAGGTTTCTGTTGAAAGACTGCATTGAAGGAACAGCAGTATAGTTAGAGACATGTGAAGACGACCCCAATTAAATTCTATTCACTACAAGATTCAGGAGAACTGAGATATCTGCAGCCTTTTAATTTCAGAATAGTATCTGTGACAGCATCTTACTGAAAATAAATTAGTCCCCATTTTCATACCTGCTTTTTCTTTTCTTCAATAAGAAGTCTACATTTAAGTTGGAGGGGGAAGTAGAGTCATAGTAATGTTTGGTGACCTTTTGTAAGTAAAGCTACATGAAGAATTTGACAAAGCAAGATGGAAAGTGATTCATATGAGAGATTACTCTGTTTAATGCATGCAGAAAAGATGGCAGAAAAGGTCAGCTATTCACACCCCCTTGCATTTCTAACTATGCCTCACTTTTCTCATCTAATGATGAATTAGCAATATATGGCCTTTTGGCAACAACTCTGCATGTTCTCCCGTGATGACATTTCAGGATACAGCACAAGATAGCTTTTGCTATTTCAGTGCCACAAAGCGCAAACTCAAGAATTCTGTTCCAAAAGAAAATCGTCCTTCCAGGTAAGACACGTGCAACCCAGCAAGGCCTTGGTTTGTTAAGCCAGCCATACTCATGGTAATCCCCAAGGGAACGCACAAATTGCTTCAGACAATACAGGAAATTAAAGCAAGAAGTAGAAGCCAGACTGCAGCTTTCAATGGCACGCAGTCAGTGAGGTTGTATCTTTACATGGAGACTCCATACCTTTTCATGCGTTCCTGCTCACTGGTATCCAGCGCTTTCAAAGTACGAGCATACAGGATCACAATGTCAGAACGTTTTGCTTTCTTATTGCACTGAAATAAAAGACAAGATCAGTTCATCTACAAGAATTTAACTATCCAAACTATGCATCCCTACAAGTTGCTAGGCATTATTTTGAAAAATCCTTATAGCTTTGAAGGGAGGAGACGTCTACTTGAAAACAAGACCACAAAAACACAAACAGCATGTTGGCAAGACACTCCCTCATACAGACACTAGAGCTGTAATTGGGGCTACAACAACAGTTTAGGTCATGTATCCTATTCCACCTTTAATAAGGCATCTCCTTGTTTCCCACTAAATTTGTTCTGCTAAAGCACCAGCGATGCAAAATGGTCAGGTAAGTTCCAAGGACAGGAAAAAAAACCCCAAACAAACAAACAAAAAAAATCAGATAAAGGGGGAGAAAAGAGATCTAAAACAAAACACCAGCCCAACTTCTATTTTGAAAACATCAAGACTGGCTGCTTGGCCAACAGACAAGGATTTGGGAACCCCTGAGTATACTCCCAACTCTGTTATGTACTATATTCCTTTGATCAAATCCTACAGGCCCAAACCCATAAAAGCATTCCAATGTCAGTATGAAACACTGAATCCCACTTATTTCAGTGATAAACAGGGAGTCAGATATTTCAGTAACTTTGTGCGTCTGGCTGTGACCATTTAGTACTTTAGATTCGCCTTAAAAAGAAGAGCTAATACCTCCCTGAGTTGAGACGTGGAAGAAATTAGAAGAAAATCAGAATAAAATTAGAAATCAGAATAAAATTAGAAATCAGAATAAAATTAGAAATCAGAATAAAATTAGAAATCAGAATAAAATTAGAAATCAGAATAAAATTAGAAATCAGAATAAAATTAGAAATCTGCAAGCTTACTGTTTTGCAAATATACTTTGTTGATCAGAAAAGAGGCAATGAATACTCAGATCAAGTAACCTCCGCTGAACATTAAATTACTATGTGCACTTAAAATGCAGACTTCTCTATTATTTAGTAGCACGAAGATATCATGGGCAACAGTTTCAGATCAGACAACCCCCCTCCCTTTGTAAAGAACTGCCTTGCAGAGCAGTAAGTGGCTAAGACAGCTTTCCTGGCAGCCAGCAGCTGTCACTGGCAGGAACAGGAACGCTGCAATTTCACAGCAACGTGCACTCAAGCCACTTAGTAAACAGAGCACCACACACAGCAACTCTTTGCTATTCAATTAGAGAACGCCCAGTTGCAAAGGACAGCGACTGAAAATGAAGGGAGGATGATTTAGCTGCAAGGTTCTCTCCAGAGCAAGTAGAAATTTTCCCAGGAAATTTTCAGTAATTACATCACTGGAAGAAAAAGAGGGAGCAAGCTCCCCTTAGAAGTTGTTACAGTTCAAGAAGAAAGCAGTCACAAAATTCTGAAGAGCAAAGATGCCAGGAAGGTCTCTGAGAATTCTGTCTGGGCCTGGAGTGGGTAAAGAAAAGCCTACGCAGGATTGACAGGGATAAGAAAAATAAGGTTTGGGTCTTTGCTATGGCAACAGTGATTCTTTAGGTTTAATGACAGTGCACATCAACAGGAAGTTTCTTGTTGAGAGAAGTGAATCCTGCACAAAGTCAAGCAAGACCATGGAAGCTCTCAAAATGACGAAGCCAAAGAAATCCTGGGCTTCCAGCCACTGATGCAGAAAGCAGCAGAACTGAATCCTATTTACAAGGTACTCATTGACCTATTTTTTGTCAACATTCCTTCTGGAAAAAAGGAATAAGGAATGGAAGCACATCACTAAGAAATGTAGACCTAATCAAAAGAGATAAATATTACCCATGGAAACAAAACCAAAAAGAGCACCTTAAAAAGCAGATCTACCCCTTGCAAATGGACATTAAAGGATGCAACTTGTCTCTCAGTTCACTCTCTGCAAGCTACCTTAACAACCTGATCTGCTTAAAGGCTGCAAAAGCAGATGCAGTTCAAAACAGAAGATTAACTGTCTGAAAACAGTTCTCATACAGATTTCTTCTCCAATAACATATTCTTTATGCTTAGTTAATTGCTTCTAGGAACCTGTCTGCCATTCCCACACTCCAGGACTACAGTGCAGTGTTCTGAAACCACTTTAGCACTTGAACTTTCAAACTTCCGAGTTGCTACTCACAAATGCTCTACTTCAGGAGAAAAATTCAAGTCAGAATCCTCCCTTTAAAATAGTGCTAGTTGTTCCTGGCCTAGTTACATCAAAATAATGGTGAGTTTTGTTATTTCTGACAGCAGGCAAAGGTGGATTCTTCATGAAGCAAGCAGTTGTAACAGTTATGGTGCTCATGCCTGCAGCAGAAGTTACCCGATAGCAAGTCCTTTCCAGTGTACACAAGTGTCCATTTTACCTGGGGGCACTTCCCTGCCTGTCCCTTGAGCCACCTTTCAATGCAGGTGTAACCAAATAGGTGCCCACACCGCAATGCTGAGAGACGGTGGTCCCCAGCATTGGTCCACTGCTCAAAGCAGATTGCACAGGCATCCCCTTCCTCCTCATCCAGCAGTGCAACAGGAACTGATGGTTCCAGTTTCTTTAGTGGAGTTCTCTAGGATTAAAAATTAAAAAAAATTAAAAAAACCCACACAACTTTTTTTAGACAAATGCAGCATTGACCATATTTAATCTGTCTCCTAAAGCATTTAGGTCACCTTACCTGCTTTTGCTGGACTTCAGCCTCTTCATCTTCATGACTTCCATGTTCTGCAGAAGCTTGAGACAAAGCTTGAGGTGGCTCTGCTTGGACCTGACTGGAAACTAAAGCAAGCATTGCTTAAATGAACTGATACATAACAAGGGGAAAAAGGAGTTCTCCTTGACTTGATCTGAAATCATCAGGGCGTAAGGTAAGCAGTGCAACAACAGCACAGGTTACATACAAAGCTTCAGATCAGTGTCCTGGATACTGAAGGTCAGGCAGTCTATGTGTAAGCCCTTCTGTTCATCAACAGTAGTGCTAAAGAACTTCATGTTTTCTTTTATAGAAAGCAGCAGAATTTCAGTGAAAAAGGAGAGGTCTTTTAAAGACAGCCATTGTTATCAGGATTTTCTGACTTGCTAGAAACAAGCATATCTGCATACAGGTCTATAGTTAGGCTGATGTAAGGTTACACCCCCGCATCATTACGCCCAAAGACAGACAAACACCAATACGCAAGTTATTTTGCCAAGGGATCTAAGCATGCATATTTCATGTGCCAAGAAAGCATTTACCGTATGGTATCTGTCCATTCACCCCGACTTAAGCAGTTTTCCAGCTGGTAGTTATCTGAACTATCAATTCTGCTGGGCCATATGTTTTTGTGGCAGGCCTCTGTTAGCCCTTCTGTTGAAGCATGGGCACACAGAAATGCTATGTTTGGATTACCACCACTAGAATACTAAAAAAGGAACAGAAATCACTGTCTCCTCCCATCTCGTGACAAAACAGAAGAGTTATTAGTCATGGTTAGTATTCGAGGCAGACATTCTCAATCCAGTGGAGAGGTATCACCTAACGTCAATAAAGTTTTCAGCCTCTATGGTTCAGGGCTGAACAGGAACCAGTGCCTTATATAAGCAAAAAAGACAAGGGGATTCCAGAAAACCCAACAGAGAGCATATGTTCACACAATATTAGACAGCACTTAACAGCTTGAGCTCCTGTCACGTGTAAGACTAGCTCAGAGCAAGCGGAATGAATCTGTTCAAAAGACACCTCATAGATGTACCCTCAAAAAAAGATGTCAGGGTGGGCTGGCTAATCAAAACCAAACCTAAGGGCAGAGGGTGAAACATAAGGACATTCCTTAGAGACTGAATTAAAAAAAAAAGCTTGTTCTCATATTCTCTGGGCATCAATAACCTTGAATAGCAACTTAACTATTTGTCACTCTTACATAAACTGCATATGTTAATCACAAACAATGTCACGGAAGTGTGTGGCAGCCTGTGAACGTGAGTTTGGATAATGGATTGTGAGCCAGAAAAAGCCAAGGAAAGAAAAAGACAAACAAAAAGCCCACTGCCCTAAGTATCTCTACTTCCTCAGCTAAGTGTCACAAGAAGTTACAGGAATGAAAAGAAAACTCTAAACCGAAGCAGACTGAAATCACAAATAATTAAAAAATACTGAATCAGATCCTTCTCTGAAAACTGAAAGTACTGCTGATCTCCAGAGATATGACTTGATGTCTTCAATAATACTCCTTGATAATATATAACAGCGCAAGTGTGCTAAGTAATAATCTCTAAACTTGAGGTTATTCTGAACATCTCCAGGATTATTTACAAGCAGCAGCCTGCATATAGCAAGAAGATTGTATTTAATGTTACAGTAGCAATGACCCATTGCTACTACTGCTCTTAGGAACTGCTTGACAGAAAGCCTTGTGGTAGCAACCTGCTCCCATCAGCTGGGGGCATAATGATCTCTTAGCACTGTCTGTTGTGAAGCTTGAAAGGATTTCCACACTGAGTTTTGAAGCAGCAACATGAGTTTCCGAAATAAGTCTCTACACAGCTCAAATATAGCACAAACCTCCTGAGCTATCTGCTGGAGGTGTCTCCTGGGCTGATGGTAACAGCGGTGCTGCAGCCTCCACTGCTTCCTCCTCCTCAGCAGAAGTGCTGCTGTCAGAGTCGCTCACTTCTATTGTTTCACCTGAGCTGTGTTCCTGGTTGTCTCTCGCAATATGCAAGGGCTCCAGATGTGGAACTGGTCCTGTAGCTGGCTCTTGGATCCTGCTGAGTTGAAAGTAAGTGTTCAATGCTGCCCTGAGTCCAGAAAAGCAAGAAATAAAAACCACAGTTATTTCAGGTAAACTAAAGACTCAGCATGTTTCTCCACGCTTGTTTGTGCTAAAATTCCTAGACTCTGGCTGCAATAGGAAGGTATCAAAATTATCAAGACAGACCTCTGGTAAGATGGGCAATCCCATACAGTTGCCCACTTCATGAACAATCAGCAGTATCATAGAGCAACCATTCATTTTGCTCAGCTCAAAGAAAATCTCCTCCTTACAATGATGATATTGTTTTCTTTTGGGGTGGGGTGGTGGTGGGGTTGGAGAGAAGAAAAGCAGAGAAGTATTGTTCACTAATAGCCTAAGAAGCTCCTAATTGGTACTTCCAACCCTAACTCAGACCTGGTTCCCATAGCCACTGGTAATATTAGATGCACGAGGCTTGTATCAGTCTCATTCCATTGACTACTTTGTGCCTAGACTTTCTACTTTCCCTCTTCTTTTCTACTGGAACTTCATCCCTGGATAGAAACATCCTCCCCTCTGCCACCATCAGTTCAGCTATCATCTCAATTATCCTTCAGATTCAAAGCAGACGTTTGTCAGGTTGCCTTCTAGCCCCGAGAACTACAGTGACCTTCACACACAATCCAAGGGCAAACAGTACAGTTATGTTTAATCATCTGGGAGGAGTTCTTGGTCTCACTGAATTTAAAGGCAATGCTCCAGTTCATTATAATTTCACCCTTGACATTTACAAAAGCTACAAAGATGAGACAAAAACCAAACAAACCAGAAATGGGGATTTCTTTCTGGCTGGAGAGCATCCCCACTCATCACCCTTTAAACCCATCAGAAATGGTATTAAACACAGAATATTTTTTTCTTTGCCTTGAGGTAACGAAAAAAAACCCCTACAGAAAAAAATATTAGTTTGCATGTTTGTGAAAGTTTCTGCAGCAATTATCACCAGAAAACTTAATCAGGCAGTCTCCAAATCAAAGGTGAAATGCAAAACAGAGCACAAGCTCCACTGAGCTAAATGCTGGCTGGAACTACCGAGAGTCAGCACTGCTGCAGGGAGCACCAACAGGAATCTGGCAGAGCAGAGGGAACAGTGCAAGCAGAAGCTCTGCAGGCAAGATGGAAAGCATAGAAGGGCTCATAAGTCAACAACACTGCTGCCAACATAAGAAACAGGGGGATTCACTGAACAAGAGCAAAGATCCTGCCAGAAGGGATCAGAAAGCGCTGTGCCATTATTGAGCTTAAACAGCATGCAAGCTGCCCAGAATTTGGCCACAACCACACACCTGGACTGAGCTGGGCTCTATAAGCCAGGAAGCAAGGCAGTTTTAAACTGATGCCAGACTTGATAAGAGTGCAGTTCAGACCCAATTTCATTTCTGCTTTACCTGGCGCTGACGGTCCTCTGGGAACCGCCAATTCTCCGTTGCCTGCGAGCTCTCCTCACTCCCAGACGCTGCGTGACCTGTGGTACTGGCTGATATGGATCAAACACCCCTTGTAGCCTTTGCAGTCTGTCGAGAGCCGAGGCAGGATTCAACTGCGGGTCAGGCTCAGCAGCTGCTGTCCTTGTTGTACCAGCATTTGGTATGACAACAGCGTCATCATCAGGAAGAACCGTAACACTGCCTCCTCCTTCACTGGGTACTCGAGCATGGGACGACAGCGCTGCATGACCAGAGGGCTCCGTGAGAAGCGTCCTGAAGTTCTCTACAGAGTAACTAGCCACTGGCTGGAGATCAACTTCCATCTCTTCTTGAGCCATTTCTGCAAAGAGTTGAAGTAAACAACTAGTATTTGCAAGTCTGCGCCCTGCTTCTAGCCTGACGGTGGCAAGAATCAGGTGCAGTGATCAGTGACTACAAAAGCCTTTAGAATTCAGACTGGAGAGACAATTTGTCCTTTTGCCTTAGACATGCAGCAGAGCTAAACTGTCTCAAGTCAATACAGGTGTGTGAGCTGGTTAGCATACCAGGCAGCACCCTCCCAGAGTCCTGGACTAAAAGTCTTCGGCTCAACAGCAGCTAGCACCAAAGGCACATTGCATGATCAACTTAACTAAGCCTTTGGATGAATATGGAAGGTTAAGGATTTCTTGCTGACATCATTTACTTGCCTGTAAATTCACGTGGATCTTGGAGAAAGGAATTTGGAAATATTCTAGAGATTCCCATGGTGAGCAGCAATGCACTAACACCCACATATACAGCCAGAAACAAGCTCTACAATGCAGTCCTTTGTCCATCACATTGCTCTCAGGAGGTGGGTTTATTTTCAAGTTTCTTAGAATAAAATTCCATTACTGTAACAGATCACCGCAACCCCTTCCCACAACTCGTTTAACAGGCCTTTCAGTTACTTTATATTCACCAACACCATGCCAACCCAGAAAGGGTATCACAGCAGAACCCACGACTGAGACATTATGGGTAGCAAGTTACCTACAGCATCAGCATTTGTGGATCCATATTCAGCCTGAGACTAAATAAACATGAAATTTGCAGTAAAACCTCACATATATTATTTAAGGATGGTTGCCCTGCAAACATCTTCGGGACAAAGATTTCAGGTTACCTCCTAAATAGAAGTACTACCTTAGATTTTGAAGAAAAACAGAGGAGACAACAGTCTGTGCATTGCTAATCATCGTGCTGCTGTCAGCCACCAAATTAGAGCACTTTAGTCACCCTGTTCTACAGGCAGTCTTACAACACAAAAAAGTTCAAGATTATTTTATTAGTTGAATAAATAGGTGTGCCAAAAAAAAATAGTCCTTTTTTGGAGGAGGTGTGTGGATTAAATTCTGCAAGCTGCTGAAGGTCACTCACATTCTCAAAAAATACTTAGGCAATCACAAACCTGAACGGCCTTGGGAATTGTAGACCTTTAGCATAACTTAAGAGGCCAAAGCACACACCAAAACTTATTAGGCTAGGCGCTGTGGAAACAGAGCAAAGGCTGCTTTTAGTACAAAGACTAACTAGAAAATGTATAAAAGAATTACCAGAGGGGGATGTACTAATGCTCACATATTTTTATAGAGCTTTTAAGAGGTTCTAACTTGTGAATCATTTTATAATTCTTATCCTAATTACCAATTCAGCCTAAGTTAGGCCAAAAATAGATGTTAAGTGCCACCTCCCATCAGAACAGTCATACAGTCAAGATATAATAATATTCAATGATCAAGTACTGCTTCTCTAGCACTAAACTCATGTTTATGATAAAATTGTCACCTATAAGCATAACAGACTCTTTATTTTCCCCATAAAATAACTGTGAGACTTAAAAATATTGCACGCATTTACCACTGTGGGTTAAATAACCCTGCGTAACTCCTAATAAAAAATAAAAAATGTTAATACTGGCATTTTCACCACTAAATCTTGGGAGTCTTCCTGAAAGGGGCAAAGGCCAGTGCTTCCTCGAGACAGCCAGCTGCCCACCCGGCAGTTACTGGAGGAGCCTGCAGATGGAAGGTCTCCACAGCAGAAACAAGCTTCTTGGGCCCAGATGAGAAAAACCAGAGTGCTGTCACAGGGCAGAGGTCGAGAAGCAGCGCAGCAGGCAGCTTCACAGAAGCCTCTGCAATACTAACCAGAAAGCTGAACACTGAAGCACAAGCTTCCCCTTGCAGAGGGCCTCCTCACCCCACAGCACTCGGCACTGCTCAGGCAAACCCAGGCCCTGCTCTACATCTCCAGGAGTTATTATGCTGCACCTGCTTTAACATAAAGTTAACCAAGAAAACCCAAACACCACCCAAAATTAAGCTCCACAAGCATGGGTTTATTTCTGGCTTTTTACAGGGCTCGCTTATTTTAACTAAGAACCAGGCACATAAACGGTGCGGGAGGGAGAGATTTCTCCTCTGACAGCCACAGGCACCCCAAGCACTCGGGACGCCATACCCGATCTCCCCGCGGGCGCCTCGCAGCCCCTCAGGCCGGGGCCCGCCATCACCCAGGCCTCCCGCCGCCCGGCCCCCGAGAGGCCAGGCCGCGGCAGGACGCAGGACCCCGCACCCCTCCCCAGCGGCCGGCCGCGGAGGCCCAGCCGCACCCGCGGTGCTCAGGGGACGCCGGGCGGGGGGAACTGTCCCCGCCGCCCCTCGCTCACCTGCCAGCAGGCCCAACCGCCCCGCTCGAGCTCCGCGCCGCCCCACCCCCACCGCCCTACTGGCTGGCCACGATCACTGCTCCCGCTTCTATTGGGCGAGCCGGGGCCAGGCCCGCCTTCTCATTGGCCAGCCTCTCCGTCTGTCTGTCCGAGGGAACGCTGGGTGAAGGGGAGGGGAGCTCCTCCCCTCCTATTCTGATTGGTCAGACAGCTGTAGGGAGCGCCCGGCTGATTGGACGGCGAAACCCGTGACGGCTATAGGGGGCGGGGCAAGCGCCGGGGAGCGTGTTTCCATTGGGGAGCCGCCGCTGCGGTGAAATGAGCGGGAACTCGAGCGGCTTCAAACTGGGGTCGAGGTGGGCGGGGCGTTGCCATGGCGGTGGGGCCCGCCGCGCCTTGAGGGAGCCCTGAGGGAGCCAGGCCCCAGCGCCCCGCGGGCAGCGGCGGGGCTGAGGAGAAGCTAGCGGTGTCGCCTCCCCTTGGTCCCCCAGCCGCCGGGGTTTCTGCCGACCTCCCATTCTGTTCCCGGGGAGGGCCTCTCGGGGGCAGAGCCTGTGGCTGGGTGCCCTCACCCACCAGCTGCCTCTGAGGCAAACCCAGGCATGGCCCCTTGGAGAGGTGACATGACAGTCTCGGCCTACAGAAACAAATACACGTGTATTGAACGATCAGTCTCTGCGAAGGTGGGGAAGATGGGCAAGCAGCATGCTCCAGCCTGGAGGAGGAAGGCCCACTGCTTTCCCTTGGCTTGCTTTCTGAGACATGTGGCTGCTTTTGGTCACCCAACCCTGCTTTCCACAGTTAACTTCCTTGGTTTCTGCTTTTCTCCAGGTCTGCCAGCAAGTCCACAATCTCTGCAAAACACAAGGATGGCATTGATCAAAACAGAATATTTGTTGTAGGCTTCCCCCCGCCTCTGATGAGAAGATAGCTTTCCCTCACTGATAACAACCGAGACATGAAGTCCCTCTCTCCTCAGGCCAGCATGACTGGGCAGCTATTAGCGGGTGACAGCCCCGAGCAGACACAGGTGAGTACAGCCCAAAGAGAAGCAGCCATGTATATGGAGAGATGCCTGGAAACAGCTGTGAGAAGACATTCTGCCAGTGCAGCGCCACACAGGCATGGCTGGCCGTTGGATTAGAGTAATAAAGACATGCTGTATCCTCAGTGTGGCTTTGCCATTGTCTCTGATGATTTTTTGGTATTTTCACTTCAGCCGGGGTGATTCCCTGCAGCAGGGTCTGCTGGGGGAGCTGCTGTTGGGACACAGAGGCACAGAGAGCACAGCACAGTTTCTTAAGCACAGTCTCTGTATCTCTTGTATGGAAACCATCTCCATAGGACGGGGCGGACGAATTTGAAGGAAGCTTTCTCCCCTTGGAGAGATGAGCTGAGGGAAGGGTACAATCTCTGTGCCTTCAAGCACACTGGAAAGGTTCCTCTATCTTTTCCTGCTGTTTCTGTTAAGACTTCCAATGGAAACCAATTATTTATCTGATCAGACCCAGACCAACTTCAAAGATAGTGAAATCTTCCCTGCTGTGGAGCAATTCCCAAGATTGCAATTTATTGCTCAAAGCCCAAGGCAGGAAATGTTCCTGCATTGTGTTGTGTCTGCTCCTCCAGCTTACAGGATCTGCAGGACCTGGGTGGGGATTAACCCACACACCCCTGCTCCCACTTCAGCACTTGTCTGAGAGAAAAAGCTTAGTGTTATGTGATGCCAAATGAACAGCCTGGTGATTATTGTCAAGGCATGGATAAACGTTAACTGCATGAATCATCACACCATGGGAGAAAGAGAGGTCTAGTATTAGGGGACTCCTTAGCATAAGAAGGTCAAGGATTGATCCCAAAACACAAAGCCAGACAAATTCATATGGAAAATAAGGGGCAAACGGACCCCTGAAGTGGCTGATTGAGGAATACAAAAGGCCTGTGGAGTGGGAGCAGGTGTCCAGGACACTTACCCTCAGCGGAAGGGCGTTGGGAAGGGTCAAAGGCCCGGCACTGGTCAATGGCTTTCCGCAGGTCTGCAGGACAATCTTCCCCAACAGGGTCCTGGTAATGGTGGTTGCAGATTTCCTCCATGATCTCCTGGGGAGTGCAGCCTAGACAACACGCGTGCAAACAGGAGTGTCAGGACAGAGCTCTGCTGCCACAGAAGGGTGCTGGGGAGGAAACCCAATGCAAAGCCATGCCAAGAGCCTTCCTGCAGCCTATGACATGGAGAAGCCAGCAGAGAAGCCACCCAAACTGTGTCTGCAGTGAACCCCCCTGGTATTTGGCATGACACTGTTGGGCTCCAGTGGAGCAAGGAGATGTGTTTATGCTTCAATGTACAGGAACATCAAATAGAAACAAAAATTACTTGCATGTTTGTGGTTTAAGCATGTAACTGAAATGCTTTACTGTATTAGAGTCCCAGGAGAAGCCATGAAGCTGTCGTGCAGAGCCAGGCACACCAGGCACTGCCACTGGGACCCACACAACATGGGATGCTCCAGGAAGGAGCAGGAAGCATCCAACGCCCGCCAGCAGCTTCACCAGGACATGTGGCTTTTACGCAGGGGATGAGATACTTCTGTTCTCACCTTCAAATGGGATTTTGGAGGTCGCAATCTCCCACAGCACGATCCCAAAGCTGGAAGGAGACAAGCAAGAGTCTCAGCATTGATCTTACCACCTTCTATTTCTTCCTAACGGAGGGGAATGTTGGGCTATGCCAAACATGGGGGCTATGCCAGAAATGGCTGCTTATGTGTCCAATTAAACCTGGCCTTCTTCCATAGCTCAACAGCTACTCTGCCAGACATCTGCCTGCTTATGGGCATCTCCCCCGGGAGGGACAGGCACACCTGTATATTTCACAGGGCCTTTTGTAGGGGTAGTTGATGTCTCTCAGGTTCTCAGGGGCGACGTAAGCCAACATAGAGACTTGTTTCCAGTTCTTCTTGGCTTTCCTCTTGATGGATGACTCAGTTTCACACAGCTCAAATCCCGACAGCTGATTGAGAGAATGAGAGAGAGAGAGAGGGAGAAGTGGTTGAAAAGCAGTCTGCAGAAACCTGTGGCACAGCTGGGGACTGCCCTGAGCTGGAGAAAATGAAGTGAGGTGCTCTGGGCAGCAAAGGCTGGCATACAGCCACATGTACTGCCCAGTACATGGCTCTTTCTGCAAGTGAAACCATAGGAGGCAGGTGAATTTCCCTAGCTTCAGCTCATCCCAGGGTGGATGGCTCAGAAACGCTCACTTTGCTGATGATAAAACAGAGATAATGATGAACTAAGATGTTAAGTCTCTAAGGTGACAGGGAGATGACTCTACCCCAGGTGTTTTTCTGGACCATCATAATTCCCTTTGGTGTTGGTGGGGGAAGACATCCACAAAAACATGCAAAACTTCCAAAAGCTTCTCCAAGCATGGTCCTTACCTTTACACAGTAATCCCCGGCCACCAGGAACTTGCTACTGCAGATGCAGCCATGGAGTCGGGACTTCTCCTCCGTCTGGTGCAACCTGCAGCCAGACAGAACCAAGGGCAACACATGCTGGTGATGGACCCATCCTCACCTCGGGGCTCCCTCCTGCTGTGTAGGGGATGGACTGACATGCATCCAGAGAAGCCAGTAGCTCTCTGCCTGTCTTGGTGGACCAGCCCTGCCAAGCCAACCTTTCCAGCAGCTGCTGAAAGAGCCGCTGTGGGCAAAATAACGAGGCTTGCGGATGAGCAGGACCTGCAAGGAGAACTGGCTGTGCTGTAGGGTGCTCCTGAAGCTGTCCTATGGGTGTGGGGAAGGGAGTTTCTCCCTTCTAGCCCTTTGCAGGCTTGAAGCCAGATGTAGGGGCCAGTGACCAGGAGAGATGGGCGCTACTACATCCAAACCCACTGCCTACCTCTTCACCAGCATCCCATCCCAGTGTCCCAAGGTGACAGAAACAGTATCAGGATACCACTGCTTACTGAGATATACCAGGAAGCTGAGCATGGCTCGTGGATCGTCAGGTGAACTTACTCACCGATTTAGGCAGAAGCTCACCTGTAAAGGCCTCTGGCAGCTCCCAGGGCCATCCGAATGCGGACCTCCCAGGAGAGATGCCGTTGCTTGGTCAGCACATCCCGCAGCGTCCCGTGCTTACAGTACTCCATGACGATGGAGAAGCAGGGGCTCCCATCTGCAAGGCAAAACCTTGAGCATCCCACCTTGTGCCACCTCTTGGGAGGGGACCACGACAAACCATCTGCCACCACTAGTGTCGGGGACAGGCAGGGGAGGGAAAGGATGACATTAATGTGACACTTCCTACCTTTCTCCTCAATGCAGATCCCGTACATGCGCAGGATGTTTGGAGACTCAAACTTCTTCAGGGTCTGAATCTCCTTCTCAAAGATGTCTCTCACCTTCCTGCAGAAAGGGACAGCACGGTGAGATCCCTGGAACAAGGCATGACATGGCACTGTGCCACCCTCCCCTCCGGGCTGCCCCGTGTCGCTCCCACCCAGGACAACTCACGCCGGGTTGGTGGTCAGCGGCCTCTTGAAGGTTTTGATGGCGACAGGGTACTTGAGGTACTCGCCCTCGTAGAGGTCATAGCTCTCAGTGTCCTGCAGATGTCTGTAGAAGGTGAGGTGGTCCCGCTCGATCTCAGTGATGTCTTCTCTTTTACCAACATTGACCTTCTTCAAGCCTGCTTCCGCCATGCACCAGGAGGGAACGAGGAACACGTTAGGTAGGGCTTGGGGTGAAAGGACACAGCGCACAGGGTGCCTAGAGGTGCGACAATGACTTACACTCCATCACGCGCACCATTTTGTTCAGCTCGCTTTGCATCCAGTCTACCTTGCTCTCCATACATTGTCTGTCGATGTAGATCTCCCTGGCCATGTCTTCAGGCTCCTCGGTACCTGGGGAGAGAAATGTGCAGAGGTGGGGCCGCTGGATGAATGTGCAGGACTGATGCAGTTAGTTTTTCTTGCGGTTTAAATGTCCCTTTGGCTCTCCTTGGCCATGGCCATCAAGTCAAAGCTGGGCAGCAGCTGGGGAGAGATGCCAACTGCCGGTCTCAGGGAAAGAGGGTTTGCTAAATGCACACTTACTTGCAATCACCTGGTCCAAGAAAGCCCTGTCATCCCTCAGGTCCTCGGCGTCCTGCCTGCGACAGGTCTTGGCCTGGAAAGCCTCCAGGAAAGCCTGCTTCTGCTCTGCCTGCAGCAGGAGCGAGAGCCCCTGGGCGATGTCCTCCAGGCTCTCATTCACCCAGACGAACTCCTCGCCGGCACTGTGGGCTCTCAGGAACTTCTGGATCCAGCTGGTCTGGCTGTATTTCGTCACCAGTTTCTGGGCTTGCCCCAGTGCCCAGAGCAGCTTCTTCAACAGTTCCTCTTCGTGGTGAGAGATATGCTTCGGTGGCTGAGCCTTGAGGATCCTCACAGGCTCCAGCAGGATCTGGATGCGCTCCACAAGGCGCTGGCACTGGTGCTTACAGCACTTCACCTGCTCGAATTGGGCGTGGATGGCCTGGGCCACAGAGAGGACCCTGTCCACGATGTCCATGGTTGCAGCAAAGGGCTTGGCCACTGGGGACAGGGTCTGGCAGCGTCTTGGGGAGGTGAGCCTCGAGCACCACTCAGAGATCAGTCGGATGCAGCTCTTCCACGACTTCCACCCTAAGGACAGCCTTAACATGGCACACCACCCTCCAGGTCTCCTATAGCCCCTTATATCTCCTCTAGCTGCTTTGCTTTCTCTGCTTTGCCTGGCACCGTGGCCCCTTATGCAGACAGGAGCAGGCACTTGCAAACAGAGACATCGGTAGCAGCAGTATTGGCACATCTCGCTCCGCATTAGCAAGAGATGTTTTGGCTTGATTTAGGTAAATTAATTTAGTGTTAGCCATACCCAGAGAGCTTAGACACAGACGAGCAGGGTCAACAATGATCCAAGGAGCATCCCCCACGCAGCGCTCCCTGGCACTGGCCCCACGCCACCCTGGGGTCCTGCCCACAGAGCCTACATTTTTTACCATAAAGATCTATTTTCATTTCTAGCCAACATCTCTCTCTGTTATCACCCATCTAATAAAAGCTTTCACACCTTCACAGCCCTGGCATACCTGATTTCTCCATATTTTCTCCCTGTAGCCCTGTATCGCCCACTTAAGATTTTAAATCAAGCTCTTTCTATGTGCTCAGCATCCCCACAGGGACAATCCCTGCTCCCCAGCCTGCACCCAGGCAGCAGGGACAGAAAACTGCCCTGGTTGTGGGGAAGTTAGCAGCAGCCACCCATGCCATTGATGCAGCCAGCACCGAGAGAGGGGTACAAGGCTCTACCAGCTGGAAACAAGACAGAAATGCACCCAGAAACAAGCTGCAGCCACTCTCCCTTCCTCTTCAGGCTCTCTCCAGCATGGCCCTCAACAAAGAAGCTCGTCCGCTTGCTAAGAGAAATCATCTGGGCTTACCTGGCCCCGCTTCGCTTGCCTCCGCCTCGGCTGCCCGTGCAGACTGGAGAGGCACGACAGGATGAGCGTGCATTTATAGGGTGCTTTCCCCAGCTGCTGCTCCTGCAGGCAGCGGAAGGGGCATTGCACAACCTGCTGCAGCTTCCCACACTGCCCTGGCTCCCCGTTCCCAGAAAGCTGCTTGGGGTGGCAGAGGAAGGGGCCAGGTGGGCTGTATCCCCGTCCTGGGTTTTGCCAGCTGGAAGAAGGAATTGCCTGCAGGAAGTGCCTCAGGAAGAAGGGGATGGGGGGAGGCTGTGCTCCCATATTGACACTTGCTGCTATTTTGAGCACCCCAGTTCCTTCTGCTGTGCCATCAGCTCCAGCAAGGCTTGCCCAGGACACAGTAACACCCTCGACATCAGCTCTGTGCCCCACTGAGCTTCCTGTGCCAGGCAGCGGGTACACCTGTCCGCATGAGGGATGCTGGTCCTTTGGGACCTTCCACTCCCCTCCACATCCCTGCAGCCCCAGGACCCCCCAGCATCAAAGGAAGTGCTGGAAACAGTGCTTGACCTCTGCCAGGAGCACAGGAAGCTTTGTGGCTGGCTTCGTCAGGGGGCCAGGCTGATTTTGAGAAGCGTGGGGCAACACATGATGCTGTTGCCCAACTTCGGAGAAGTGAGCTGTGGCTCCAACCAGCTTCCGCTTACCGAGAGCCTGGGGTCACACAGGTTTGCTGTAGTTCCCCCCTGCAAAGAGCATCTCCCACGCCACCACTGTGGTTGACGGCATGGCTTTCATCAGTGTGGGGCACTGAGAAAGGTGACCGCAAGGTACCATGGCACCGAGGGCCATTGGCACCTGGGAAGGGATGCACCAAGGGTGGGATAATGTGGCAGCAGCCCCGAGGGATATGTTTGCCAGACCCTTTTTAAAAGGCTTTATTTTTCAAAATATACAGTTTATTTACAATTGTAGTGTCTACAGTTTTACATATAACTTTATTCCAAAACTTTAAATATCTGCAGTAAACATTAGGGAAAAAAAAAAAATCACAGGATCAGCAAAAAGGCATCTCATAGCAATTCTGTTCATTGGAGTTTGAGTTTCAAGCAGCCAATGTCTACAAAAACTTTTGAACTTGATAAATCTGGCAGAGAGACATGGGTGCACTGGTTAGAAAAAGGCAAAATCGAGACCTGCAGGATCCCCATCCCAAGGGCCACAGGCCAAGAAAACCCTGTGCTGGGATCAGGCCGGGAAAAGGACCCGGGATATGGAAGCTCCTCAGCACGAGTTAGGTGATGGGGTTAACTGCAGCATGTTGGGCACCCCGGGGACTGGGCACCCTGGGAGGGCCAGGGGCTCGGGGGAGCTCCGGTGAGGTGCCAGGGTGGAGGAGGGAGGGCAGCATTGGGCACTTCATCTCTCAGGCAGCAGACCTGCCCGCGCATCCGTGGCCTGGAGTGGGAGGGTGGCAAGGAAGGGGCATGAGCCCCCCAGGGAGCCCCACAACCTCCTCCTCCCCTTTCTTCGCATCCTCGCCCCCCATCCCCCTTGGTAGTGCTGCAGCTGGACCACAGTGCACCATGGGGATGCTCTGGTGTGGGGCCACCGCTGCAGCACAGCCCCTGGGAAGGGGACAGGGGCCAGCCGGCTTTGCTGAGGGCTGGGGAGGGATGCCAGCCCCAGCCCAGGAGGGATGGAGCCGGCAGCCGGGCACCGCGCTGGGGCCGTCAGTCCTCTTTCTCGAAGGTCTCCTCAGGGATGAGCGTCCGGAAGGGGTGATCCCAGAAGCGGGTGCTGATGCCGAAGCCTGCAGGCAGGGGAGAGAGCACTCAGCCTACGGCGCCGCCGTCACCAGGATGCCGCCAGGGACAGGGCACAGCTCGCTCGACGTTAACAGAGCCGGTGCCACCGTCGCAGAGACTAGCAGGGCTGGGAGCAGCCGGCACGAGGGGCACATGGCCGAGATGGGACATGTCACCCGGCCGGGTGCAAAGGTGACGACGGCTGACAGCGATGCCGGGCCCAGGCGGTCCCTCCGGAGAGGCTGGCGAGGGAGGAGCGCCTGCGTTTCGGGGAGGGAGGAAGGCAAGGGGAGGGCGAGGAGGAAGAGCAGAGGGAGCAGAAGGAGCTGGCTGGGCCATGCCACCAGCCCCATGGATGATAGCTTATCAGGACGGGGCGTTTTCTCCCAGGAAACCGGGCAAAGGGCAGGTTGAGCAAGCGCCGGGCTGGGGAAGGTGTGGGGCGGGCCCGGGGAAGCCGGGGGCCTCATCCTGCACCCGCCAGCGCCTGCCGGCAGAGGGAGATGCTGCCCCGGGACGGGCACCCGCACCCCGGCGCCGCGGGGGCTCCGCCTCCCCCCCGGCGTACCCCGGCGGCGAGAGGGACTGCTGCCTTCGGCCCCGCGCCGCGCCGGCCCCCATCCTCAGCCTGGGGGCCGAGAAACGGGCCCCATGGGGCTGCAGCACCTCGTACGCCGCTTCCCCAGCCACGCAGCGCTTGGGTTTCCCCATTCCAAATCCCAAACGCCAAATGTTTCAGGGCATCGGCTGCACACGTGCAGGCAGGCTGGGCTTCGACAGCTCTCATCCCCGCCAGCATGCGCGGGAAAGGCGGCGCTACCTGCTTTTTGGTGTTCAAAGTGGTGCTTGACGTGATAAGCCTTCAGCCCGTACAGGTAGGTGCCTTTTTTCGGCGAGCCGTAGTGGAGGTAATAGTGCATCATATCGTAGACGACGTAGCCGCAGAGTCCCCCGACGAACACCGAGAGCCCCAGCACCTCAGGCAGAAGGAGCCGCAGGACGCCGTAGAAGAAGCCGATCACCAGTGAGGCCGGCACGGGAGGGAAGACCAGGCGGGAGCTGTCAAAGGGAGACTGGAAGCAGAGACGGATGGTGGGATGGGCAGCTCCTAGATCACCCCACGTCCCCAGCGCATCCCTGACAAGCACTGGGGACGCCCATTTGGGAAAAGCCAACACCAAAGTGGCCCCCAGAAACCCTCCCCAAAAGATGCACACAGTGGTGAGAGCAGCCCCGCACCCACACCAAGGTGGCCGGGTAGCTGGTGGCTTTGGCTGACAGGTCCCTGAGCTCCATGGGGACGTTTCCTCCAGCAAAGCTAGAGGGAGCCCATGGCTTTTTTGGTGTTCCTCTTGCCCAACTGGAGCTCCCAGGTTTAACTCCAGCTCCTCCAAGCCCGTCTTGCAGCCCTCAACGGTATTAGGTAAGGGCCCCGCTTGGGGCAATGATGCCACGAGTCATGCTGAACACGCAGAAACAGGCTCTGCCTGAGCAAAGGCCACTGTTCCCATGGCCTGGCGGGTGCCAGCGGAGGCGTAAGCTGCGACTCACCTTGTGATGCTGCCCATGCAGCAAGAAATGCAGGGTGATGAGATAGTAGTTACTAGCGGGTGGCTTCATGTGGAAGACAAAGCGATGGATGAGGTACTCTAGCAGGGACCACAGGAACATCCCCAGGAGGAAGATGAAGGGGAAGTAGTATTTGTGGACAGGGATGGAGTACTCTACACAACGAGATGTGCAGTGGTCAGCAGGGCAGGTGACACACGGATGCTCTTATCCATCACCATCCTCCCATCGGCATCTGGGTGAAGCTCGGCTCTCCCTCCCTCTCATCTCTCATCCGCCTCCTGCCCTGAGCTTCCCCAGGGAGCTACCTTCCCAAGCACCGCTCCAAACCACATTTTCCTTTGATTCCCGTTAATTTACACTCTTTATGGAAACCGTCAGCTTCTCACTGCCCCTGCATCCCAGATGCCAGTCAGGGCTTGGACGCGCACCCTGGGGACAGCCCCATCCTTCCAAAGCTGCTTCACCCACCAGAACAAGGCAGGAGGGACCTTATCTGTGCAGGCAGCACTCGCGACACTTAAACAGTATTGCTGGCATTGTTTTTTTTTATTATTTTTTAGGAAAAATAATAGGTTTGTTGGGCACTTTCCCCCGCAGAGCATTTTTCAGCCACCTCCTCCTTTCAGGGCTGGCTGCCAGCCTAGCGTCCTCACTAGCAGAAGCTGGACCCCCCCTAAACCTGTTCGTTTTTGGAAAAAAACAAAACAAAACAAAAACAACCCCTTGGCAGCAAGGTGCCCCATGCTGCAAGGAGTGGAGGGGGGTGCCGGTGCAGTGGGTGCTCCACCCCACGGCTGGGCACAGCTGGCACTGGGTGGCACCTTGCAAAAAAAATAGGGAGCCCAGCAAAAAAAAAAAAAAAAAAAAAAAAAAAAAAGCACAACAAAGAAGACAGCCTGCCCCGGCCACGCTTGTTATTCCCGGGGGAGCAGACAGTGGGAGATTCAAGGGCAGGCGCTTCGGGCAAACAAGCCCCACACTGTGCGAGGCCAGCGGCACTGAGAGCCGGGTTTGTTTGCTGCTGCGCCGGCATCCAGCCGTGACCCGGGGTGGGCGTCAGCGGGGGGTGGCACACACCGCAGCGCCGGTGGGGCTCGGTTTTGGAGATGGAGGGAAGGGAGGCAAGAGGGAGCAGGCTGCAGCCCGGGCCAGCAGGCTCCCTGCCTCCATTGATCCCCCTGGGGGACCAAATTGTGTGGGTGAGAGGAGGGGATGGAGGCGGGCAAGCTCAGGCTTTAAAGCAGCACAGGCGGCTTCGTGCAGGGGACATGCCGGTGGCCACAGGGACAGGGGCTCACCCACTGCTCTTGCATGTGGATTGTGGTGAGCATGCATGGAGGGAGGGATGCGGAAGGGATGCAGAGGTCTCCCGCGGCCCATGGCTGTCCTGCCCTTGGACCCAGAGGCAGGGCAGCGAGCCAAGCCGAAAGGCTTTGCCACTGCTCGTACCTGTGGTGAAGGAGGAGAAGAGCCTGGTGTTGCCCTGGGCGAGGGAGGTGTAGCTGACCCAGCTGAGATAGAGCACCACGGGGGCCCACACCATGAACACCACGTACCTACAGGGTAGAGGGAGATGTCAGAGGGAGCATCCCACAGGTTGGCAAGCCATCTGTCCCTCCCTCCCCATGGAGGCACTGGCCAGGGCACGGTGCAGACCCCCAGGGGCTCACCATGCCGTCTTGGAGAGGGACTCGAGGAAATCCGAGTGGAAGAGGCGGATGGGCCGATCCACGGGCTGGTGCACCCACTCGTCGTACTTCTCCCCCAAGTAGCCCACCTGCCACAGCAAGGGCTTCTGCCAGTCCACCAGGTCCTGAGGGAGCAGACAGTGGTTGTACCCCCATGGGACCCACACACCACGCTGGTACTGGGCACAAAGCTGTGCCGCAGCTGTGGGATTTTGGGCTGCAAGCCCCTTCCCATGACCCACAAGCAGCTTCTTGCTCCAAGCAGCCCTGAGCTCCCCTTAAGCACTGGTGCAGGGCAGACAAGCAGAGCCAGACACACATCAGCCCCATCTACCCATGAACGCAGGGCTGAGCTTGCCCCTGTGCCACCGGGTACCTGCCGGCAATTCAAGGTGAAGGCTGCTGTACCCAGACCTGGGTCAGCATCAGACCCTGATAACTGAGGCTCTTTTACCCCCCGGGAGCTGCCAAGATTAGATAGTGAGCAGCGATACTCCCTACTCACTAGCCGTGCCAGCGAGCCGCCAGTAGGACACAATGGCTTTGTCCCAGCCAAGGGCTTTTCTCCTTGCAGAGAGGACTCGCGGAGCGGCTGGAGCCGTTCGAGCGCTCTGGCAGCAAGGAGCAAAGCAGAAAGGGATGGAGAGCAGGGATACAGGATGGGAACACAAACACCAGTCACTGCTCCAGTGCATGGCTGCATTCAGATGGCTGCAAGAGCAAGAAGGGACCTGCACAGGCGCGCGTGTCTGCATGGGACGAAAAGAGACGCCCAACCGGCAGCACCACCTCTGCCGCCGCTCAGCATCCCCAGATGCATCTTCTGCTGGCCTGGCCAGATAAGGCGGTTGCTTGGTCCCACCCCTGCCCCAGGACAGAAACCCAAGCTCCAGGCCTGGCAGCTCTGCATCGGCTGTCCTGTGCCATGCAGTGCCAGCATGGCAACCCAGTGCCCGAGGCTGTGCCGGCGGTCATTTGGCAGTGGTGGTGGGGGAACAGCTCAGCTTGGGGCATTTCAGGGCAAGGAGCCGAGGTGGCCACGGGCATTTCTGGGGCTCTGCTCCAGGCAGGGACAGACATGATCGCCCAGGAGGGGAAACAACCCCAGCCAGCAGCGGGTGCGTGGATGGAGATGGAGACACCCTCCATCGGGGAGGCAGGGGAAAAGTTAGAGCAAAAAGATCACTTTGGGATGGCAGATTTGCTTTTAAAGGTGGTCAGCAGCAAAATATTAAGAGATGTGGGTGAAAGGTGTTCTCCTGCTCAAAAAAAAAAAAAAAAAAATCCTTTTGCAAGATAAAAGCACGCTTACCAACGAGCCAGAACTGTGCAAGGCACAGTGGCCACAAGGTCCCATGAACAGCGGGGACATCCAAAGGCACCTTGGGGACAAACCCCCACTCCTGTGGCATACTCAGAGAGGAGCTGGTAGGGCAGGGAGCACCCAGTGTGCACGGGGATTGCCCTGCCCGGGCCGGGGGATCCCTTAGTGCTCATTATGGATGCTCAGTCAAGAGGAAAAAGTGAAAAAAATAAAGCAAGAAAAAAAATCAATCAAGCAAGCAAGGTGCAGCTTGGCAGCATGTCCCGCTCGAAGGGCACAGCTGCTGTCAGAGAAAGCCATCTCCACCCAAGCCACCACAGCAGGAGCCTCCCAGCGTGGCCACACCTGGGCAATAAAGTGCGAGCAATGTCGTCTGTACCAGGAGAAAGGGCAGGAGCAGCCGGATCGGCTCCCTCCCAGCATCCCTGCCATCCCAGGGGTCAGCAGAAAGCCCCCTCCTGCGGGGAAGAGGAGACCTGGTCTTCCCCAGGAGCCCTCTGGCAAACACCGTGCTGGAGAAACCCCTGGCTCTTACCTTCTCCACATCCACAGTTTTACAGCGGGGATCCATCCGTGTTGGGGTCTGGGCTGCAGCATCCACCGCCTTCTCATCCGCCAGCTCGGGGTGGCTCTGAAAAGAGAAGGAAAACCCTGTGGTGAAACACCAGCAGCAGATGTGGTTGGGGACGGTGGTGGCCATGCCACCCAGGGGCACGGGCAGAGCTTGCTCGTGCCTGCCTGCTAAATAAATAAGGGAAAAAATCTGATGAATTTAAGTCAGTCAGTTCCTGCAGAGCAGGTTCCTGAGGGATGCGGCTGCTGGCAAGCTGTGCTGCCCTTTGAACCACGCACCGAGCATTGCGTGCACGGGTCTTTTTGGAAACCTCCCCCCGAGCCTGCTTTTCAGACCACCCCACTGTGCTGCCGGGAGGGCACTGGGTGCTGGTGCTTGGGTGTTGCAAAGCGGAGGCTCCCAGGCCCTCGGCCAGCGTTTCCCCTTGCAAACGGGCAGTGCCGTAGCGCAGCTCACCTTCCCGCAGGCCAGCAGCCCAGCGAGCACCAGCCTGAGCCAGCACCACTGCCAGCAGAGTGAGGGGCATTGCCAGGTTAGTGCTCACAATGCCAGCGCTGAGCTCCCTCCTCCCCACCCTGCTCTCTCCAGCAAAAGCCCAGCTCGGCGCTTCGGTCCCAGAGGAAGCTGGGCTGCCAGAGCTGGGGAACGTGGCATGGCCAGTGCCACCACCCTGGCTCCAGGCACAGGGGAAAAAATGCAGCGGGAGGGAGCTCACCCCGGGGAAAAAGGCAAAGGGCCCTTTGCAGGGCGGCACTGGGCCAGGCACCGTCGCCACAGGCTATGCAAGATGGGGTGGGGGTTTGGTTTTGGCTAGAGAGGGCACGCCAAGGCCCAGGGAATGTGCTGGTATGGTGGCGGCAGGATGAAGCCCAGGCTGCGGTCCCGCTGCCAGGGCTGGCTGAGAAACAGGAGAAACCTGCCTTGTCTGATGCTTGGAAGCAAACGCATTGCCAGCTGCCAGCACCGGCCTCCTTCCCGTGGCCCTGCCAGCTCCGGCACTGGCCCTGCTGCGGGTCGGGGGCTTGGTGAGGCCGCAGCGTGCCCGTGCAAGCCCCAAGCCAGCCATGCCCCCCGGCAGCAGCGCCAGCAGCCCACCGGCTCCCTGGGCAGGACGTGCCAAACATGCCTTTTCTCCCGCTTTGTCACCTTGAGTTACCCATTAACCCAGCAGCAGGGTACGGCGTGGCCCAGCAGCCCCGGCACAGCAATGCCCCCCGGGGTTTCCAGCTGTGCTGCTTGCAGTGAGGAAGGGTTTTCTCCCAGAAGCCATGGCACAAGCGGGGCTCCTCGATGGATGCTCTCCGTGCTGCTCCAAGAGGGATGAGGTTCCCTTGAGGGACACAAGGGCATCGCATCCCTGATGGGAATAAATTCCCCCCCTGGCAGCCACAGGAGGAGCTGGGATTGCAGGAGGACTGGTGTCACCTCACCGGGGGCGGACAGGACTTTACTCTGTGCCGCACTGGTGATGCCGAGGCAGGGCCTGGGTGCTGTTTGCCGATAGTGGGCACTCGTTGCTGGCCGGGCTCCCCCCCCCTTTCCTGAACTAGCCAGATTTCAAGCCTCATCCCACTGGTACGGGAGCTGTGCTACCCAGCCCCAAGGCAGCCCCTCGCCCTGGGGGAGCAGGCAGGGCAGAGGATATTTCCAGCCAGGCTGGACTTGAGCAGGCATCAATTTTACTGCAGGCAGAGCACCAGCGCAAGTTGATGCTGTGGACCGTTACACCTCCCTCTGCAAGGGTCTCCACCGCTATTTTCAGCTTTGCACACTCCGTCCTTCAGACGGACATCCTGAAGCCCCAGGGGAGGTGGGATGCCTTGAAATCCAGCCAGGGATGGTGAAGATATGGTTTTGCCTCCTCCCTGTGGGTGCTTTGGAAGAAAATTTGGCTTTAAGAGAGAGACAGCTTCTCCATCCCCCAAGAAATGAGCCTGTGCTCTCCACCTCAACGCTTGCACCGCAGCCTTGCTGGCAGCAGGAAGGATGCTTAGGAAAGCCAGGCTGATGCAACACCCCAGCACCTCTCCTCCCTTTTCCGAAATGTCCACACACCTCCAACTCTCCTGCCCACGGATGCCCGAGCACCACGTCATGGCCAGAGGCTTCCCTGTCCTCCCAGGTCAGGGAGGCGGATGGGGGGCTCGGACCCCACCTCACTGGCAGCACCTAGGCTGAGGAGGATGGGTGCCACCAGTGAGATGCCTTTGCCCTGCGTGCTACGGCAGCTCCTTTTCAGCGCCCAGCCTCACCTGAGTCACCTCCTCCCCTTCCTCGGCTGGGGAGCAGGAGGACAGCTCTCCTCTTCTTCACCCCGGGACTGGCACCGAAAGGACTGGCAGCCGTGATGCAACCAGGGTGCGAACCATGCCTGCATGCCCCGACTCGCTCCCCAGAGCGGCGGCATGCTCCTGCCTGCCCCGAGCACGCAGGGGCCCCACGGGGACCGAGCCCCACCAGCATCCAGACCAGCGCTGGGGTTTCTGCCTGTCCTCCTCCTCCTCAAAAATAAAAGGTGGGTTCGAAGGAGGCTGAAGGGGTCTTTGCAAGCACCGGGCTCTACCTGTTGCCTGCGGGTGATGCTGATGCATCCAAGTCGTCCCCAGGCAAACAGGTCCTGCCAGGCAAGATGCGCAAGAGGCCTGATGTAACAAAGGGAAAGTTAATGCCTACGAAATGCCACCCCAGCAAGTGGCAGCACCGGCGAGGTGCCGGCTCTCCTGCTGGGAGGCAACGGGGCCAGACACGCAGGGCATGGCACGATGCGGTGACTGGGTGACCTGGCATCCGCCTCCGAGCATCCCGCTGCCCTGCACAGGTCAGGCAGGACCATGGGGAGCTCAGCACCAGTCCTGCAGCTATGCCGCCCTGGTGCTGCCCCGCATCAGTGCTCAGCGTGTTAAAAGAAAAACAAAATCCAGCTGCAATAGGAGCAGGTACAGACAGGATGGATGGTCCGGCTCAGGGTCTCATGTGCTGGGATGCAGGCAGGAGGAAGAGCTGGAAACCTCCTCCTGGCCCAAGCAGGGCGATACTGCCTGCAGACAGCCACTCCACCAGCAGCCTGGACCCAGTTTTTCCACCTGTGCCCATTTGCCCAGTGAGTTAAATGCCGCAAGAGCCCTGCCGTGCCTCTGCATCGCCCCGGAGCCTCCAGCACCTTCACCGAGCTCCTAAACGGCTCAAATTGCTGATGTCCACATGGGACAAGCTGTGTTGGCAATGCAGGCTCAGGCATGTAGGACAAGGACACCCCACGAGGCACAGGGAGCCCGAGCGAGGTCCCCACCCACAGTGGCACGCTCCCAGTATCACCACCCCACCAGCATCGCAGACCCCAGGCAGTGGCTGGCAGAGCCCCACAAGGCTGTGTCTCAGCCCATTAAACACTGGGTGCAGCAGGACTATTAAAAGGAGGTTGAATTTAACGTGTTCTAATGATAATAATAAAAAATAGCCTCTTCTTGTTACAACACCTCTGAATAACACGCGAGCGCCTACATCCAAGGAAGCTCAGCCTGGGACAGAGAGCCAGGGCAAGCCCAACACACGGAGATGCAGGCGAGAGGAAGGGGAGGACACCAACCCCGAGAAGGATGGGGGATTTACCGTGACTCACGGCCACATCACGCACCCCAAAGAGGCTGTGATGAAAGTCTCTCATTGCTTAAATTGGAGGGGTAATTAGATGATCCAGTTTCCCTCCAGCAAGGCTGTCAAAATCCACTGTCTAGTTTGAGTAATTATTGCTTCTCACTTTGATCTCCCCTATACATTCTGTTTGCATAGATAAAAAGTTTGGGGGTTAATTTGTCCTTAGCCAAACGGGGCTGGGTGACGCAGAAGAGGGACCTGTGGCCGAAGGACAGAGCTGAGCTCCTGAGAGCCACAGCTCCTGAGAGCCTCCCCTGCGGAGAGGCGTGCTGGTGGGATGAACACTGGCTCTCATCTTTCTCTTCACCCCTCCCGCTTTAAGACATTTTTTTTCCCCTTTTCCAAAGCCCTCCAAGTCCCTGGGCCTAAGCAGGGGGGATGCTGGATGCCTCGGCACGGGGATGGTGCCGCCCTGAGACCTCCAATGGGCAAGAAGAGTCAGCAGCAAAGCTGCGGGGGTCTGGAGCCAGACCGGGGCCATGCAATGCCTCCTTCGAAGAGCTGCTTGGGGTACACCTGCCCATAAGAAGACAAAGCAAGAACCCAAGTGCCACCGAGGTCATTGACTCCCCCCGTCTCCCTCCAAAGGGGATTTCTGGCGGGTAGCAAGCCTGGAAGAGCAGCTCACACATAAGGTGCATGCAGGATGCAGCATGGCCAGCCTCACCGTACAGCAGGCAGCTTTTTTCCCCTCCCCCCCATGTTACAACCCGGGACAGTTTATCTAGTGCCAGGTAGCGTCTGATCTCCTGGCGTTATCACGCCATGTATTTGCATTGGGACGGTGGCAATTCCCCTCGGCACAGGCTGCGGCGCGAGAACTCGTTTGTCCGGTACCTTCCTTCGCCCCAACCCGTCGGGCTCGTCACACCTGCAAGGAGGCGGCAGCAACGAGTGTCCCAACAGAGGAGGTGCCATCGCTGGGATCTGGGGGAAGAGCAGGCATCACACCGAGGCCGAACAAAGCCCCGTCTGTGGTGCTGCCACCGACCAGGGCCAAGGCTGTGCTTCAGGGAGGAGAACCAGTGAGTACAAACAACCAGCTCAGAGGGACTGACCGGTCACCAACCCTGCTGGGAAGTGCCGAGGGGAAAGTGGCCGCTGGGCTGGCAAAGGGAGCTGGACTGGGGCTGCTGCTCCAGCATCCTGCGCTGGTGAGGGCTGGTAATCGGGGCAGCAGCGCCCGGTGCCATGCTGCCTCCTGGAAGTTCAGCCGGTGGTGGTGGCGGTGCCTCGCTGGGGTGTTTTCCCTTCCACCTGGGCAGTGGCTGAGTGTGGGGCTGGTGCTGCGGGGACGGCACTGAGTCACGGCCACCCTTGCCCCGTGCCCAGACGGTTAGGGAGGTGGCTGGGCTTCTCTCCCCAGCAGCAGCCACTCATCACCGGCAAGCTCTGGTGCTCAGCACCCCAGTCCCTGGTCGAGTGCCGGCGGTGCCAGGAAGGGTGTCCTGTCCCATCACCCACCCCATGCCACATGGCCCTGCTAAAACCAACACCGAGCTGCACGTCCCCATCGTTCACACCCCTTCGGAGACCCCAACACCTCCATGACACGCTGACATGCCGGGGTCACCCATGAGCCCTGCCTCCCATCATGGCCAGGGTGGGACGTGACCGTGGGGTGGGACCCCATAGATACCAGGCTCTGTGCACCTGGGACACAGTCCATCTCAGGTCCTGAGGAGGCTGGACCCTATGCACCTCAGGATCCTCTGCACCTCAGGCCCCACAGACTCCAGCCCCATAGACGCTGACAGCCCCACAGACTGCCCCGGAGCCAGCATGTCCCATACACCCAGGACCTTTGCACCCCGTACACCTCAGGCACCATCCATGCAGGACCCCGGGAGCCTCAGACACCCCCTGCCCCATACACCTCTCATGCACTGGACGCCCCAGACCCTCCACAGCCTGGATGCCAAGCGTCCCGTGCAGCTCAGACCCAACACACACCACATCTCATGCAGCTCAGACCGGGACCTGGGTGCCTTACACACCCTATACGCTACATGCACCCCAAAGACTCCATGCCCTGTACACCCCAGACCCTGTACAGCCTCTGCATGCCCTGTACGGCTTGGACCCTGCACAGCCCGGACGCAGGGTGCCCTATAGACTCTGTATGGCTCAGACCCTGCACAGCCCAGAGCCGGGGTGCCCTATAGACCTTGTACGGCTCGGACCCCATGCGCCCTGGACTCGGGGTGCTCTATAGATCCCGCACTGCTCAGATCCCACGCAGCCCGGACCTGGGGCACCCTACAGACTCTGTACATCCCGGACCCGGGGCACCCTACAGAGTCTACATATCCCGGACCCCGCACAGCCCGGGCCCGGGGCAGCCCCACAGACCCCGTCCAGCCCGAACGCGGGGCAGCCCGGAGCGGCCGGCGGTACCTGCTCCTCGCCGGGCTCCATCTCTCCCACGTAGTACTGCTCCAGCCAGCGGCGGGCGTTGGCGGAGTGCCGGTGGGGCGGCCCGTCCAGCGCGGCGCTCACGTCGGTGCCGGCCCGCCGCCGCAGCAGCTGCTCGCCGCCCGGGTGCAGCCGCACGAAGCCGCTCAGGTCGTAGAGCCGGCGGCGGCAGCGGACCAGGCAGGCGCCCTGCGCGCAGCGCGCCCGCACCTCGGCGGCGCTGAAGGAGCGCGGCGCCGCCATGGCCCGCGCTGCCCGCCCCGCTGCCCGGGCCGCCGCGCTGTGCCGACACCTGCTCATCTGCATACATGCATATGCCGCCCGGCCACGCCCCCAGCGCCACGCCCCCTCGCCGCCCGTTGGACCGTGCCGAGGGGGGGCGGGGCCTGGGTTGGGGAGGCTCCGCCCCGCGGCAGGTGCCCTGCTCCGCGGGGGAAGGGGGGTACGGGGCAGCCGGGGGGCCATGCCCGGGCAGGGGACTGGGCACCCCCGGGAGGAAGCGGGGGCACATGGGCACGTTCTGGGGGGCAACGGGGAGCTGGGCAACCCCGCGTGGGTTATGGGGGGCACTGGGGCCCGGGGGGGGGGGGAAGGGGGAGCATGGACATCGCCGGGGGAGGGATGGGGGGCGTGGGGGCATCCCGGGGGTGTAATCGGGGGGGTGTAGGGCACCCCCGGGGCTATCACCCTTCCCCCCAAGCTCTGCAGTGGCCAAGGCAGAGGGAACCCCAGTCCCTGCTCAGAAACCCCCAGGAGAGTGGGGGTCCCTCTGGGGTTCCTCCCGGGGCAGCCCCACCCCGGCGCTACTTGCCGTGAGGCACTATATCGCCCCTGGCTGTTTGCTGATTTATTTCAATATTTAATTAAATTTCACGCATGCAGTTAGCCCAGGCGGGTGGCACTGCGGCTGGCCGGGCCGGGCCAAGCAGCCCCAAACCCCCCAGAGAATCACGGACAAATAAATCACAAAGAATGACAAGAAAGGAGCTTTTCTCCCCACTTTTTTGAAAGCCTTCCCTGCACACAGCCGCTGGGATTGGGGAGGGGTACTTTGGGGTGACACCCTCGAGCACAGGGGCCAGCCACGTGCAGGCAAATTCTGGTGTTGCCGGCCACACCGGGCTGCAGCCAGTGATTAAGGTTGGCTGGCTTAGGAATGGGGACCCCCCCCGGCCCTGCCCCGGCCCCCCAGCTTTGGGGTGCTGCAGGGTGCCGGCAGGCACAGCCGGCCGGGCGTTAAGCGAGGCCTTTAATCAAGACAGATGCCAAACCCGCTGTGGCAGCTGGTGTCGGCTCCACCTCCCCACCCGGCTCCCAGCATCGCTCTGCCACCAGCCCAGGGGAAAAAGTTCCTTTTTTTGGGGAGGATGGGTTAATTTTCCACCCCGATGGGAGCAGCAGGGCTTGTGGGGGCACGTCACCGGCCAGGGCTGCTGTGGTGCATCCTTGGTGCATCACCAGACGGGTGCAGAGGGGTCCCATGAAGGGGTTTGTGGCATGGTGGTCAAAAACATCCTTTGGAGGCCAGGTGGGAAGGCTGGAGGATGGAGGAGCCCCAAGAGGCTGTCAGGAGACCCCAAAGGAGGTGCCAAGGGGTGGAACGCCCCGCTCTCCTGGGGGGCTTTCCTGATGCCCTCCATGGCTGGGGTTGGCTCAGGTCCTGCTGGGTGAGCTCAGCCCCAGCGCAGCCCTCCGGCATGGCAGGGCGGCTCCCGAGTGGGGATTAAGGTTTTTTGGGTGAGCTTGGGGGCGAGGTGGGGACAGAGGCAGATCCGGGCAAGCTGAGGTGCTCAGCTGGAGGCTGCTGCACCCACATCCCAAACCGGTGGGCACCCCAGCCCCCAAGTGTGCCCGGGGCAGGTGCAATGGCCGCCACCCCATTGTGGGGTGCTAGAGGAGGCAGGGGGAACCTCTGGCCGTGACCCCCCACGCCGTCCCCACCAGCTGTGCCGCCTCCCTGCTGCCTTGGCCGGTCCTGCCAGCGGTGTGGGTCCAGGACGTCCTGTGCAGCCCAGCCCTGCCATGGCATCCCATGGCCGCGGTGGTGCTGGGAGCAGCGGCCCCCAGCACTTCCCGGTCTGTCCCGGCCTCTCCCCACAGCCGCAGGGGCTGGCCAAACCAGGGAAAGGCATTTCCTTCCCTTCCCTTCCCACCCACGCCCCGACCAGCGCTTGCGGGCAAGGAGGGTGAGGGAGGGCAGGCCGGGCGCCACGACGATGGCCCAGGAGCAGTGGGGATGCGCCACACGCCCAGGTTTTGGGGTGTGCACGTCCCTTGGGCGCCGCGTGCTGCAAAGGGCCACACCAGGGGCTCGCTCGTGGTCCCAGCTCGGGGCAGGGAGGGGTCCAACCTTTGCCAGCCCCGGGTTCCCCGGCACGGCACAGGGTGCAAAGCTGCCGGGTGCACTGGTGGGTCCCTGCTACCATCCTCTCCCAAGAACACGGGACTTGCTGTCCCCAGCTCCACTGCAGCAGGGCTTGGGGACGTCAGCAAGCCTGTTGTGAGCTGACACCCCACTTGCCCTCATTACAGGGTGCTGACAGCTCCCAGGTTCCGTGATGGGGGCCCTGTCCCCCACGCAAGGGACAGGGGTGGCCCCAGAGCGGATGAGCCAACCCCAGCTCTGCAGCAAGGATGGAGATGGGGGATCAGGGGGACTCTGTCACCCCCAGGAGCAGGGATGCACCGAGCACTGGTGGCAGTGGGAGAGGGATGGTGCTGGGACTGAGCCGACAGCACTACAGACACTGCCGTAACAGCACCAAATTGGCTGCACAGGGCTTTGCCGGATGGCCACCCGTCCCCGTACGGCACTGGCCCCATCCCTGTCCTCGTGCTGGCCGCCAGGGCAAGCAGCATCAGGGAGTGGAGCCGGCTGATGATCAGCCTGGCCGAAACGAGAGCAGCCAAATGGTTTTGGCTCATCAGTTCCTAAACTGGTTTACCCACCAGACAGACAGACGCTGGGGCCGGCGCGAGGGAGACGGCAGGAATGCGCTGCTGGGCTTTGGGCAGGATCAGGCCCTGCAGCACTGGCACAGGCTGATGCTGGGTTAATGGGGCTGTGGTCACAGAGGAGGAGGGGGCTGCTACAGACACTGAGAGGAGCAGCATCCATGAGGAAACATTTTCCTTGCCACCTTCTCCGATATCATCATTCCTTGTTTCTCTGCCAAACTCCAATCATCAGGGATTAAACTTCCTTCTCTGTGTACGGCGGGGACAGGGAAGGCACCCAACGCTGGTTACACCCCTGCTAGCTCTGCAGAGCACAAAAAGGGTTTAAAAAGCTGACAGTGGCCTTGAGGGCACAGCATGGGCTGTCGTAGGAGCTTTCTCTTCCAGCTGTCCTTGTGAAAGCCAGTGCAGATGCACTGCTAACAGCCCCGGGGACACGCTCAGCAGGCAGCTGAAGCAAGCCTTGCCAAAGCAGCTACTCAGGGTTGGCCCAAAGGCCCCCTGCGCTTGGCATCATCCTCTGCAACGGCCAGCAGCCATGGCCAGGGAAGGGTGCAAGAGCAGGCAGGAGGTGCGGTGGCATCTCCGCAGAGTGCGATGCCCTGACGGAAGCTGTTTCACACCCTTCCCACGTGGCATGCAAAGAGCTTGCTCCTGCCTCGCACTGAGCAGCCAGTTTAATTCGAGGCCCCCTCGTTCCTGCACCAGCAGAAACCATGAAGGGGTCACCCCCCTCCCCAGCACGCAAGACCGACCATGGTCTATGGCATTGTCCTTTGGCTGGATGCTCTATTTGATTTGCCTGGTTTGACCACAGTAGTCTCCCCAGAGCTGGTTCAGTCCACGCTGGCACACTCTGCGCTGAGAGCCGCTTCCTGAGCAGTGCCTGCCTCCTCTCCCCGTCCCGCTCCCTCCTCTAAAGCCTGAAATTCAGAGCAAGGTTCAGCCAGATTTAGGAACTTTTTGCACTTTACGAAGTTATTCCAAAGAGCAGGTGGGTAAGAGGAGAAGCAGCTGGGGGGCAGAGCAGATGAAGGTGCTGGCATGGGTCACCAGTGCAGCAGCACACCCCATTTCTGATCATTTATTCCAGACAGGGGCTGCCGAGCACAGCAAAGGCAATGCATTTCTCTTCTCGCTGGGCTCCAGGCAGGTGAGAGTAAGCCATTCCTGTTTCCTTGCAATAGTCACTTCTGCATTGAGCAATACCACTCCCAAAGCAGCCACCACACATGCTGCAGGGTGTGAGACAAACGCCTGCAGCGTCCAGGAAGAAATTCCACCTACCTGTGCAGGGTTGCACAAACAGCCACAGCAAGTGCTTTTCTGCCTTCCTCTGAAGCACCAGCCACCCTCCACCTCAGAGGTATTCAGATACTATGGAGATAGCCTGTCATGAACGGTAATAACACACATAAAGGCCACAATCTGTTGGTCCGTCACCTTTAAATAACAAGTCTCCTTTCCCTTCCAACCTACACACGGACTCAAGAATGGAAATCAAAATACTTCCGAGCTGAATGGCTGTCACGTAGGAAGGCAGAGGGCGGGAGCCCTCTCCCTGTGGCTCCTGGCTGACAGCACCCTCGCCCGAGGGCCAGTGTGGCATCTGCCGGAGCACCCGCCGCAGCGCCGGGCAGGACCCAAGCGCACCTGCCTGCTTGCTGGGGGCACAGACACTGCCCGCGGCCTCCCCGAACTGCAGGACGCGGGGTTTGGTTCGCCGGCAGCTCAGACACCACCCAGCTTCGTTTTCTCAAGAGGTGCATCATGACCCACGGGCGGTTGCCAGGCTGGCATGGCATTGCAGTGCCGCGTGCAGTCACATCGTCCCTGCACGAACGCAGCCACTGTGAGAGCGAGGGTTGGGAGTCCCGGCAGCAGCTGGTGAGCCCCACAGCTACTGCAGGTCTCTGCTGCCACTGGGCACAGGTATCCAGAGCAGGAGCCCCACTTTGGGGTGCAGGGAGAGGGCCGTGGGGTGCCCAGCCGTGGGGTGCAACACTGACTGCTGTGCTGGGAAGGAGAGCTGCTGGGGGCTCCCCACAGAGGGAGAACTAGCACAGCGACACCAAGTTCTATCAGTACAGCACTTAAAAAAATAATTTTAATGTTTTAATGTTTAAGATACACCATCTGTTTATTCCACAGAAGGATCCCACAGCCTGAGTTAGCACAAAGGTTGGGAGCAGGCATGGCACGCAGCCCTGCCCAGCAGGCAAGCGCGGGAGGAAGGGATCAGCGCTGGCGCAGGGTGAGGGGTAACTCCAGCAGGCTCATCCCTGACCACACATTTGCCCAAAACTAAAGCTGAGGCTGAAGCCTGCTCAGGAGAGGCACAGGCTGCGTGCTCAGGGTGTGCACACAACCACGCAGGCAGTGGCACAGCAGTGTCACTGGGATGGGAGCGCCCAGCAGGCGCAGCCCCAAACAGACAGATCAATCCGGTACATTCTGCAACTGAAGCTCCACATGGAGAAAAGGCACAAACCTTTTGCCTCCGTGAATCCCACCACCCTTCCAAAACCCCTTTTCCCCTAGAAATTGCTGCCTCCCTGGCTCATCACTCAAGCACACTGGCAGCAAATCTCAAATTATTCATTGATTTCCCCCTGTAGAGCCTGGAGAAAACAGCCAAAAGGAGTTGCAGGGAGCAAGCGTCCTCCTTGTGTTTTCTCAGTAAGGAAGCAAAGGCCTTCTGAAACACCCTCAGATGCCACCATCCATGGAAACACTGTGTGGATCCTAAACTGAAAAGGCAGATGCCTTTCCCAGTCACCAGGAGATGTCACTGACAAGGCAGGGACAGGCAAGTTAAAGTGCATTATATCACCCAGTCAGAGCAGGAGATGGAGACACCTTAAAAGTAATGGTACTAAAAATGCTGGAAGAAAGCAACTAATCCTAGTGACCTTGGGTGCATGGCTGGGCTTTTCAAACCAGCTGCAGATACTGACCAGTGAGTAAGAAGCTATTTAGGAAGTAATCCTGAAAAACGTAGTTTCATTCTCTTGCTTTATGGGGTAATCTAAACAACATAAACAGCCATTCAAAATAAGGACCCTGTTGCTTCCAAAAGTAACTCTGAGCACAGTCCCATGGACTATTTGCTCTTCGAGCGCAGATTACAGTTCGCCTTTAGAGCTAACTGTTGTCTGCAAATTATTTCTGCCTTAACTGTGCAAAGATGACTATTTTGCTCAGTTTGAGCCCCTGTAAGGAGGCGCCTGGAAAGACACTACGTAGCTGGAGCGAGTTTGGCTCTGCCAGGCGAGCCCTTTCCGATGGAGCTTTTTAACACCTCCTCATCCCAATGGAGACTGGCCAGTACTGACACACCCTTCTGCAGGAGAGAGCAATTTTTCTGGTCTGGCATCCATCGCCAGCAATGGACACAGGGAGTTTGGTCAAATCAGTCTCAAAGCAACCTGGGAAGTGTAGGAATACTGGAAGCACTTGTAAACGTCACTGCAGCGCACCACCAGGACATTCTGCTTCAGCTCCCTGTGGCATCTCCTCCAGACACTGTGGAGCAGAGCTGATTCAACATGGCTTGGGAATTAAATAATAAATCCAGTTCACAGGCACCCTGCTGTCACCACTGCTCAGAAGGTGCTCTCGAGCAGGCAGTGGCATCCACAACCCGTGGGACACACCTCCTGGGTGCGAAACCACTCCATCATATGGCTGGTGTGGCCTCCATGTCCGCAGGTCAGGCAGAAATTAGAGGAGCCTCGCACTGCCACGTGACAGATAGCGCACTGGAAGGTGAAGCCCTTGCAGATGGCACACTGGGTGCCGCGCACCTCGCTGCGGCAGTGGCTGCAGTACACGCCGAACTCTGGCCAGAGGAAAGAAATGGAGAGCAAGACAGTTAGTGCTGGCAGAATTGTGGATGAAGAAGCCCTGCATACAGCCCCCCCATTCAACAGATGAGTTCCCCGAACCCAATGCCCAAGAGATCTGCCTCAAATCTCCTTCAAGGTGGGAGAATGGTATCTTATAGAGGCCTTAGTTTGGTCTCCATATGGGAGCAAAGACACGGGCAATCGGCGTTCTGGTGCAGAGAGTGGCCCACTGATTCCCCTGATGGCTAAACTGCTGTTGGCTGGAAATGTGTGTCAGATTTCTAGCTCGGGACACGATGACACATGCTGCGGAGATGAAGGCTTCCTGCTGGTCTCGTCTGCCTCACATCACTATGAAGTGTAATTAAGAGCAAACGAGAACGGCCTTTGTTTCTCATCATGGAGAGAGCAGAGAGCTCACTCAATGCGTGCTATGTCAGCCGTGACTATTAGCCATGGAGGGGCAATGGCAGTGGTCGAAGTCACCAATTTTCAGTCCAGTTACTCCCCACGAGTCGTCCCTGGTGACAAGATGAGACTGTAACAAGAGCTAAGAAAGCAACTGCTGCTTCTCTGGCATCTCTCACCCACCTCTCTCCTCCCAGGTTAAGTGCATCTTTTCCCAGAGGCCTAGGAAGAAGATAGAAGCTGTCCTTAAGTGGCAGTTCTTGGCAGCTACACTGCTGAAAATATTTTGGGAGAAACGTTCTATTTGCCTATTTCTTGGCTAGCTACCCACAGTTAGAGATCTTGCAATTTTATGCATGCACTATAAGGACACTTCAGCCCAGGATCAGAGATTAGGACAGTGCATGTCTGGGCTCTTATTCAGAGGGAATAGAACAGCCATCAGCATAAATAGCTGAACATTGCTCGCATGGCAGTACGTGCGTTTCTAGCTTTGCTGGAGAGCTGTTACAGCTACTACAAAGCCCTTGAATCGACATCTGCAAGCCTCATCTCCACCCAGGGTGAAGAAGCTAAAACCATTCGCTGGCAGAGCTAACCTCTGGGCAGATAAATGGATGTTTTTCATCCCACCTGTTGACTGCATGTTCCTAAGCCCCTGAGGCAGAGCCATGACTCTGCCTGAGCAGCTGGAGCAGACCGAAGCAGGGACTCACCAATTCCTTTGTGGGGATCAGGAGGACAAGAGACAAACTTCAGAACCTCAGCCCGCTTCTCTCGCAGGCCCCAGCGGTAAAGGATTTCTCCATAGCACTTCTTAAAGTCATCAAATTGCTGAGTGTTGGCAGGATCCAGGAGCCTAGAGGAACAAACAGCATTGTCATCCACCTGATTCACTCTCTGAGACTCTGGTTGCAATCCTCTTCCCAGTGACAGCTATGAAACCAGCTCACATTGCTAGAAGAGCAGCAGATTACCTCCCACGTGTTGCTGAAACACTGCTGAACACTAATTCATCTGGCCTTCACTTGTTCTACACTCAAGGGTGTGATGAATGGGTGGACCACCCTCTGGGGCCCCCACAACGGCCACTTATAGATGCATGTGCAATCCCAGCAGAGTTGATCTACAGTATGAAGCTTCTCCAAATAACTATCTGAAGGAATAGGTCTAGGAGCAGGCATGTTACTTCCCTTCTAGTTTTCACAGTATCAACAGAGACCTGGCTATAGAGCTCCATCTGACTTTGGCACAGAGTGATGCATCCCTGAACATCCCTGAGGCACCCTATAACCTACCTTTTGTTTTTCTCATGCTGGTCTTTCTCACGCTCCCGATGATCGGGATACATTAGGTTTCCGTAGCGGAAGTCATCTGGAGAAGACTCACACCAGGGAGTGGAGGTCTGCTCCGTGTCTTTGTTTGCTGCAAGCATCAAAAGGTTGTGAGCATACCGCAGAAAGCACAGCACCAACCTCATCAAAAGCCCATTTTGAGCCCAACCTCATCAAAACTGGGGTGGGGAAGGAGACATGGAAGACCACACATTCGCACACCCTGCTTTTCTCTCTAAGGCATGGTCGTATCACCTTCTGCATTTGTACAAACACTGCCCTGCCTCAGAAAACTAAGAGCCAACCTCTACTTGCCAGTGCTCCTACTGCGCTTCTGGTGACAGGATGGGAATGAGGATCATCAGGCAGAGAAATCTAGCATGGAGGAATCCCTTCTGCTTTCCACTTCAGACAAAAAGTGTCTAGGGAATCAATCCCATGGAGTTTGCTTGGGAACATTACCCCTGGCAGGCCTGGGCTCCTCTTTCCTAGACAGGGAGGACTCTCATCACCAGGGCTGCTGTTACGTAAAGGGGCCTCTGTATGTAAGGTATTGCCCTGGGGGCAGGGAGAAGACTGCTAATAACTGCTACAAGACAACATCAGCTCCATTAACCCCCATTCTCCACTCTTCCCCATGTCACAGATGCCTTGATATCGCACTGAAAAGTTACAGCATTGATGCTAACAGAACTGATGCTGCCCTGAGGCTATATATATCGCTAGGAATCAGCCAACAGCTTCAACTCTGACACTGGAGCCCTTAAGAGTGACTTGTCTTTGACACTTTCACAGCTCATCAGAAAATGTCCTCAGGCCCATGGGTATTCATGCCGCCAAGAACCCAGCCTTCCCAACTGCTGCTGTTTTTCCAGTGGCAGGAGAAAGCACAACATTGCTTTTTCCCCTGAACCCTGTGGAATTAGCTGGCTGATGACACTGCAAGGCCACTCTCAATAACAGTTCAACGATCACGGTGATTGGGAGAGGTGCCTGAGGACTGGAGGAAAGCAAATGTCACTCCTGTCTTCAAAAAGGACAAGAAGGAGGACCCAGGGAACAGCAGGCCAGTCAGCCTCACCTCAATCCCTGGGCAGGTGACGGAGCAGCTAATCCTGGGAGCCATTTCCAGGCACATGAAGGACAAGGAAATTATCAGGAGTAGTCGGCATGGATAACAGCCTCAAACTGTGCAAAGCGCTAGGGCTGTGGAAAGCTTATGGCACCAGGCAGCATTGAGGCAGTCACCCCGAGTGCTTGCTATAGCCAGGCTGGAAACAACATGGTACAAACTGGTCTCTCTCTTTACTTGTCTCCAACAGGAAAAGGCAGCAGTGGGAGCTCTTGGCTCTGGGTTAACCTGCGATCCAGGGGCCTAGCTCGGTATGTCTAGGGCATTTGTAACAGTTTCTCCCAGTTGGACAACACGCTACAGAAGTCAGAAGGGGCAGGACTGCCGGAGCATTGACACAGTTACAGCAAGCCCTGCTCACTTCCAGCCATGGAGTCACATCACGTTGGCCAAACTCCGGAAAGCTGCTCTGGCAGAGCACATCTGCAATCACAGCCAGTACTAACTCCCTTCTTTCCCCACCACAGGAGCCACCTAAAACCTAGGCCAGAAGGGAGGCAGATTCTTCTATTTACTAGCCGGGTCTTGGTACCTATGCTCCAGCCTCCGGTGCCAAGTCCAGGATCTGACATGCTGGAACAGGAGCCAGAGGAAGTAAAGCTTGGCTGTTGAGGGGGAAAGGAGAGGAAATCATGTCATCTACGTGAGAGATGTTCAAAGATATCCAAGAAAGCGGGAAAGAAATAGTGGTCATACATATCGGCTGTGGGAGGCCAGGTTGGAGGCACGCTGAGGAAAGGGGCCATAGGAGTTTGGGCACCCCTGTAGCCTGGATTGGGCTTCGAACACACTGCATAGCATGGCCAGGGTCTGCACATCATGGAGCTGCGAGTAATGAGCCAGCCTGGCAAATGAAAAAGACAGACAGTATGAGACTGGGCAGAGTTCAGTGGCAAAAGCATCGAGACTCCAGGGCAACTGATTTCGAGCCTGTTGCATAAATCAATTTGGGTCACATTACTGCCCACAGGAGGCATGTGCGCTCTGCAGGACTGGGTTGTCTTTTCTGTCACACCTTTGAGGAGCCAAGTCCCCCTCTCCTGAAAACACTTGTGGCCTAACAGGTGGGAGAAAGATGGGAGCTCTGGGAATCCAGCAGTACTCGTGGCCTGATTATCCCAAGTTTGTGCAGCTTCAGGAACAATGTCCAACAGAACTGATTTTAACTTGATATAAAGCTGGAGCCATTAGACACCCCCCCAGCCGCAATGTCTTTTTGACAAAACCCTCTACACGCAAGCATCCTGCATCTAGATCTCAAGGCAAAAGCCCACCACAGGTTTTCTGGGTGGCTATAAAGTTCCTGGATTGCTCTGAAGACTGAGAGTGACAAAGAACAACCTGTGCTCCCCTCCCACTGCTGCCACACAGCAGGAAGAGCTAGGTCAAGCAACAGTATGCAAAGTCCACCACACAAATCCTGTGCCTCCAAATAGGGTATATCAACAGATAATATCAATTACTAATTATGTCCCCTCCTGAACAGATTTACCAGCAGGAGGATGTTTGCAGCTAACACTTGGCTTTCAGGCCAGTTGGAATGATCTCCCAGTAATGCTATATGGCGACAGTGAATTTGAAGGTGAACAAATCAGCTGCACTAACACACTCATTTAGGAGGTGGGGAGCAGAAAACCAAAATCTCCAAGTCAGGCATTGTGGGCACAGTGGAAAGCAGAGTTCCAACTGCACCTGGCCTATTGCTCAATGTCAGCCAAAGAAGACCTGGGTGCTAGATGGGAGGCCAAATGCTGCCTCCTGCATGTCATAAACACACTTGCAGCTTCCCTTCTTGATGCATCTCAGGCTTGAGAGAGGAAGAAAACAGAAGCTGTGGCACTATTCCAAGTCTGAAATGATGCCATACAACGTACGTAGTTATGGAGGGCTCTGCTTCAGCAACTGTTCCCCAACCCCTCCTCAGCATTCAGACACCTACAAGGATTCCAGTAATTGACGTCCAAATGGATGTTGTGCCCAAGGTATCTCCAAATCTGGGTCAGACTTCGGTCCAAGACAGAGATCAGTGGCTACCATGGCCAGTGACCAAACCTGGCAGACAGGAAGGAAAAGCATCAAAGCTACAATTACAAATAACCACACTCCTAGGGCATAGGTGTGCACAAATTCACTCACAGAGAGATAATAATGGAGCTTGCTTTCCCCCTCACACTCCCCAGGAGTGGGGAACAGTTTCAGCCTCTGTGCCACAAATAATATATAGAGTAACACAAAACTGAAGCTTTCCTTGTCCCACTGGCTTTGAGCTTGGGTTAAACTTTGAAGAAGCATAGTCTATAGTTTAACAGACCCGTTAGTAGTCCCACAGCTGCTCACTGTGAAACCAGAGAGAAAGGAACAGGAGAGAAACAGAAACAAGGACAGGGCTGAGTACAAGAGAGCACAGAAAGGAAATGAAAAGATGCCACTTCCTACACTGCTATAGAGCACACCTTACATGTAACCTGCAACTCAAGCCTCCATGTCTGCTAGGAACAAGGCAAGCTGCATTACAGGCTAGAGTTACATGGGACAAGGAAAAACAAGGAAGAAACAGAGGTATCTCAGAGAAATCTTACTGAAGTTATTCCACCTGAGCTCTGGTCCAACATGGGCAAACCAGACAGCAAGATGAAGCACAGACAAAGAGGAAGTAGACCTACCTTCTCTCTCCTGGTCTAGCAGAACCCACCAAGAAACAAGACAACAGCTCGAGCCTGCTTCTGCTTAAATCAGGTAAGCCTATGCATGTTCCCTGCCCAGGTCTAGGAAGAGCCAAATGCTCAGGAGAGGTGCACAGGCTCCTCTGGCAGTGCCAGCTTGCTCCCATCTCTTTCAGGCACTCCTGAGTCCTGTCAAATGTTCTGCCTGTTGCGATGGACTAGTCACATGGAAAAGGATGGGCCAAAATACCCATTTTTGTCCTATTGCTAGCTGAAGGTAAGCAGCCAGCCCTGTTCTGGGGCTGAGTCCCTGGGCTCATACTCTCTTGGGGAGAAGCTAGCTGCAGTTAGCACCCAGTGCCAGTGCAGACGAATACCAAAAAACGGGAACAATTACATAAGTAAGACAAAATCACTGATCAAAATGCTGACAGCAGCTAGGCAACTGTGTGCACATTTACTCAATTTGCTGACTCAAAAGTAAGCTGCATTCCTCGCTTTGCCTGTGGGAATTCCCTGAAAAATGTGCTTCACTCAGTTTGGCAAAGGGCATAACACAATCTGCTTGCAGCCCTGGCAAGGAATCTCTCGATGCCAAGAGTCAATGAGGCAGAGACCACCTCTGTGGCTGTTCCACAGGCCTTGGTTCACCAACGAGAGACTCCCTGGAACAACTGCTGAACACAGGTGGCTGCTGGGGTATGAAGGTGACAGCACAAGCCATTTGAGGGTAGCACAGCATGCTGAGGAAGAGGTCTGATTCAACGCAGTACCTGTACAAGATCCCTCCGACCCACAGCCAAGGCTGACGCAGCATTCTTCTGGCAAGTCTCCTGGATATTATTCACGTTTAGTCTAAAAAGAAAGGAGATAGCTCAGCTCTGGTTAGCACATTGCCTACAAGGGTACATGGGGGGAAAGTGGTACTGGCAGCAGTGAGTAGCCCAGAACTTCCAGATCAGTATGAGCCTGTGAGCATGGCCAGGATCCCATCCCTTCCTCCCCTGTTATTCAGGGATCACTGCCATCCTTCTGGCAACTCCCACTATTCATCTTCCCTAACACACTGCACATCAAGTCCAGCTCCAAACTAGCTGGGACTGATCCTAAGATGCACTGCTTCCAAGGAGATATTGGACCAAACTTGTGCCAGGATACCACCAAGCCAAGATTCATTCTTGTCCCTAGAAGCTGATGCCATCAGTTACATGGTCCTGTTCTCATTCAGCCTGATGGTCTGCTCTGACTGACCTGGAAGGAGACGGTGGTACGCTGTGGAGAAGGAGGCTGGTCTTCAGCCTGTTCCCGAGTAGGACAACACACCCACTGGGGAGTCTCTGAGGGGCTGGCAAAGTGGGCTGAGGAAACTCACGTGGGCTTTCCTGCTTATCGTCAGAAATCTTCCTGAGACACTTGACACTTTTACTGCTTAAGATCTTAGAGCAAATGGAAAAGGGTCAGGCTGTTTACACATGAGATACCCAGAGAAAAAGGTCCAACAGGTCTTTTTGAAGAACATTCTTTTTAATAATATAGAAAAGAGACAAGGAAGATTTCTTCTCTCTTTTTTCCTCCCCCTCCTTTAAGAAGGGAAGCCTGCTTCTTCCCTGAATGTCTATAGACTGGAAATTCTGTGAAGGATCAGATAGTATTACCAAAGCTAAGGAAGCAAAAATTCAGAGATTTTGTAACTATCTGAATTAGACAGTTTGGAAAAAGAAGCTCCTTGTTTAAAAAAAACAAAAACCAAAAAACCCAAAAACAAACAAAACAAACATAACTTCTCCATCCTTTCCATTAAAGCAGAAGAACTTGCTGTACAGACACTGTCATGTACAACCAAGTCTCCAGGTAAATGGGGTACTCCAAACACTTCTGAAATTAAAAAGCCTTATGAGCTAATAACAGTTTTATAGTATGAGAATGTGCATTTATTGGGATTTTTAAGCCTGTGCATTTAAGCGTGGAGTTTAGCATGTGATTTGAAAAAGATTTTGTACTGATAATTTCTCTCTTTAGCTGATGAAAACCTGAACCTGCAGTGATGATGCTGGATCACCGGTTCAAACTCTGTGTACAACACCCCATCACAAATTTCTTCCATCACACTTTTCAGATTTATAGGAGACAAGTCCCCTCTCACGGGCAGAGAGGGATACCGTAAAAAAGCAGCAAGGCAAGAACAGAGGAAGAAGGTACAGAAACATTCAAAGATCAGTGCTGACTGATTTCAGGATTAAAGCACAGCAATGCCAGAGATGGCTGCTTTCATTTGGGAAAGGATGCCAGCCCGTACTCACATGTAGAGCTCTCCCAGCAGCTTGTGGACAGGCAGCAAGCAGGAAATATCTTGGATAATAACTTTCCCGGCGGCTTTGATGGGTCGGTTGTTGGCATCTGTCCCTTCTCGTTTGCTTTTCCACCTCCTTGATTTCTGCAGAACAAATGGCAATGTGTTACTGGGCAGGAGGACAGCAGGCTTCTTGGGCCAGGGAACAAAGCACTAGGGTCAGGAATAATGCAAGCAGCACCCAAACCTGCCTTTCAGAAGGCTCTGTGTTACCCTGGAAAACATCCATGACATGCCCAGGAGAACAAGCATCTCCATCTGTAGGAAGTGAAAAGCAGGTCAAGGCAGCGAGCTCAAGGTCAAACTCACTCAAAAAGTATTTTGTGAGTTCCCCCGTGAAAGCCAATAGGAGAACAAATCAGCATCGGGATGCCAATCAAACCTGGGCAGGTTTGGCAGGAGGACTGTTCAATTATCATTCTCATTACAGGTCTGGTCTGGGAATCCTCTGCACACAGACCACCGCTGACTTCAGCCAAAATCAGCACAGAGACATGTGGGAGGCAACTTCTGCTTGCCCTTAGCTTCAGGGCAAGCTGACAGCTCCAGACTGTCTCTTTTGGTCCCTTCTTTCAGTGTTTGAGTACACCCTTGTTTAGCGCCAGGACGGGGCTCCCACCTCCTGCTTTATCAACAGCCTCAAACCAATAATTGGCAGATGATAAAGCAGGGCCCAAGTTTTCCTAGCAAGGATCCTTAACTACCATGCTCACAGCTGCTTATGGCTGGCTCAGGACATAAGGTGGGGGGGAGAAGAAAGGAGAGGAATCAACACAAGGGAACAAAAACAAGAAGCCAAGATTCCCAAATACTCCCTGTAATAGACACAGAGGCCATCTTAATGCCAAGCTGCATAAAGCTACCTTGACTGTATGAAACACCGTAGAGTATTTGGCTAGTATCCTGGCCTCTTCCAGCTCCTCGCTCTTAGGATAGTGAAGAAGAGGGATGAGAGGACGTGTGGCAGCACGACAGGCAGAAGGCACTGGAGCTCTACCGAGGGAAGCACTGGCTGCTACACAGGGCTCCCAAGTGCAGCGAAGGATGCTTTGCAATGCTGCTCCCCTGTGGCAGGTTCTCTCACTGACACACGGAGTCCGTGCTCCTATGCAGAAGTGTCTCCTGGTCATACTGCTACGGTGGGTGTCCTGAGGCACTTGTGGTGGGGCTTCCTACACCCCTATCTGAAGCAGAACAGCCCCTTTGAAGGAGACAGCAAAAGATCCCTGTGCTGATAGCTCTGCAAGGCAGGCAGAGCTCACACAAGCAACAGATCAGTGCTCCTGAAGAGCAGGCTGGCCTACAGGAAGGGCAAGTCTTTGGCCTGCAAGCAAGGTCACCTCTACTGTGGATGTCAGGCCAGCTCTGGGCTGGCTGGGTGCCAAACTGCCTTTGACCATGATCATACAGTCCTGTGAGAGCCTGGGCAGGCTTATCACAGACACAAAATGCCCTTAAAAAAACCTCCACACACTAATAACCTTAAGAAATTAATTCCTCCTTCACTGCCTCTCTGGCCCAAGCTTAGGCCAATGTGCTGAGTAGGTCTTGCCATGCTAAGCATACTACTAGCACATGCCACAAGAAGCAAAAAGGATGTGCTCCTGAAGTCACTCTGGACACTGGGTGACCAAGGCTCAGAGGCTCAAGCACAGGCTTGACAGTAAGTGAAGAAGGCATTTCAGACTTCAAGGAGGTGAAGGTGGATTTTTCCAGAGATGCCCATGTGACAGAGCATCACCAGTTCCCCTGATCCTCCACCACTTCCCAGAGTAAAGAGGAGCAGAGTGTGCATGCTGCCCAACATTCAGAAGTGCCAAATGCTGGTGGAAACAGGGCTGTCAGCATTCAGTTCTATGGAAAAGCTGGCTGACGAGGGCATGATTCTGTTCTCTGCCACATCCCCTCAAGTCCTAATTCGTCCAAGCAGAATTTGCCTGCAGTGTTTATCTGCTACATCACTCTGAAGCTGAGAAGCACTATGCAGTGGAAGGTGGCTAGAACGTGGTCAGGTGAGAGACCAAACTCTCTTCAGTCCATCAGTTCCTAATCAAGGCACTGTCTGGATCAGCTCTGGCTCTCGTGCTGTCGGGCAGACTATACCTCTTTTGATAACACCTAAAAACATAGCTACCCTTCCTGTGCTGAAGGATGTGGGCTGTATTACAACAAGGTTCCCAAATAACAGTGGCACCTGTACCTCATTCCTTGTCAGGGCAGCCAAATGCTGTCTCCTAGGTGCAGCGAGGAGCTGCTGATGCTGCCAAAAACAATACTTGAGCAAAGCTTGGGAGCCCCAGCACAACGACATGCCATCAGGGCAGGAGCTCAGGCACTGTTCTGGAAGGGCTACTAGGCTTCTCACAACAAAACCTGTTATTTGTGCTGTGTCGAGCAGGTATTTGAACCCAGGCTTGCAGACGCAGAACCACATTGCCACCTCCTGACCATCTGTAAGCCAGCTGCTCCCAGGACTTGCAGCCGATGGAGAGTTCCCTCTGACTGAGGCAGGTTCTCTGCCCTGTCATCAGGAACAGATTCAACCTGCTCCTGCCCTCTGCAAGAGCGGACTGAAGAAGCCTCCCAACAGGCATTTCAAAGACTAGAAACATGGACAACACATATCACTTTCCACAGTTAATTCAGTCACTTTTTTTGGAGGAGAATGACAACAAATGAGGATGAGAATGGAAAAGAGATCCCATGAATGGTTTCCACTGCTTGCTGTTAGCATATCACCAGACAAATGAAGACACTAAATGTATCAGAACCCCCTGAAAACTTGGACTCACAACAAAATTGCCCTTTTTTCTTCCTCTTAGCACTGCCTATTTACTGGCAGAAAGGGAAGCCCTAATTCTTTATTGGTGCAGCTCCTGGAGTAGAGTCAGTCAATGGCCATATGCCCTGCCAGTACTACACTTCCATGACCATTACATCCTGCCCCTCGAGCTGTGGCAGAAGAAAATCACAAAGCTACATGTAAAGTCACCATTAAAAATATCTGGTTTTTTGCAATTCAGGTTTGCCTCAGCTACAGCAACAAAGTGTTAGAAAAAACTATGATCAGAAGTATGGGAACCATCATGGATGAAGTAAAGCTCATCACCACTGACAGCAGCAGCTCTACTTTGAATCAAATAATTGCTACCATTAATTACAGGAGTAGCTCTCCACCAGGCAGTATTTGAGCAAATTAATAGGGATTACCAGAGGCAAGGAGAGCTCTAGCTTGGGTCTGTCTGGGCAAGGTCTACCACAAGGTTCCTCTCTCCCTTTTGCTTCACCTTTTCTCCCAGGAGAAGCTCCCACTATGGTGTTATCAAAAGGTGTCATCAAGGCTCAGGGGCATTAGGGTAGAACAGAAATTAAGTCTCTTCCTAGGGGCTGGAACACAGGTCACGAGGAGGAGCAGGGAACATAAAGGTTGGAGCTGAAGCAGAAATGAACATGCGTGCACCAAGCTAACTATTGACAGCTGAAGGTAAGAGACACAGGTCTTCTGCACTGCCCCTGACATTTCTAGCCTTTTCTGCAGCCTAGAATCCCTGCCAAGGAGAACTGCATCTACCCAGCTGCTCCTGAGAGTTTAAGGAGGAAGAAAAGAAAGAAAATAGCTACAGTGATAGTAAATTAAGACTCATCAGTTCCTCAGAGTACAAGAAAGAAAGAAACCAGAGCATTTATGACAATCATGGGGTTGAAGGTGACAGCGGGGAACAGCACTGAATAATGACTAAAAAAGCCAGCCTGCACCTGCACTACTGTACCCAAGGCTGTAATTTGCTGCAATCTGAGGTGATAACGATGGCAGTAAATGGGTTACATGTAGAAACAGATAGCCCAAGAATAAGCCACCAACTGCTTCGTAGCAACCACCATCATCACTGCATACTCAGCAGAAGTAGTTACAAAATGCTGCATGCCTGCTTGGAAAGGATGCTCAACATTTGGGGGTGTGTGTCTTTGGATCCTGCTGAGGCAGGCAGTGCTGTAAGTAGCATCGTGAAAAGTAAAGCACCTGTTTCGCATAAACATATGCAAAATTTCAGGGTTCGTGGTATAAACTGGTGTTAGTAGGGCAAAGGGAAAGGTTGCGGATAGAAGGGAACAGACTTGATGCCAAAGATTAAGCTGCAATAAGGTGTGTACAAAATAAAGAGTTAAACCTGCTCAAAGTCAGGTTCAAGCTGCTTCTAATATTATTTTTTTAAATAAAATTTAAAAATTGCTGGCTCCCTGCAGAAAGCTATGCTCCTTTATTCTGAACAACTGCCTACATTAACTCTCCCATGCAGGTCATGCAGCATTGCTTGGATTTTGTCTTCAAAATAATCAACATTTACTATTTCCAGCATCTCCCACAGTACCAGGCACCTTCCACAAAAGGGCTAAAAAGTCTGAGGCACTTTTGAATCAAGTGCCCCACAGCAGGAATATTTCTTTATAACATCCACCAATTAATAGCTGGCACCTGCCCTGAAGCACAGGCATTTCAGAAGTGGAGACTAGTCATTACCTAGAAAGAAGGAGGAATTATTCCTTCTTCTAGACTTGCTAAGCTCTTGCTTCCCTGAGCACCTTGAGCAATGCTGAGCTCTTCTTCCAGAAGGAAGGTACCTGGTCTGCACAAATAATCCACACCTCTCTTTGTGCATGCCTGCATCTTTGCCTTGGGCACTACTGCCCACCTTAGAGAACAGAATTAGCCCTCTTCCAAAGGTTATCCACAAATACAATCAATCCTTCAAGGCTTAGACTAATTCATGTATCATTTTTAAATATGCATTACACAAAATTGTAACTTTATCACATCACTACTTCCTCTTCCTTCCAAGCCAGTGGTAAGGGAACTAAACTGTGGCCCTTTGTGCACCACAATTTACCACACCACAAGCTGGAAAGTTCCTTGCTTGGTTTTCTTTCTTTCAGTCTATTCCTGATCCAAGACAGAACTTAATTTCTTGCCTCCACTGCTCACATTTCTTTATTAGCTCTTTGCAAAAAGCCTTGATGGAGTCAAGTAAATTACTTCTGGTGTCTTTCACCTATTATTTGCTAGTATAGTCTTAGAGCTGTTGTAATTAGGAAGGCTTGATCCTATTATACCAAGTTAAATTAGGTGTTACAGGATTCTATTTTATTCCCTGCTGTCTTATGAAGAGATAGCATGAAGGACAGCAGCTGCGAAAAACCAGTTGTTCACACAGACATTAAGAAAAACGAACTTGAAGAGATCATCTTTAAATTGAAATGGAGTTTTCTAAGCTTTGCCCATGCTTGGCAGATGAGTGATGAGATAGTAATTGCCCAAATTTACAGCACAGCTTGAGCAACGCTGATATCATCAAGATGTTCACATGAATGATGTTCAAGCTTGAGGGACACGTGGACCTGACTAATGGAAAATGACTGTCAAAGCAGTCTCAGAAGGGCATGTGCCAGGAGGAGGGAGTACCTGCCAGGATGGCTGGAAGTGCAACCACTTGAACTGAATGCAGGGTGGTGCAATTCCAAGGGCTGGGAGAAGATCACAAATTAAGGAGAAATTCTATTTATTGCTCCAGGAAATAAGACTTTATGGTGCATTGCACTGAGAATAGGCAGCTCATTTTAATGAGATGACAGACTGTTGTCAGCAGCTCAACCAGTTTGTTTCTTCCACAGCTCTTAAGTGATCCTCCCTCTCCAGCAAGGTTTTATCTTTTTCAGAAACGAGGTGCTCTAATGTCAGTCTCATCAGTTGGTTGATGATGCATAATAATCATTCAGCTCCTCTGCAGTGCACTCTGTTTCTTAGAGGTTGATCTTTTCTTACACTTCAAACTACACCTTGGCATCCTTTCCTGACTGCTAGGCCAGGTAAAATAGGCATGTTGCATGTCAATGTTTGTACCCTGCAAACCAGTGTCTGCTTCTGTCCACTTACACGTGCATTCACTCTTACTAAATCCCTAGGTCCTGTGTGGAGTGCAAGTCCCCCACCTCTGTGCAGGTTACTCAAAGGCAGGCAGGTGGCATTTTATTCTTGGGCCCTTGGGCAGAAGACAGGGTTATATCAAGGACAGTATTAGCACAGCGCACAGTACCGGGAAGTCGTTAATTGCTTGTATGGACCAACGTCGCCGGGCAGAGCGAGGAGACATCTGCATGTGAAAACGTTATACCCAGGAAAAGGGAAGAAAGACACCAAGAAAATTAAAGACAAAGGTAAATAAACTGAAATGAAAAGTGCCCTGAACCAGCAGAGTAAAAGATACTGTTCCCAATGGTTCTGTTACACAACGAACAGTTGCAAACCACGATCCCTCCCTTCCATCCACACATGATTGTACTACGCATTACCTAAGGCCCTGGCAAAGCAAGGGCTGCTGTGTCTGTGCCCCACACCAGCCTCTGTGGAAGACTTTGGCCACCACAAATCTGAACACCACAAGTCTTCCACATGGAGTTGTATTACGTGCTTCACGTGACCTTGTTCATACCATGAATTGACAGCAGAGCAGAGGACAACACGCTGGTGCCCCACATGCCAGGCTCCTACTCCAACCAGTTTTACTCCTCTTGGCTGAAGAGGAAGGCAGCTAAGTGCAAACTGCATCATTTTTAACACAGCTGTCCAGTGCCATGGCACAGAAATCTGCAGGAAGCTAAATAAACACTCCTGCTTACTCAAATATCCCTTTAACATCCAGCATCCTCCAGGACTTCATTCACTGGAAGCTGCTGTAACCGTTCACTTTCATTTTAAACAATAAAAGCCACATGTCAGGATATTAGAAGGGATACAGAGACCCTGCTACTTGGCAGGGCCACGTGGAAATTGTCATTATGGGCTGAGGAACTCATTCGGGTTGAGTGAGCAATCAAATTCACTGATTGACTATGCAGAATACCTCCAAAGTAGGCTTTCATTATGAACTTGCAGACATTTCATTAAATACTCAGTGCAGTATTATAGCAACAATAAATGGAATCTCTCAAAGCACATTATTGTGCACTCACTTGAAAAAAAAAGTTTTGTTATAGTTCTGTAAGAGTCAACGCAATAAAAATTTGTGTCATGTGCAATGTATTTTACATTTATTTCCAGTTGATGATAGGCAGTCAGGACCATCAGCCATGCCTTCAGCCTCTACTTTCCCTTGCATCTCACTGCTGGGAGAACCCTGCAGTCAGGGAGCCGAGGGGTGAGGCTGGCTGCAGGGGCCTCACAGAAAGAGAGAGGAGAAGACTGAAGCCTTGTGGTACAGGCTCCTCCACCAGGCCTCACAAGAGAAGGAGAAAAGGGTTAGTTGAAGGAAATTCAGTATAGCAGAGAAGCAACAAAACTAAGCTCAGTCCCCCCACAAAGTCCTTCTCTCCTGTAGGCAGTCACTGCTGCCAGCCTACACTCCCATGTGCTGTGAGTCTGAGAGGTCTGCAACCAGGTGGGCACTAGGCAAAGCCTGAGGGACATCCTGAGAAGCAGCAGTTTCCAAGCCCTGCCAAATTCCCTGATGGGAAGCATGAGGACACCGCTGTCACCACTCCTGTGTACAGCTGTCCCTCAGGCAAGACTGACCTGTCCCCAGGTCCCCAATGGCACAACCCTCTAACTGGGGGGAGAAAAACACAGCCATGGCACCTTCTTTAAGAGACATCCAGGTTTGAAACACTGATGGCATTGCAACAGTATAGATACAGCTTCTCCTTTCTGCTGATTACTATTCTTTAGTGGAGGTTTTTTGAGGAGTGAAAAAGAGGGAGGAAGAAAGGAGGAGTGTGCATGTGTGAATAAAAAGTTAGAAAGATATATATATATGTGTGTGTGTGTGTGTGTGTATATATACACACATTTAACTGAGCACAGAAAGGCTCAGTGCCAGATTGTGTTTCATTTTGGTTTCCTAAGGAGATCTCTGTTGGGTTCAGCAGATCCCCTGCCTTTATGGGAACATGACATATTTCCTGTCTAGAAATGGGCAAATTCCATTTGTTTGCTAATGGTAGCGATGCCAGTGGTTGCTACATGGGATTTAAATACCTGGTTATCGCTGACAAATTCAGTTTTGGGGCTGAAGTTATATAACATGAGTTAAAAACTGAAATTTTGTGTGTTAATTTAATGCAAATATAAAATCCAAGCTTCAGAGCAAGGAGCTAACTAGATTCAGAGTCTGAGCTTTTTAAAATCCTCACAATGAAATGACATAAAAACACATAGCATTGATCTAATAGATGCCATGACATCAACTCCTGAAGAATCAGAAAACCTTTGCTGAAGGGAGATACAGCTTTTTTGGATTTTTTAAAACTATTTCATCTGCAAGAACATTTAAGCTAGCTCCCTGCTAGGGCCCTTACACTTCTTCCAACCCAGTGTGCGAGGAGATAGCTTGGCACGGGGAAGGGGAACACAGGAATTTTCTGTGGCAGACATGGCTACACACATGCTTTGTTCTCTTGACTGTTTTCCCCGACAAAAATCTTGTCGCCATCAATAAAAGGGCTGGGGAGACAGGTCACATGAAATTGCACCAAGCTGCTTCCATATGTTATTTTTAGCCTTGTCTGTCATCTTAGAGAGCTGCAAGTCGGAGACAAGCACGCTGCAGAGGACAGAGGTAGCTCTTCAAATAAACTCTCCTGCACAGAGTAGAACAGGCTGTAATTCTTGTACCAGGCAGCACCATTTTCTCTTCTCATCAAAAAGAAGTTTGTGTGGGTAGACAAACCAGAACAGGGACTCCAAGAGTCTTCTGGGGTCTGTATGGAGGCAAAGCTTGCAACGGGGAAGAGAGGCTCTCCCCACAGCTGGTAGATGTAATGACTAACTCTCATCACATAAGCAGGACACAGTCCCAGAGGGGTCAACTGTCATGTCCAGCAGTACTGGAAAATCAAGACCACTTTCAGTGCCCAGGAAAGATGAGAGCTTAAGGCTCTGACTTTCCCTCTGCTCCCAGGACAGGAGTTCCCAAGCCCCACTGCAGCAGAATGCAGACAGCTCTTTGCTTTCCTTGGGGTACCTGGAAGCTCTTCATTGCTGCAGCAGATGAGTGCTCTCAGCATGGACAGTGGGCAAACTACCCAAATGCCCTGAATTCTCAGGCATTTTGCAAGCCATTTCACCCCCTGCAGAAGCACAGAGAGTTTGTTTTTGAGCGAGCTGCACAGCCTTTTACTCCCACAGCATCTGCTCTGGGCACACCAGGCCTTCAGCTGCTTCAGAACTACCCTATGGCCACCTTACAGTTACCAACGGGTCTTCCTCATCCGCTACATCCTAGAAGGAAACAATCCCACTCTCCCCCAAAGCCTTGCTTGTAAACAGCAACAACAGCAAGACCTACACCTAAACCAGAAGTATGTGGATTGGAAGATCTTTGGAGAATCATGTAGGAATGATTTTCATTTAAAACAGTCCAAAGGGGCACATAACCCTGAAAGAGACATCTGTAATAGAAATAACCCAAATATAACCCATAACCCAGGAGAGGTTGTCAATAACCTGCAGAGAGCCACAACCCTTTGCAGTTACACACATCAGGGAGTGCAGAGAAAAGCAGAGTTGACTATATGTACTTATCTGGAGACTACAACTTCTTAAGTGTGAGATTTTAACCCTATGTAATGCAAAGGAAGACAGGAAACTGTGATGGTCAGTGTAGAGAGATATCGAAATAAGCAGGTCAAATGCTAGAGAGGATCAGTAAAGAAGTCATAATAGGAGATAAATCCATGCGACATTTTTACAGAGCTGCCCATAAAAGGATGCCTTCTGGAGAGGAATATGAAGCTTCTGTTACCAGCAATGCTCATAGCTATATGAAAGGAATACAGGTCATAAAAGCTGAAGTGTTAGGAAAGGCTTTTTGGTCTGGTACTTACCCTCTCTTTGTAGTAGAAGGAGCTAATGGAGACCTGCTCCTTCTCACTGCGTGTTGGACTCCCACTGTACAAACGCAGATTGCCTGGAGTCTCTGTGCGGATCTTCATTGGAGTAATGAGGCCACTATGGTATGCTGATAAAGCTGACAGGGACCTAGAAACAAGAGAATACACTTTCAGGAGCCTTCACCCACCAAATTGCTCTGGAGGCTCACACTGACATCTCCACTCACTCAAGCTGCTAGCAATGTTTCAGGTGTGTTGAAGGAAAGGGTCTCTGCTGAGTGCCAGTGACATAAGGGACCAGCCTCTCTTGTGTTGAGGACACAGCTAACACTAGAGGTCAGTACTTTCTGAGGGTCAGTAGCTCCAGTGTAGGATCTGATATTCTCCTTCTTTCCTGCCCATGACAGCAGCACACCTCAAATGGGATGCAGGGTACTCACCTGGGTGTGGGCTCCGTCGGAGACACCGCACGGTGCATGGTCATGGGTCTTGTGAAATACACCAGGTACCCTGAAGAGGCAGGACATGGCATAAAGATGATGCAATGAGGAGCAGATAACCCAGGGGTGGTTTACGCAGGGAAACCTGGTCAAGGAGCCTCAGAGTCAAGGGGCTGGGTGCCTATCCACTACCTGGAGCGCTTCTGAACTACAAGTAGGCAACCACATTTTCTCAACCCAAATCCACTCCCTGCAAACCCATTAAAGAGTGTGTTTTGTTGAGATGATTGTCTGAAAAGCACCATCTCAAGTGGCTCACAGATGTTAGACAAAAGACAGTAAAAGAAAATGAGCGAATACATACTCATGTTTTAACTCTTCACCAGAACTTGTCAAGCACTCATACTCCAGAGGCAAGTGAGTGATGTTTGGCTATGCAGAGAAACCACTGCAGCTTGTACAACTATCCTCTTCAAAAGGATAACCCAAGCCATCTGAAGCCAACTCCAAAGCACTCTCTCACAAGCCTTACCCGATTAGTTAGCATCTCAAGTGTCTTCGACCACCCACTCTTGCAAGAGTTTCAGGACTTAGCAGGTTTCACTGAGCCTATTCAATGCAATACTACTCTGTTGTACTTTTGCTGGGAATTCAGTGAGGCCTGTATGAAAAGCAGCTTTAAAAACATGCTTGAACCAGGATGCGGTCAGGTCTAGAGGAGGCATGCTTGCATCTGAAACAGCTCAGTGAAACTTAACAGCTCTTACTCAGACCTTAACCTGTTTTTTAAGGATGATCTTTGCACTGTACATACTCTCCTGGAAACCTGGATGTGATTATACCCCATCTTCCATTTAGGAGAAGTTTTCCAATGACCTTGGGAAAGCTATTTTGAACAACAGAAAGGGTGCAGAATGAGAAAAGAGTGGTTAGTAACAAGAGTATGGCTTCAGCAAGGCCTAAGTTCAATCCTAAATCACAGTAATTTTGTGAAGACTGAGAGCCAAAATATGTCCAGCAGTTTGATGGAGAGAACTAGGCAAGGAAAATAGCTATTCCCAGTCTTCTGTAAAAGGTCTGTCAATCCTTCTGGCATACCACTAGCCAAAGGCCATCTCTTCAACTAGTCCTGCATTTCCAAATCCTAAAATCCCACATGCAACACCAACTGCAAACAGTTGCTAACTAGACTCATTATCTATAAATTTATCACAACATCGCTACTTTAATACCATTTCTTACTCATTGCATGGCAGGGACCAAAGCCTTGTCTTGTTCAGAGCCAAGTGTTCCCCAAGATATTAAAAGGACCATTCCCCTGGTAGCTGTTGTAACATATCAGCGATGGGGCTAACCTGCACCACAGAACCTGGCTCCAGAGGTCCGTGGAAATGGGATGTTAGAGTCCTGGTAGGAGCCATAGGCATTGGAGACCCGGGCGAACGTGGGCAAAGGGGGTGTTACGGAGTTTGACAAAGCGTAGGGATTGCTGGACGTGCTGTCCTCTTGGTTCTGAAACAGAAGTTACCCAAGGTCACACTCCTGCTGCCACAGGAAGGAAACCCAGCAGGAGCACTGGGCACCACAGTGCCAAGCAGCCTCACGGAAGGTGCTTGTCCTTTGAGCCAGAGCAGATCAAGCGCAGAGCATGGTTACTGCTCTGGCTGCAAAGGCACTTGCAAGCACTATTACCTTTGAGGAAAGGGCTTCTCTGGCTGCTTGTCCAGAGATTTCTCTCCCACCACAGCCATGTTGAAATACAGAGCTTAACTTGGGGTGAAACAGTGGGAAACTATACAGAAAATCTGACCTTCAGACTCTGGATATGACTCTCAACACAGGGAACTGAGCTAAACCTGATACCTCAATGATGCAAGTGAGACAAAGTCTCCTTAAATAGGAATATCACACAACTGTGGGGGGTCAAATGCAGGTTGGGAGACTTGAAGTGAGGAAGGCAGGTGATATGAAATACTGGGGGACCTCAGGCCTATCCATAGGAATTTTGGCAGAAATCTGCATTTATTTGGACAAAGAGTACTACGGCTTAGGTTTAAAGGAATTCTTTAAAGGCAGCAGCGCCTGACTTGAGTCATCAGATTTCCATACAATGGAGAAAGTTCCAACATTACTGCTGAAACCAAACAGAATTAAGCCCTTCCATGTAAAAAAAGCCCTTTACTTGTGATGAATAAACAAAGCCTCTCAGAAAAGAAACCCGAGGAGACTCTCCAATCTTTTCCTGAATGCTAAAAACACCCACTCCGGTACACTTCACCCACACACAAACCTAATACTTGACACTGGGATGCTGAGTAGGTATCACAGATCTCTCAGCTAAGGGCAGAGTGTGACTTGGATTTATCTGCAGTATCATCTCTACAAAACCTCAGCTCAAGGCTTCAGAAAAAACAGACTTTCACAGTTTCTTTTTATGAGGGAAGAACACAAAGACCCTAGAATAGGACTAGCAGGATCTTTGACTAGAACTGAGGAGGTAAAGACATCTGCCACTGCCTTTCAGACAAGAATGAATCCATCAGCTACCTGAGGCCTCTCATCTTCTCTCACAGATGATAACCATGCCCTGGCACTTAGTGAGATATACTCTGAGCTGGGAAGCTACCATGCACCACTAAGGTGCTCCAACCCTCAGTCATTCCTGCTAACCTGAAACTCAGTGAGCATGCAGAGTTCCCCAAAGCAGCAAACCTTCAGGGCCTGATTTTCAGAAACAAAACACATCTAATAATCTGCTCAGTTTTCTTCAACATTAACCAGAAATGCTTACACAAATGTAACAGTCAGTCACAGGGGTCTATTTACATATCTAATGAGGCTGGACTCTCACTGCAGAGTCAGAAGTGTGGGACGTGGGAGAAGACAACAAACTAGGGCAGAAAGCCCACGCAGTTCTCCATACCACAACAGACTCCAGCCAGGAGACCAGCTGACGCAGGCAGGGCTCCAGGCAGCTCTGGTTCCGCTTCACTTTCTGCAGAGAAGTGTCTTTCAATATCTGGAATACATACAAGATGCAGCTTGAATCATGGTTACAACCACACCTTCCCCACATCCTTTTTTGTCTGCAGAACAACTAAGATGCCAGGATCCAGAGAGGCCAAAGACATCCCATAACATCCACTGGAGCCACACTGACCTACTGGTGTGCTGTCTGCTTTGAAGAACGACTGTGAGCTTTCATCAGAGCACTGAGGGTTCACCTAGATTGAGCACGCTCTGAGCCAGGATTTGGGCTTCTATATTACTGTAGCCCATACGCTCCATACCAGTTTGTGGCAGATTGAATCAGTTTTTTTTCCAGGAAGGAAGCCAAATTGATCCATCTACTTGCTGCTGGGGAATGGATTTCATCAGCAATAAGACTTCCTATACCAGATGATCAAACACCTGGCCTGGAATTAGCGGGGCCTGTGTAAAAAGTCTCCTCATTTTTAAAACAGTTTGTGCAGGAGAGCAGGAAGCAACATCTCAGCTCAAAAATATTAACTTTCTGCACCTGGATGCTTAGCTGGTGATTTCGTCTATTATGGGGTTGGGGGCAACTGCATGAGGAGAAGGATGTTAGGGATCCTCAGGCAATACACATCACACAGGATTACAGTAACAGTGAAGGATGCAAGTTCAAAAGCACCAGTGGAGAAAGGCAAACACTAGGCTCCAAGCCCAACAAAAACCTCATCCTAGGAGCTCCACAATGTATCAGTTCAAAGTGACCTGTGGTATGTCTTCAGCAAGGTCAAATGTTTTATTGTGTCAGTAAACTAGACATCAAGTGTCCAGCATTTGTATATTTATAAAGACAGCGTACACTCCTCACACACCTTCAGCAGCTTTGCCTTCATGGAGGCAGTGATTGAGGTCGGGTTGATGAACTGGAAGGATGGTGCAGCATTATTGGGATACTGTACAGGGAACATCACCAGCATCCTGACTCTGTGGTTGCCGCAGTGCACTGACACCGTACAGCTACGACTCACCGCATCCATCTGTGTGAGGAAAAGCAATTGCTCTGTAGTTAAATCTCCAAGGACCTTTAAACTTATAGTGGCTTAAATTCATGCTGAGGGGCTGATTCCTCTGCACACCCATAAGACAAAGTCATGCTGTTCTCAAAGGCAGTGAACACAGAGACAGCAAAAAGCACCAGGCAGATGGGGACAGACTCAGCTCGCACCAGCAGACTGCCAGTCCAGCATCCCAACATCTGGAGACCACAGCCAGCCCAGGCTGTGCCAGGAATCAGGCTCTGCTCCCAACAGCCACTGCACCTCATCCCACTTCACCTGGCTGTGGAAAGCTCCAGGCCCAGGTGTTGCAGTAATAGGCACCATCTAAGATCATACAGCACTGTCTCAGGAAACTACATCAGGATCATGCCATGAGCTGTGAAACCACAGGGGTGGGAAAGGAGACAGACAGCTGCCTCAAGCCTCTCATCCCAGTACAGTACTATGCCTCCACCCAGCTTCTGTGCACAGAGGAGGGTTTGGCGTGCAAGGCAGATGCCAAAACTGAGGGAGAGAGTGCAGGACAGGGAGGGCTCAGCAGATCAGGTTCAGAAACAGTTGAAATGAGATCAGCTGCACGTAGTGGAACAAGTCACTTTCCACTCTGCAATCTAGCAAGAGGGGAAAACACCGTCCAGCCTTCTCAGGACCAGCACCAGTGTACTTACTGTGCTGAAATACTTCCCTCACTCCCAGTGTCTGGGATTATCCTCTTTCCTACTAACCCTGGCCACAAGGATCTCTACAGCTCAAAATAGACCTTGTTTACAGGTAGCAGTCACTGCAGCAAAAAAGGTTCCCCTCAAAAAGATCCAGTGAGCCAACCTGCCCACATCCCCTCCTAACAAGCCAGAAAAAGGAAACTCTTTACCTCCACATTGACATTTCGGATCTGCACGTTGATCAGTGAAAACTCCTGCTGCAGTGTCTGAGGCAGCCCCAGCTGGTCCGTTTTCTTTCCCACCAGGGGGTCATTCAGGAAATCTTCTTTTAAGGCTGACAGGAAAGATGGAGAACAGGTTCAGACAAGCTATAATAGACAGACTTTTGGCACCTGATGCCAGGAGGCAGCCAAGACTTTCCTCTGCACTTCTGACACATGGAGGTATGAGTTTTACCTGGCAAAGACCTGCAAGCTGGAGGGTCTCAGCTGTTGTTTAGAGGCAGGCTTCTGAGACTTGCTCTGCAAAAAACCAAACCTGTCTGCACACAGGTTTCCCAGGAAAGTTACAGAAGCTGCCTGTACTCTGTACAGCCCTAAATGGTCTGTCTCTACTCATCTGAGACCCCTTCTCCTCCCTACACAGTACTGCCAGAGTCACAAACAGCTGAACTGGAGCCTCTCTGTTCAGGAGGAAAGAACTGCTGCCAAAGCAGTCTCCAGGAGGAGCTCTGGTCTTTGGGACTCACACCCCACCGTTCTTGGCTTTCAGGGAATGCTTCCAAAGCACAATAAGGCTTTGGGAGAGAGAAGAGGGTATTTCTGGCCCTAGTAGAGGCTTAATTCATTTGTAGCAGCCGTTTGCATTTAATGTTGCAAAGCACCCTAGTGCTTTAATGGTCTTTAAAGACTCATCTAAATGCTGGGTCTAGCTGTCCAGTTCCAACCGTTTTCAGGAAGACAATAACCCCTGAAGGCCAGAAGACATTTAGACAGCCAGGCAAGCACTGCAGGACACAAGAAATTATGGTTAAGATAGCAAACCTGACTGAGTTTCAGAAGAATTGGTCTCTGCCTGTGGTCATGCCTGGCTTTTGCCTCCTATCTCGCTATAGATCCCCATTAGGGCAGGGGCAGCTCCATCTGAAGGGGGGTTCGCTGCGGCACCACTTCCTAGAATGACCAAATGTATTTTTTGATGATGGTTCCAAGGACACAAGGGAAGTCCTGATTATTCAGCTGTCATTCTCACGCTTGCAATATCATATTGCACAGACTATTCCTACCAAAAAAATAAATGACAAGAAATGCAAAAAGCTGTCCTTTTACAGGCGTTTGCCTAAAAGTTACTGACTTTGCTGCTGGGACAAATGTATCTGGTTTTACTGCTGCCCAGTGGGTTGCTGAATTTGGATAGGTAGGATGCTTAGCTACTCATTCGTGTTTGTGATTTTATTGTAGTGCTTAGATATACTTCACAGAAGGGAGCTGAAAAAGGGATTAGAAGATCAGTGGCTCTCAGGGAAGATCATTATTTCTAGCTCAAGACACCACATAGCTTACTGAAAAGCCATCTCTGAGGTTCCAAATATGGGCAGTACCCTCCCTTTGTCTTCTCCTCCCTTTCTCTTCCAATTAGTTTCCAATCCCCAAAAGCCCACATTATTTGTTTAGACTCCTAAAGATCCTTTATAGGCAGCAGCCAGTGAGGAGAGCTGTAGACTGAAGACAGCTGGTGGGCTTTCTGATTTATCTGCAGAGCACTGTTCTCTTCAAAGATCCCCCAAAGTGCTTTACTAATATAACATGGAGACTTTGTCTGCAGCTGAAATGCAGCCACCTCCAGGGTGAAACATCAACAGTCCACAATAGCTTTTAGCCTAGAAAGAACTGAAAATCCTACCTAGGGACTTGCTTGTGCATTGATCCTGCAGTCACAGGATTTGCAGCAAAATCTACCCTGCTACAGAAAAGCCATTTTCATTCCCTTTGGCCACAAGGGAAACTTTAACAGTCCGAACCAAAGCCAGACCCACACAGAAACCACATAGGACATATGAATGTGACCTCATCAGGGACAGTGAAAGAGTTAACTCTCTCCTGTGGAAAAACAGAGGTCAGGCACCCAGAATGAAAACACTTAATGCTCCCAGCTGGAGCAAGGGAGGCTGTGCTTCAGTTCACAGTACTGCACATGGTAAGCACAGGTAACTGGGGCTTTTTCTATCATATTATAAAACCCTCATGCAGACAGAGGTGCTGACAATTTTTAGAAACTTGTTCTGCTGCCATACAGGACAGGCAGCAGAGAAGAACTTCACTGGGATTTGCTGGGCAGGAAACTTCCAGTTAGGAAGAGATGCCTTCCCTAAGGAACCTCGCAGCTGGCTCCTTTATTCAGAGGACACATATTAGACCACTTCTTCCCCTTCTCTCCAGTTTCTTGGCAAGTCAAAGGGAGAATCACATTGCTTCCCAGTAAGCCTCTCACATGGGGATCCATCATGGCACCCTACTACAATACAGAAAGGACCTGTGAATTTAAACCCAAGCTGATACAAAGGCAAGGGAGCACCCATTTCTTCTCCCTCAGTATTAGACATAGAAATCTCTTTAGATAGCTTTTTCACATGCACATCATCACCATGGGTCTCAGCTGCTGCGATCTCTTCTATTCTGGTACTTGCACTCTTCAAACACTAACACCCTGAATGTTTAACCTGGCCAGAGCCTTAACCACACAAACTCTCCTTTGCATTCCTTTCTTGTATGCCTTCTCTTCCATAAAGCCAAATCTGTGCTTTCTGGAAGCTACGATTTGCAAAATGCTTTCTGTTAAAGCCTCTGACCCATTCCCATCTGGTATGCAGAAGTCAGAGAGATCATCCCTCCCTCTCTGCTCTGCCAGCCTTCAGCCACCTCTCATCAATACTTGAACAAAAATTCACGAGCTCTCTCCATACTACTTCTGGTGGATGGGGGAAGACACCAGCAAGCATCTCCATGTTAGTTCACATAGTGACCCCAGCAGAAGCATTTAGGTAGCAGGTATGATGTAAGCAGCTTGTGTCAGAGTGCCTTACCCATGCACTCCCCTCTTCTGTGGGCTCATCTCTCAGCTTAAACTGAACTACCTTCTTAAGAGCCAGATCTGACTTTCCGATTGACTTATTTTTGGTAGTAAGCCACAACCATGACCTAAAGAGAATGCAACTAAATGATATTAGTGACAACGAAGAGCTCTGTTTTACAGCTAGAATGACATCATTGTGTTAGAGGAGAAAAAACTTGAGATTTTAGAGGAGAAAAATCCTGAGAAATGCCTGTGTTTTCCCTCCTCCCAGATGGGAAATCCATTAACCTTTGAAACAGCACCAGTTTGTGCTTTGCCTACAATGTTATTTTCTTATGCCAAGATAAATCTCCTTCCCAACACAAAGAGAGATGGTGTTTGAAGTGCCATTGCTTGTCTCACCTTCCTCATCTCCATGCCCAGAGTTATGCTGGGGCTCAGAGTCCTGGGGGTGAAGGGTCTTGTCTGGCTCTGGCAGATGAGAAATCCCATCAATGAGGTCCTCGACTCCATCCAGGATATCATTAGCACACAGCTGAAAAGAACAAACACACCCCCATGCTGCACAACAGAACTCAAACCGTGGAAAGAGCCACCACTGAACAACTCATTTCTCCCGGGAGCTGGATTTGCAAGGTAAGTCTGTCCACGCAACAGTCATAACTAAGACCTCAGCATTGTTTCTGTGACAAAGACAGATGATCTTCCACTTTCCAGCATCCTCAGCTCTGTCACCTCAGACAGCCTGGCCAAATCTCCTGCTCACTTACAAAGCCACTTAATTGACAGGGCCAGTCTAAGTAACAGAGGTTTTACTTTATTCAAAACTAAAGCTGATATGACTTTAATTCCTTGAATTAATTTGTCAAAACTGGTTTAATTTTTTAGATCAGATATAATAGTAGCACACTTTCTGCTTTTGATATTTACATTCCAGTAGGATCTAGAGACCCAGGTACATACTAGGGGCCCTAGTGTTCTAGGTCCTGTATCAAAAAGACACCATGAAAACTTGTATTTTAAGTTTAGCACAAGAAAACAGGGGAGATGAAGAGAAGAAACACAGGGAGGAGAAAGGATAAGGGTGCAATGTAGCAAATTACAGCATTGGTCACCAGCAACGTGCCATCACGTGTGTAGTTTGATCCAGACAAAGACAAAAGAGTGGGAGCCAGCAAAGGAAGAGTAAAGGCTCTGACATGGATGAACAATTGGTTTAAAGACAGGAAAGAAATACAATATTCACAAATATATCAGGTAGGAGTAAAGGGTCATTTTTCACAGAGAAGGTTTGTTACAGACCTGCAGGACTCCTGCAGGATCTGTGCTGGCAACACATGCTTCTCAACATATTCATTAAAAACCTGGAATAGGAGGTGAATAGTGACATGACCAGGTTTGCTGATGCCACCAAGTTATTCAGGCTAGTAACAAGAGTGGCAGACTGCAAACAGTCACAGAAGGACCTTACAGGAGTAACTATACTAAAATGAAAGATGAACTTCAGTTCAGATAAATATAAAGCAATGCATACAGGGGAAAAATGGCAAATTCAAGCTGACTGAGGGAACAAGATGTAGAGGCCAGACTAAGCTGATGTTTTCATGGAATTATGCCCAACAATTTTAAAAACAAAATGAGTACTTGGAATTCTTTGGAAAAAACAAAGTCCAGATCCCCAAACCAAAAACTATACAGTAGAACTGAAAAAGGGTCATGATAGACTAAAGGACAATCAAAGTTTTTGTACAAGGGATGAAGCAAATCAAGACCTTTTGACTTGAAAAAAGAGGCAGCTGAGGAGGGATATTATGGGGGTCTACAGAATCATGAGTAGCACAGACAAGATGGCTGCTCATTTCACCTTCAATGTAATGAAACTAGCAGGTTGCAAAATAAACAAATGAAAGGAGCTGCTTTTCCACATAACATGCAGAAAAGCCATGAAACTCCTTGTTCATAGGATGTTTAAGATGACAAAAATTTACACAGGTCCAGGAAAAGACAGAACAAGTCTATGGAAGTGAAACTCATCTAGCTCTGTCAAATACAAAGACGCCAGACTCAATGAGCCTCTAAGCTGCAAACTGCAGGAGCCTGGGAGGGCATTTGAGAGAAACATCACTCCATACTTGCCTTGTTCTTATCCTCTTCCAAGACACCCACAGCTGGAGACAGGGCAATATGGGCCATCATGGCCATATGAACCTCTGGTCTGACCCAGCACAGCTGTTCTAGTAATTGCATCAGCGATTTGTAACTGCTGCCAGACAGCAGAACAACAGGATTCACACTGCCTGCACCACGGTAAAAGGCAAAGGAAACAAGGGGAGGAAGTGGAGGGCACAATCCCTACGTTTACCTGATATCTAAAATGCCAAGAAAGAAAGAGTCATACAGTCTTGCAGCCATGGAGGTGGCATCTTCAGAGGCAATGCAAGCAGTAACTGATCTCCACCTCCTTCCAAATGACTTCTACGCTTACTGTTATACAACAAAAGAAGCCTTGCACTTCCACAGAAGTTTTTGAGGCACAGACACAGAGAGGGCCCATCACAGGTCTCCCTGGAGATGTTTCTGGGTTGGAGCCGAAGAGGAAAGTGAAATGGCAGCTGGCTGCTGCATCTGCAGCTCTAGGATGTCAGAGGAGTGACTGGGAATGCAAGGAAAGGGAGGTGAAACCAGCCTGTAAGAAAACTGTCTACAGTTCAAAGTGTTTACGTACCCTCTGCAGCTGAGAATCAATCCGCCACATCCGCAGAGTCTGATCACGGGACCACGTAACCAGCTGGTAGTCTTTAGAACCTAAAAAGGACAGAAACAACTTATAGACCCTGCTGAAGACAGAGATTATCTCAGCCCTGCATTTAGTGTAAACAGATTCAAGCAGGCCAGCAGGGACATCCAATGGATAAGGCTCTAAACCAAAAGCCAGAGTGAGTCCTTTTCTGCTTTGAATTGACCTAGGTGCATCAGCCTTTATGCCTCCCTGTACCATGGTTACCACACCTCTAAATGGGGTATAATTTACAGGCGAAAAGCACAAAGTAAGTATAATGAATGTGATGCAAGTTTTCCAGCTAGGAATGAACAAGATCTACTGCAATACTTATTTAAATAGAAGAAATAATATAGTTGAGACACAGATATATATTTACAATAACTGTAAAGTCAAAATATCTTTTAGTTCATCATATCTGTTTCAAGATGCAGATGTTTTAAAACATTTCTAAGCTAAGGAAAGCTGGTTCTACCCTCCCTCTTTTTCCTTCTGAAAGACTTGGATGATGCCAAGACAAGTTCAGGTTGTAATGAAATACATCTAGCCACATACTATATACGAACAGATAAATGTACACAGACTTATTTATGCCCATGTTTAGGCCTTGTGATACAGTTTAAGTTTCCCTTGTCAAACAGCTGCTACGCTTAAGAATTTGCTGCTGCACAGCTGCTTCCTACACCCCTCTGCTGAGGCACAGGGGCTGTCTAAATACAGCACAGCAGACACTGTGGAAGGAGATTTGTGCTATCTTAGTTGTCTCCACATTGAAGTGGACTTGGAATGCTTGTATGATTGATTTATGTTGCTCGAGATTAGCATGACTTCCAGCCTCGGATATATATCTATTAACTCAGCTAAGACAACACAACTGTGGTCCAAGCCTGCTTGAATGTTCATTCACAAACTGTCTTAGACTGCGCCTCCAGATCCTAACATGGTTCTATATCGCTCTACTCTTTTTGAAAGAGGAAAAGCAAGGTATAGAGAAGAAGGTGACTTAGCTGAATTGCCCCAGCAGCTGGTGGCAGAGGGTTGGACCAGAGCTTTTACACGGCACTGCAAAGCCGTACCACAAGTGATGACAAAGCCAGACATGCTTGTTCTGTTGATGGCAGCTAAGGTGCTGGAAACAAAGCTGTGCTCTGTGTCGTTATCCAACCTCTAATATGTAATCTCCTATATTTAGCTGCCTACACTGGAAATTTAGTCAGGATTGAACTCTAACAGCAGCCTCTCTATCCCACGCTCTTCCTCTCCTGCCTTTGCCAGCACACAGATAAGGTGGATTCACTGGGTCTGTGGTCTGGGATATGCTGGAGGCTGCTGATCTAGTCAGTGATGTGAGGGGTTAACTGGTTAGCCTGTTAACTGAGCAGGGGGAGGGTGCCTGCACTCGTGCACCCATCTAATAGTTTGTACAATTTATTCTGAAAGATCCATTTAAAAATAGATTCACAGGAGAATGGAAGCAATTAAGAGTCACCACTGACCCATTCAGCATTCGGTAGAGTTGCTTTGTTAGCATGGAAACAACAGGGCAATGCTTCTGTGGGCAGTGCCATAAAACAAGTACAAAAACAGCTGTAACTTGGGGGGGGCAGGAAAGTGGGTAGGAGCTACTCCAAGGAAAGACAAGAGTCAAATGGCAATAGCATAAGTATCGCAGCCAGGAGCCAGGCCTCCACACCCCTGGTTTGCCGATGGCCACAGCGCAAGGGAGAGAACACATCCAGCCCTGAACTCACCTTCTTTCTGCTTCCTCCACTGAAACTCCAGCACCACGTCATCATGTCCCACGAAAGTGTGGACAGGTGTGTTCAAGTCAAAGACATTCCAGAGAAGGAGACTGTTCTCTCGCCGGAGCTGGGGGACCATCACTGTCACCAGTCCATTGCTGAAAGGCTTGAGAGAGAAACACCCTTCCAGTTAGCCTTGAGGAATTATGCTCCCATGCTGCTGTTATCATACTCTAATTTTCCCCTTTTCCCACCAACAAGAATGCATGGGTTTTAAAAGAGCTCAACACAAAACAGAACCAGGGAGGGTCCTGGGAGGGTCCAAGGCAATTGCTGTGCAAAAACAGTGTCTTACAAGGGATGAGATGTAGTACACAGAGATATTCAATGCAGCTCACTTAAGATTAATAATTTCTTTCTGCTGCTTCCTCACTTTTCAGCTGTGAGGCTAGAGGGATTTCACCCTTGACTTTTCACATGGGATCCTTATGGCAATTTGCCTGGAGCTGCAAGAACTGCTGCCTGGGGACTGAGTCCCAGCAGCTGCTCAGGGTCACGACGCTTAGAGGAACACTGGAACCCAGTCCTACACCCCCCACCAGGGGGATGGGAAAGGGGATCAAAGGCTCAAGGTACAGCACTGGCTTCAGGCCACATTCAGATGTCTGGGGAAGAGAACGGATGTCACTGATGTTAAGAGCCTTAGCTTCACATGGCTGGGTGCTTACTCTATAAAAGGCAACAGTTCTTGGATTTGATATGCTGCAAGAGCCCACTGTGGCACACTTGGAAACCTTAGGGGTAGAGGAAGCACTCAGAGATGGCAGAAGACGGCCGCATTGCTCTGTGCAACAGGTACCGATACTGGAGCCGAGCAGAAAAAACAGGACAGCAAGAGCAGCAGCCACTTTCTGAGCCTCCTGCTCCCAAAGCCAACCACCTGCACCTGGGTTCCGCCCCCCCCCCCCCAGGAGGACAATGCCAAAGCCTGGGATCTCACACTACTAGTCATTCCTTTTCCCAAGTGCCCCCATTGAGGACATTGTTTTTCTAGGCCTTTTAAGCACCAAGAGGGATTTTTAAAATCAACTTAATCATATCCAGCAGTAGAACTGGTGAGAAGCACTTCAGCAGTTCTTCTTTATTTAATGTCTCTGTGCATTTGCTCTCACAGCACAAGTGGGGCTGGTGGGAGTTTCTCACTCACCGTGTACCTTGCCTTCCAGACAGGAACCTGGCAGGGAAGGATACTGAGGTATTTCCGAGGCTGACGGTAATCCCAGAACTTAAAAAAAAAACAAAAAGACAAGCAAAGGCAGGAGTCAGCTGGCTATACTTTCAGGCTGCAGTTTTCCATGCGGCTTGCAGATATAACAGAGCAAAAAACATGCCAGGGTGCCCACAGCATCGTTAGTAATCCCATTCATTAACAGCAGAGATGGCCCCAAAGGACAAATATCAAGCTATCAGCATCTGGCAGCATCCCTTAGACAACAAGTGACTTGGGGTCATATTCACAGTGATCATAGCTTGAGTAATTAGAGCAGGGAGACAGGCAGCCTGCTTGGGCTTTCAGAGCTACAAGGTAACCTGCAGGCTCCCAGCCAATGTGCCAGTCCAGACTGGAGGCAGGCCCACCCTGCTGTTACTGGTAATTTTGTAATGAAGAATCTAACCTTTTGCTTTGCAAGAATACACATCAATTGCATTTGCCTCAGAGCTTAGCTAAATGTGAATGAACTCCATTTGGCTGACATATAAAGCACACTATTTCCCCCGCAAGTAAAAGGCCCTGCATAGCAATGCTTGCAGGCAGTCTCTCATTGATAACCCAATTCAACACAAGTTTGGGAACCCCAGGGGCTGGAGTATGCCTCCCCCCAAGTTGCTGTAATCAGCTTGAGGCTGGCAACACTGCATTTTGGGGAGAAGGCTCTTTTGGCATGTGTGGCCAGCTCCCTTCTGGCAAGCAACAGGTGGAGGTGGTTGTTTTCAGCTTCAGTACTGCCCAAACCACCACAGATACATGGGCAAACATACGTGCACCCATCCCGCAATGATTTCTCTGCTGGTTCTGTAAGCACACCCCTGGCTCAACACACACAGGCTGCCAGAAACCAAAAAATAAGGATCCAGATCTTGCCAATGGCAAGCACTCCACAAGACCTCAGCAGTAGTAGAAGGGGATCTGCTCCACCATCCTGACGTCTCCCAAGCAGGAGTCCCAGAAGCAACACTTACCCTGACAGAGTTGTCCTGGCTGGAAGTGGCCAATGTATACTCATTGTCAGGATGCCAATCCAGACCATGGATTTTAGAGAGATGAGCTGCCAAGTACTCTACTGCAGTGCTGGGTTTCTGCAAGGAGAGACATTTTCCTTCTCAGCACAGGACTCCCAAAATTTGGTCTAGTTCTTTGTCATAAAAAGAGACACTTTAACAAGGGCAAGAGGTAGAACACCCTCCTGCTGGGGAAGGGCAAATAGCTCCGCAAAAGCAGTTGAAGGAAAGGTCCTGCGAAGGTGTGGCAAACCAAGTGCAGCCCTGAACCATACTTTATACTCAGTAAAACAGTTAAGTACTATGAAATCAAAATGTTAATGGGCACAATTTCTGGGGAAGGAGGCTATCTACATGCTCTCTTCAGGCTCGTGAGCTCCCAATTCTCTCTAGTTTAAATCGACTCACAAGAGAGATTTGGGATAAAGTAGTACATTTTTATCATATTTATCTGTGACCAGAGGGGTGTCTGTATTGGGTAGGTGGGAATATGCACCAGCTGCTCAAGGGACCCTCAACTCACCCTTTTGTCCCATATTCGGACATCCCCATCATGGCTTGTTGCTAAACAGTTGGCATTTTTCTTGTTCCATTTGACCTGGGAAGCTCCAGCTGTAGCACAAACAAAGCCAGTCAAAACAAGCAATTAAAAAGTAAATGGCACAGTAGACCCTTGACCTGGGCTTAGAGCTGCTCCTCTTAGCACAGAAAAGGCAGTTCAGAGGAAAGATATCTCAGAAGCCAGCATGAAGGATGGCATGAAAGTCACTAACTCCTGATTCCTCAGCTTAGTGTTTCTGTCCTGAAAACCTCAAAGCAAGGGTGTTCCAGTTAGATGCTTAGAGATCTTCATCGTAATTTCTAGCCATGGGTTGTACCTGATTGAAATACTCAGGTCCATTAACTCAGATGGAGCAACTTCCTCCAAACAAGTGGTGCACGTTCATCACCCCCCCTCCCAAATCCCTACTGTTTTCATTCAAGCTACTTCCAGGTCCTTAAGGATCAATCCATTTGTCTCCCCAACACCTTCTATACTATCTAATACTATACAGGGAATCAGTGTTATTGATCTATTATTAACACAGAGGTGTAGGAGAAGGCTGCAGTGCAGGTGGACCTTGTGTCCAGCCAGCTGGAGTTAGACTCACTGGCTGGATCAGAAGGTCCAACTGTCAAAATACACCACAGAAGTCAAAGACATCAATGGCATTGTAAAGAAACTGGATGATGGCCCAGATATGATTATAAGACATCACAAGGGACTCAGTCAAGGGCCTAAAATCAGAAGCTGGTTGGTTATTTCTAATAAGAAGCAAAATACAGCTTCAGTTTATGTGGATTTTTCAGATATTGTAAGAGAAATACATATTCTGCTCATTCTTATTCTGCCAGTATTGTCAAAACACTTGAAGCTATCAGAAAGGTGAGGTCCATCAGAAAGCTAAACAGATCTCAGCCTGCTGCTATGCCCCACCCTCACTACCCACCTCTTGCTGCACCGTGAGCAGATTCATCCTGACAGCGTGGCAAAAAGCTAGTCCAGAGGGGAAAAAAGCTGCAAACAGGCTGCCAGTTGATTGAGTTGATCCACTCATTGAAGGGTACACAAATGTCTGCACCAGCACCAAACAGAATTGGGCATGGAAGGAAGGAAGCTTTCTGGGGAGCTAGCTGCTAGGGTGGCTCAGCTGACCCATGAAACCTCACCCTATGCACCAGAACTGAAGCTGCTTCTGATTCAGTAAGGTTTTTGCATCGCTGTGATAGAGAGGTTTGCTGGCTGGGAGGGAAGGGGGAGCCACTGCAGATGTGTAGCCTAAGGAGATCTAAGCAGCAGAGCATAAAAAATACATGTTACGAGGACTGCTATAGTACTGGGAACGTAACTCAGGAAAAGGACATTTTGCTCATCATCTGTACTTCACCCAGTCCCAAGATGCAGCCAGTGAGGAATGACACACAGCACCTGCCAGCAGGCAGTATTACAGGTGACTGGACAGTCGCAGTGCCAACAGCCATGACAAGTGTCTTTCCAGAGCAAGCACAGCCCAAAGAGAGCACCTTTGTGCCACCGCTGCAGCTGCCTGCACGTTCAAGGTGCCCCAGGGAAGCCAGTTAATGTACCCAGCCCCTCAGTTAGTAAGGGGGCAGGCTGGCAGTCGGCAGCATTCAACAGCACTGCCTGTGGTGCAATTTAGTTTCTCAGCTGATTCAATCAAACGTAAAAGGACATGGAAAAATTGCAGACAGACAACACAGGACAAGCAGTGCAAGAGGGTGGTTTAGCAGGGAAGAAGCTACTCATATCTAGAAGGCACAAATGCCACGTGACTGTCCACCAGTTTTAGGACAGACAGTCCAAGCACCACCACTGCCCTCCATGCCTCGGAACCTCCAAGGGCTTCACATCCCTTATGCATTCTGTTCCTCTAAAAGGAGCTGTGAACTGGAGCCTCTCAGGCTGCTACTGCATGGGACAATCACACGTGGTGGCACTTCTGTACTCTGCCATGTTCAGCCTTGAAGCACAAAGGGAGGGAGGAATAACAGCAGGGGCATACAACAATAGGCTCGTTTAATGCCTACGTCACACACACACGTCATACTTACCGACCGCCGAGAGGGAGACTGTAGGCTTCCTGGTGTCTCTGGAACACAACATGGCTAATATGAGCACCCACAGCGTAGCCCAGCAGGTCCAGCCTCCCCAGTGAGCTCCTTGCTATTCCAGGACTAATTTTATTGCTGCCTCTTGAGAGCTAATGTGCCTTCTGCTTACCAAAATACACCACGTTAAACAGAATAAAGAAAGAGGTGACCAGCTGGAGGACAACAGCCATTCTGGCTTGCCACCACATACAGCAGCAAGTTTAGGACACAGGATGGAGTTGAAGGGGCTCCATCCCCCTTCAACTCCAACAGGGAGGAGAAACACATACAAAGTGTGGCATGTTGCAACTGGACAGGCAAGGAAACACTGGGCTCACAAAGGGTTGCTGCAGGAAGCAACAAAACAGCCTTTCCCAGGAGGATTAAAAGGAACAAACAGAGCTGTGGAAAAACTTGACAAAAGCCATTGATGTGTTTGTCAAGCCTTTGCAGACCCTGATTCAAGGCAGATGGAGCAGTGACTTCAGAGCAAAGACTTCACGTCTAGCATATAACAACAAAATTAGCAGGAAATAAGCCCAACTGTGTGCAGACTCTACAGACCAAATTCTGCAGTGGTAGAAGCCAGTGCGGCACCATGACAACTCCTAGCAGCCAGGACACGGATCAAGGCAATAATTTGCTCTTTGACCTTGCTCCTCAGGAAGACACCTGCCCTTTCACGAAAAATGCCAGTGAAAATGAAGAATATTGTCTACAGCTTTTTGTGTTTGCTGAAAAGCAGAACATTTTCTGGAATGGACGGCACCTCTTCCTCTAAGAATTTCTGCCTAAACAGAAAGTTATTTTGTATGAAAAATTAAGTGGGGAATTTCCAGCTACCCCTACTGCAGGGCTACCTCCCTAGCATGTCATTAGAGACAGCTGCTTCATCAGGATGTTCATTTGCTGGAGGCCAGCAGCCCCAGGACCTCACTACCCCAGCAGAGATCTTACTAGCCCAAGTGGGATGTAGAGGCTGTAGTCAGAGATTGCTTAAGCAAGCATTTCTGGACAAGTGATACAGGCAGACACAAAATGATGGAAGGGCACAATAGAGTTAAAGCAGGGCTTCTGATAACACCCTTCAGAGAACTCTGTTTTTTGCTTGGCACTAAGATAGTATCACAGGAAAACACAACCAGCAGTTATTGTCTCTCTATGTCTTTTAATTACACATTAATAATATATTGCCATTCTTAAGCACCATTTAACCAAGGATCTAAGTGCTTCATAGGAGCTAAACAAGCCTCAGGGTAGCCTGGTGCAGTGGAGTTATATAATTATCCTCCTATTATAACTGAGCAAGGGAGGCAGAGAGGAACAAAGTGACTTGCCGGGAGTCATAAAGAGTTGCTGTACAGCCAGCAAGAGAACCCTGCAGTCCCAGTGCCAGCTCCTTGCTTCTCAGGTGTAAAATGCAGGGTTATAATATTAGTGGGTTTGGAAAGATCTGTTACCCTGAAATTACTCGTGATAGAAAGCACCAGGAAGCAAGGGAAGGCATGAACAGGAAAAGGTTCCTGAATACCACTGCCAGTCTTCCCACTACTGAGGGAGAGCCAGCAACAATCACTGAAATTAATGGAAAATGGCTGCAGGATCATGAAATGGTGCTCATTCACTCACCTAAAAAACCCAACAGGTTGAGGAACACCCTTGGACTCCAGGAACAGCTCCCGAGGAAAGATGTGAAGTGGGCAGGGAGTGAAGCCAATCGGTATTTTTTCAAAACAGGAGCATGATTGTGGCTTAACCGTACCAACTCTACTGCCCTTCATTGACTCTGAACTGGCTTGAAAATAGGGGAACAGACGCCATCTTTGAGATTATGGGAAGTAGATGAAGCCCCTGCAAGCACAGCTGAAGAGCAGCACCCATCAGTGCATGCTTTGCCCTGCAAGCTGCTAATTATGGAAAGGAATCCAAAGATTTCCCTGCAGTGCAGAAACATACTGATTCTTACTTGATGTCCCAGATGTAGATGTATGTGTCAACAGAACTGGTGACCAGCAGGTCTGGCTCAAACACTGCCCAGTCCAAGTCGCTGGAAATGGAAAATCATAGTAGGTCAGCAAAGAAAAGCGCACATGGTTTGCAACAACTTCTCACAAGCCCCCACTACATTTCTCTGAGAAATTCACGGCCACTCCATGACATCTACTGAAACTTTTTAAGTAAAAAGCAAGATCTTAATCATTTCTCTAAGTAAATTCCAAGAAGCAATGAAATCCTTCTAAGTAAATTCCAGTGAAGCATCCTCCTAACCCTGAACTTTACAGCTATCATGGGTGTGCTCTTTTCTCCACAGCAAAAGGGACACTGTCTCAGCAAGTTCCCAGTTACCATGCATTCTTGGAATCAACCCCTCACTCTGGGATGCCTTCCTGTTGGGCTCACCAGGTGCACCTGGGACACAAACAGCCTCCAGCCAGCCATTTCAAGGGCTGCAATTACTTTCCACAGTCAGGAGCTGGAGTAAAAACAGTCCTTCACCTGCATTTCCAGCCCAGCACTAAAGTACACCCCTAAAACCAGAGGCAGAAATCTCCCCTGCACCACCGTAACACACTGAACTTGATCTTTAGGATTACCTGCTTTAATTAAGTTGCTATCACACAGAAACACAGCTGGGATTCAATTTAACAAACATGCTGCTATCTGTTTCCCAGATGATGGTTGCTGTTCATTACAAGGACAGCAGCCTAAGGCAATGACACTGGAGCCATCAAAGGCTAAGTTGATATACTGGGGGGAACCACGAGAGGGTGAGCAGCTTCACATCTGATGTTGTCTCCAAATGGGAAGGCAAGACAGAGGGGCAGCCAGTACAGCCCAGAAAAGTGAGTAAGAACAGGCTCAGAGCAGAGCCTGAGAGGGGCCAGGACCGAAACATTCACCTTCTATGAAACAACCCATCGTTTTCCACCCAGCAGTCTGCAGCATCGCTTGCTCCTCACCTGATTACACGTGTGTGCCCTTGCAGTGATGTGCAAACTTCACCATTACCTTCCTTCCACTTATATAGGTCAACTCGCTGATTGCTCTGAAATTAGATGGAAGAAAGGAGACAGTGTCAGGCAAACAAGGTAGGACAGGAATTCATGTGTCAGGACGAGGTTGCCTTCTCTTTGGTAACCTCAGTTACCAATGAGTCACACTGTAGTTTGCAAAGTCCTTGCCCAAAGCAGGAGAGCAAAGATGAACCTACAGGCTGCAAGGACTCCCAAAAACTTATACTTCAATTACATCCACTTAAAAATGGAGATAAACAAGAATGGGAGAAAAAAAAAAAATCACATTGCAAAATGTTTCCACGAAATTATGTTCTCAGAGCTTTTATTTCCTAACAACATGCTGTAACTGCAGGCAACAGGCAGCCAAGTTCTCTCTGCAGGAATACCCTGCCAGTCTGCTCAGATTCACAACTGGAGTTTTCAGTGAGGGGGATGATGGATCACCACTGGTCCTCCTCAACTCTCCCTCGACTCCCTTCTGGGATAATCAGGGCCATTGCCAAACATGAACAATAGTCTCATGGCTTCGAGGTCACCTCCTCAAGGGTACTTCTGTCCTTGCCAGCCCAGGAAAAAAAGCCTTAAGTGCTTATCACTAATTGTAAATCACAGGAGCAAACCAGATGAATCAATGAAAACATTATTTAGGGCTTCCTCACTCATTCCAGGAATAAATCCTCCCCCAAATGCAGCCACACACAAAGTTACTTGAAACTAGTTCTTGTGCTTTAAGTTCATGTTCTGTCTCAATCAAGGTTCACTTCAGCCCAGGCCAACTCTAACCTTTCTGGGGCAGGAATTGCCTTTTTGTGTGCATATACAGCACCAAGCACAGTGGGTTTTGGGCCATGACTGGAAATCCGTGTTGATTTTGCAAAAACAGAAATAACATGACTTCAAAATTTGATCTGCATTAGCCGCTTGTTTTCAAACTTACAGGTAGATGAGGGAAAAGATAATAGAGAAAAGACTTATTTTACATTTTTTGTGACAGGTTTTTGTGGTGGTATTTTTCATTTTTTTACCCCAAAGCTGCTTGATATGAATTTCAACTTGCAGATGGATAAAACACTCCAGCCTTCCCTGAAATGGAAGGTCTCCTCCCAACTCAGCAATAATATGTGGTATTTCTCTAATAGCTCACAGCAGGGCTGCACAAGAGCTCGGGGCAAGGAAAACTCCTTGCATGTTTCTCATTGACAGAAGGATTTAAGGGGGTAGAGTGAAATTACCCAATGGGATTTATCCAGGACTCCAGAGTTGATGCTACAAGATAAGGATCACCAGAAGTTTCTCAGACTCTTAGAGGGGCATCTCACATGGAAAGTGTTGCCTGTAGCACCAGGTGTGGGAGAATGACAGCTCCTCCCAGCATGATTTTCTAAAAAATGTGCTTCTTGTGATAAGTATCAGCATATGCTTCCAACAATTTAATCACCCTCTTGTTCAAGCATTTGCGACCACACAAAAGAAATAACAAGGATCTAGGATGGAAAACAATGGCATTTCTGAAACAACAGCTTAGGAGTCCCCAGAAATGTGCTTGAGCCAGAGGGGAGACACAGCCAAGCACAGCAAGAGGACATGTTTCAGCTCTTCTGGAAAGAAGCTAGAAAAATAAGAAGCCCTTAACACAAGGGCAGACTTCCCCTCTGCCTGCACCACTTCCAATTACTGGCACTGCAAACCAGGTGAAGCTGTTGGCAAACAGGATGGTAGCCTTTTACACTCCCTTTCCATCCACAGGGATGCAGAGGGATAGCACCCTCAGAGCTGTCTACAACACTTACATGGTATACCTGAACATATGACAACCTCAACAGCAAATTCATGGGGGACTGATGGCCAACTTGAGTCCAGAAGCAGCAAATCACATTTTCACAGTGCTCAATCCAAGCTGATTTAGCTTCCCAGTGCATCTTTTCCCCCTTAGGTATGGCCCTCAAACACATCCACACTGCCTGCAGACCTGACCTGGGATACACAGACATGAGCACATGCTGTAAATCTGCTCTCCACTTCTAAACAAGACAGGCTAAATTCTAGTCCTAGGACAGGGATGTACTGCATCAGCACCAAAATGCTAGCCAACTATGAGATGGCTGGAAAGGAGGCATTTCTGACCCAAACTGGAAATGCTGCTTGATCTCATCTTGGGGATTCCTCACCTGATGCGTGTTAGCAACTATGTCTAAATCACCAGAGCATCTTAGTATCTTCATTTATAAATGGGAGCAGCAAGGTTTGATGCCAACTACACCTCATTTCAGTCTGGAACAAGATGGGTTCCTGCATCCACTGAGGGCAGCAAGAAACAGGAGTGCTCAGATGGGCACAGCTCCCCTTTGCAGCAGGGTCCTGCTCAGATCAGCATTAACCAATCACTGGATATTGCCTTCAGAGTGTGTTTGAAAAGAAGCTTTCCTGTTCTACTTGTGGCCTGCACAGCACATTTCCTTATTTGGTTTTGATTTTCACAGACTGTATCCAGAAGCGGCACTGAAGAACACGTTTTTGCAAGTTTTACTAACTCTCCACTCAGAAGCAGACAGCTGGTGAAGGCACCTTTAAGATGTCAGTCATGTACCAGAGCTGGGAGGAGACAGGATGGGCAATGTCAGAGAGCAAACAAGCAAAGGCTCTTAACTGGCAACATTGGTCCACTTTTAAGACTGCCTTTAATTTCAATCGTAGCCAGTCCAGGAAGCAAAAGGAACAAAAATCCCAGGAAACCACCTTTAGCTAAGTGTTTTCTCAAAAAAATAGATGAAAACTTTCAAAACCCAGCTATTCCAGGACTCTCAGGCTATAAAAGCAGATACAACATGGCAGCAAAGGCACCTCGCCATGAGAATAGTCTGCACCCACCTAGCGCCGGTTGCTGCAGCGCTGTGGTTGATAGCCAAGACTGCTGCTAGCAGAACTTCAGGGCTCTGGATGAACAAGCTACGGAGTATGATAGACTGAGTAAAGATCAGAGCTAAAAACTGCACTCAAGTCTTAGATGGCCACTACTGCTTCTTCAGACCAGCCTATTTACTTCTCCACACACTGAGTAAGAACTCCTTGCTGACTCGGTCCCTGCCCATCTGCAAACCTAGATTGTTACAGTGGGGAGCCAGTATTGACTAGTGCTATTTACAGACTGCCTGGTGCACTACATCCCACCAGGAAGGCAGGGACGTGAAAACAAAACAGCACAGAGCAAGAAATTCAATAAGTGCGCAAATCTCATAACAGAATGGAAGTTCGAAAGAGAGCATATCCTCCCTTTCTTCCAGAAAAGGACCATTTGGATGCCCAATTTATTTGCCAAGATGTTTTATAAAAGACAAGCAAGCAAAACTAAATTCAACACTGACCGACCAATAACTGAGAACCATCAAGCCAACTACCTCCCTCGCAGTAAATCAGAGTTAGGCCTTGATCTTGCAACGTGACTTGCAGGGGCATGCCTGTGCCAGCTCCATACAGCCTTCCCAAGTCTGTAGAATTCCACCCATGAAAGACCAGAGAAGATGATGAGCTACAGCTTTTAAATGAGTGAACTTACTGAAGCTGCAAAGTAGTACGCGTAGCTGTCGTGTGGGTTCCACTGCACTGCCCCGATGTCCCACTTGCTCTGTCGGGAGATCTTTCGATGACCCTCATTTGGTGCATCCAGGTTGACTATGTAGAGGAAACGGCGGCTGCAAGACACACAAAGAGGCTGTATCGCACAGGACTGATCTCAAAACCCCAAGCTCACATGGAGCTCACAGCCTTGTGCCTAGAGGACCAAAGAAGAGAAGCATTTGACAAGACAGATAAAAATACTATTCCTGAGAACACTACATTTGACCACACACTTCAAAAAGGGCTACATTTAAAAAAAATGTATGAAAAGACACACTGAAATTAGACAGGATTTGCAAATTCAATGTGTAGCTCAGACCACAGAAAACCCCAGATAACTAGGATACAAAAGGAAACGCTGGGAAATGGTGCAAACACATCCAAATACGCTTTGCTGGCCTAACACAGCAGCAGCAGCGCCAAGGTGGCACAGGGCTGGGAGTGCAACACAATAGCTTCACAGGAGCCAGCATCAGCCTGCAGAGGTTGCTCTGAGCAAGAGTTAATGAGCCTTGACAAACATAAGATGATTCTATGTGGCTGCGTGTTTCCACACCACACTGTCAGGGGGGCTTGGTTCTGCAGACAGTACAAGTACACCTGCACAGAGCTAGCTCAGCTGCAGCAGCTTATTAATGTGGGTGGACACAACACTGGACTGGTCTGGTTATATTACTTACCTGAGCTAACCCTATATGCTGCAGAGATATATTTGCATGATGCTAAACCTGAGCTCATACGTCCTGCTGGATGTGGCCAACTCCCCACAAAGCTAGGCAAGGTATCATTCCCTCCACAGTGTGATTCATCTTACAAGCAAGATAAACCGCCCAGAAATAATTGTGAGCCAGCTGAACTCTAATGGAAGGCCAGCACCAAGACATATTGAACCATATATAATTAACCACACCAGCATCACATATGTCAGCTGCGTAGCAAGCATAAGCTGCTCTGAGCACTGTGAATTTTCCCAAGAGAAGGAACACAAACATCTTTGCTACCTTTCCAGATCAAAGTCCTCAGGGCTTCCTGCTCTGAAGAGTGAAGATGCTGAGCCCTCTGAGGCTCTCACACAGCTTTAAAAGAAAGGAGGCAAACCTTGAAGGGCAGCTGAGCATGCAGGAGAAGCCTGAAAAGCAGAGGGCCATGGACTCAATGCTGAATTGCAGACAGGCTGTCCCCAGCTTACTGTTGGCCCAAATAAGCAAGCTGTGAAACTGGGCAGATGTAAGGAGGAAGAGGCATCAAGTTAGACCCAAACCAGCTGCTAAGCTGCTTATTCCTGCGCAGGGCTGCCAGACTAAGAGTTTACATGGAAGCAAGCGGGCCTCCAAGTTGTATCAAAGGACCTGTTTCCTCTAAGACTGACCAAAGGTCAGCTGCACCCACGCGATCCTGAATTTGAAGTGAACAGCCTAATTGGTGTGGTATTTGTGTCACTGACAGTGGGACAGGAATAGCTGTTAGTACTGAAAGGCGGCAGCTGGGCAGGCAACTGCTGAGCTGTTTGAAGACTTGCCCTGGAGATGGCTACATAATGCCAAGCGCTCCTAGGAGCTCTGGCAGCTTGGAGTCTATGGCACCTACTGCTCTCGTTGAGTATCATCCTGCACTGAACCAACAGAGGAGCAGGAGAGGACCTTGGCTCCTCTGCCCAAATACACCACAGGAATATTTGGGGCAAATTTTGTCCTAAGGAAATTATTTAATCTGTATTTCAAGCAGAATCCAAACAGTACTTCATGATGCTCCACCTCCCACAAGTGGATTTGGGAAAGCGTGCATCAGGAAAGCCAGTATTTTATTGTGCTGTTGTTGCTGCTTTCCACTCTGTATCCCATTGGAAATGTGACCCAGAATCCTTTTCATCAAGCCTTGAACAGAATTCAGCTGCACCTTTCTGAAACAATACATCAGCCCTTCAACTGAGGTCAGCCTGAAGGTTGCTGATTTGGCTTGTGGAAATGACTGTCACACATTTCTAATGGGGACTGTCACACTCACCCTGAGAGGACTGCGCGCTGTCCCAGGCAATCCACTGACATCGCAGTTGCCTGTTAAAGAGAAACAGAGAACAAAACTAAATTATACCTGTCAGGTAAGCTTCTCAGCCAAACACACAGCTTTGGGGAGGAGTTCAGGAAAACCTGCCAGCTCATCTTCAAGGTATAAACTGCTATGGTAAGAGTCAAGGCTGATATCTGTCAGGGATGGTAGAAGTAACATCCCCTTAAAGAACCACAGATGGGTGATGGGGTGTAGCGGTTGATTTTGGGGTGCAGGATAGCACACAGAAAACATCTTTGTTAGAGTTTGTTACAGTAAACTGAAGACAAGACTTGGCAGACACCATTACAAGCACCAAGACCTTGCTCCCTTCTCCCTGCTATGGCAATCACAGCTGCAGCCTTTCAATCAGCAGTCTCTAATAATCCGTATTAATCAGCCTCTGCTCCTGCTCAGGAGCTTTCTCAGTCTCTCTCTCTTCCATTGCAGGGCCAGATTTAATTATACATGTACTGGGAGACAGAAGTACAACCATTTGTGTATGGCTCGTCTCCAAAAATGAGAGATGGCTAAGAGGCATCAGAATTTACTTTGGTATTGCTTGTAAAGAAGGCTAAGAGATAACTTAAATGCCCTAAGAAGAAAAAAAAAATAGACTGTTTGAACATTGTCTTCCCCTCTTTTCATTCAGAATGGAATTGGCCGATCATCTCATTTAATTGCCAAGAGAATAAAGGAAAGTTTTACTTGGAAAGCTGAACTGTTTGGCCCATAAACACAGATATGACTTCAATGCAGTTTTTAGCATTCACAGTACAAAATCAGAATATGCCCCGTATTCTTCAAACTAACGGCTGTCATCTTCAAAGCTACCTCTCTGAAGGCTCAGGATCTCTCTACTGCTGTTCAGGATTCTGCTAAGTACTCTCAGCATGGATGTAACAGGATTTCAGGATGTCCCACAGCTACTACTTATAAGCATCACTAAAACCAGACAGACAATATGGCAATCCCACTCCATTTCAATCAGATTTGACAGGAGAATAATCATCACAGAAACCTATTTTTTTCAGCCAGGGCCCCATCCCCTGCTTGCACATACCCCAACTAAGGGACAAACAGCATCACGGGCTCATTCTTCACTAGAGACCAAGAGTCCACATGGGAAAGAGCTACAAATGCCACAGACAGGAGCAGAGTTTCAGCAGGAGTCCACAGTAAACCTCAGGCCTACATCTATACCCTAACCAAGCTGAGTTTCACTGCTTTTGCTGTTCCAGGAACAACCCTCTTTCATTGTTTTTTCCTCGGTAGCAAATCCAGTCTTCTGCCAAGGTTTTCCTATTCCTAAAACTAATGCTGTAAATAAGAAGCCAGTTTTAAAATCTCTAAATGGTAAAGAAATAATTCCAGCTTCCTAGATTTCACAGCACCTTGCAAAACAACAAAGTGGGTTACTAAATTTATAAAAAAAAAAGGCAAGTAGGAGAAGGAAGTTTTCCCAGATGATACACATTTCACTTGTGAGGAATTAAAATGAGGATCACTAAAGCAATTACTGGAACCAGAACTTTTACATGTGATGAAGAGCTAGTCAGCTGACTATTTCATAGACCTGTGGCCATCTTTCCTCAAGGCAGAAAAAACCTCAATTTAAAGTGATTGATAATTTGATATACAAGTTTATTTTTTCTAGTGTTGGCACCAGGATCTTGTAAATCCTCACAAATTGTTTTTAATAATGAACATTGGTAAACTGTTTTTCCAGGCACATCATAAAATGTAATGAGTAATCAGAATGAAGTAAAAAGCTTCACATGTGAGGCTGCTACTCTGGTGGGTTACAAAGAAAGTCATTTTATGGCAATAAACAGTTCCCCACAATACTACAGTCTTATCTAGGCAACAGGAAAAAAACCAAACAGCTGTCATTTAATGTGCTTGGTATATTGATATGTCAGTCTTCACAGCACAACCTTCCAGAAGGGGGGAGTTGAAACTGAATAAACCAACCTGAAAACAGTTTTTATCCTAAAACAACAATCAGGTTAGCTAGAATCGCTGTTTATGAGTAACAATTACGTGAATAAGCACAGTAGGAGTACCGCACATTTGAAAACCAGCTCTGAGCCCACAGCCCAGGCAGCATCTTCTCAGACTTCAAATGTCTACTTTGGCATTTAACTTGATTTCTGTTAGGCAAGCCAAGGAAAACACCTTTTCATGTCTGAACCTACATTAGTTTTGAATCTAGCTTCATTCTCTCCACCTGAAAGGCAACAGACCAACCCAATTTGCCGAGGCTATACTGGTTTTCAAGAGCTGCAAACTCTCAGCAAGAAAGACCAGTTCCCTACATAGCTAACTTCCCATCTACACGCTGAGTTTTTACAAATGGTATTATTTCACCATTGGACATGGTGAGCTTTACTCTCCTTTTGATAGCGCGGACAGCCTGACAAGAGCCTGTGAGTCACATCTAAATCAGAAGAGTACAGAGACTGCCACCTCTGTCAGCTTGTACAGAAAGATGACACGTGTAGGCAATACTGGCCCCAAACTACCCAGAGATTTTCTGAAGTGTTATAGGTTGGGTGCTGTAGTTTTCACATGACACACTCTGGCATGGTGAACAAAGACAACGGCAGTGCTTGCAGAAATGCAACAGCTGCCCACTCTTTTGACTCGTTTCCATTTAAGTTGGTTTTGGGGTAGCAATTTTGGAGATATCATGGCCTAGAGGCAGAGCTCAAGCCTGGTACAGGATGATTACAGCCAAGGTGTTTCAATTTCTCAAGCTCGGATTTCCCATCTGCAAAAACGTTCGTGCAGACTCCTAAAAAAAGCTCAAGCACAAATATATAAATGAGTTTAGCTTGAAGCAGTAGTCTAGCAGCCCCAGCTACTGAAGCTCTCTGGTTGCATAAGAGAAAGCAGACAGGTCAGAACAGCTCTAGAAAGATCACACCAGAGTAAACCAAAGTGACCAAAATACCAGTGGTTAACCTCTCTATTAAGGTATATGCCTGCACAACAGCGAGACTGAAACAAACTGCTGGAGAAGAAGATGGAAATACCTGTTCTCTCCTCTCTCTGCTCCCACACACCAGTCATTATGAATAAGCAATCAAATCAGGAGGCCACATATATCCTGAGCCAGACGCAATTTGAATCTGTGATCTAGGAATACCTTCGTATCTCATTACCAGTTTCCTGAGAGCAAATCTTCAATAGCAGACAAGACTGCTTTAACGTTTTTTCCAGGAGGAAAACACAACCAGTGTAAAGCTTTTGAGATATAACAGTGAAAAGCCTTGTTAGCTTACAGAGGGTAGGCTGGATGTAGCACACAGGATTCAATGCCCCTATTTGCAATGGTGAATGCTGAGCTGACTTTGCTCCGGCACAAGAGGACAGGCTAGAAGATGAGAGTTTCCAGATCTATTTTTTTAACCTTTCTGCATTTCCTGATGAAGTAGTTCATAGTTCACCCACCACATCCAGCTTTGCTAACCAACTGCCCAAGTCTTAAAAAATGACATTTCTCAAAATAGCTTCTAAGAAAGCAAGTAAGCAAACTCTGAGGGGAATTCTACTGTAACCAGCAACTTCAAAAACAAAAGCTGACCTTTTTGCTATTTATAAAAAAACCTAACCCTTCTCCTGCTAATCGAGCAATACTCAACAATTTATATCACAGCCGAGAAAGTAGCTATAATGGTCTTAGAGGAAAAAACGAGGAAAGATGTGTGGGAAGTAGTAATATCTTCTGTTAGGCCTGTCAATATAGTTAAAAAAAAAAACAAGATCTATTTAAGATGAGAAGTAAAGTGCTTCATGAATTAAGGCATTATCTCCGCGCAAACGGCCCCGAGACCGGCTCAGCCCCATCCACAGCCGGCGAAAGGCCCCGCGGGGCCGCCGAGCCCGCCCGGGCCGGGACGCCCGCCCGGGCCGGGACCCCCACCCGCTCCCCACAGGAACGGCCGGGCCCGTCCGGGGCGGTCCCCCGAGGGCCGGTCAGAGCAGCAGCCCTCACGGCAGCAGCGGCGGCAGCCCCCCTGACCTGGGCGTCGCGGAACTCCACCACCACATTCTCGCTGCTCCAGCGCGCCGCCATCTTGGGCCGCCCCAGCAACCCCCGACGCCGGCGGGGCGGAGGAGGAGCCGGCGACAGCGCGCCTGCGCACACCGGGGGCACCGCGCAGGGGCGTCTGGGAAATGTAGTCCTCCCCTCACACCCACCCCCACCCCCCCCGCACCCCACCGGGGGCAGTGTCCCGAGGAGCCCGCGGGGCCTCACGGCTCGGGCGGCGCAGCGGGGCCCGGCGTCCTCGGAGGGGCTCGCTGCGGCGGCCTCCAGGCGGTTACGGCTCCGCCGCAGGCCCTTGCGGAGCGGGGGGTGTGTGTGGACGGGGGGTCGAGGCCTCTGCTCCGCGGGGCAGCGCCCGCCCGGGGAGCGGCGTCTCAGGGACCCGCAGGCCGCCGCGGCCCGGGCCTGCGCTCGCCGCGGCGGCCGGCAGCAGCGCAGGGGTTAAGGGCGGCGGGCCGGGGGCGGGAGCATGCGTGCTGCCGGCCTCTATTGTCTCCGGCGCGGCGCCGAGCACCCAGGCGGCTGGCGGCGGCCGGCAGCGAGGCCGTGCCCGGCGCAGCGCAGCGCAGCGGAGCGGGGCGCGCCGCCCCCGCCGCCCCCCGCCGCCCCATGGGCCGCAGCTGATCGTCGCCCGGCTGCCGGCCGCGCCCCGGGCAGGAGCGAGGCGGGCGGAGCGACCCGGCCGGCGTCCACCTCCCCCCTCCTCCGCCGTCCCGCTCCCCCCCCCCCCCCGCGGCCCCGGAGCCCTCGGCGGCCCCCGCCGGGGGTGACGACGACGGACTCGGGGCGCCCTCGCCCCTGCGGGCCCGGCGGGGGGAGGATGCCTGGGGCGGGGATGGGTTTTCGCCCGTAGCTCCCCGCGCCCCCCCGTTTCCTTCCGCCCCCTCTCGCCTCCCAGCGGCGGCGGGGGCGGCGCGGCCCCGTTCCCCGCGGGGGGCTGTCGCTCGGCTCCCTCCGGCCCGGCGGCGCCCATATGGGGGGCAAGCAGAGCACGGCGGCCCGTTCGCGGGGCCCCTTCCCGGGGGTGTCGACGGATGACAGCGCCGTGCCGCCGCCGGGAGGAGGGGGGGGGCCGCCCCCCTTCGGCCATTACCGGGCGGGCGGCGGCGGCGGCGCCATGGGGCTGCGCAGCCGCTCCGTCAGCTCGGTGGCCGGTATGGGCATGGACCCCGCGGCGGCCGGCGCCGTCCCCTTCGGGCTGTACGCGGCGGCGGCGCGGGCGGCGGGGGAGGCCGAGCGGGCCCCGGGCGGCGGCGGCGGCGGCGGCCCGGGCTCCGACTCCACGTACGCCCATGGCAACGGTTACCAGGAGACGGGAGGCGGTCACCATAGAGACGGGATGCTGTACCTGGGCGCCAGGGCCTCGCTGGCCGACGCGCTGCCCCTCCACATCGCACCGCGGTGGTTCAGCTCGCACAGCGGTGAGTGCCGGCTCCCCGGAGCCTTCCCTCGGCTTCTCCGTCGGTGGGTGCCCGGGGGCGGCGGTGGGCACGCTTCACCCGGCAAGGGGTGGCTGGGAAGCAGGGGCTGTCCCCACCTTGGCCGGCTGGTCAAGACCCGTTATGCTAAGCCTGAAGGAAGGACCCCCATCCCCTCCCCGGCATGGACGGGTGGGTGGGTGAGTGAGCACCAGGGCCGGTGTCTGTGTCAAGGTCAAGGGAGGAAGGGGCTGTGGAGGGAGGAGGCTTTCTAGAAGGGAGGTGTTTTGCTCTGGGATGCAAAGCAGTGGATGTGGCACCTTTCCCTCGACTTGGGGGAAAGCGGTCTGAGGGTGCTGTAGCTTGAGCCCTTGGTTTTGAAGACCAGGCTGAGCTCCTCTTCTGAAGGTGTTTGGGGGGTTTCAGTCAGGTATAGGGGTCCCTATGCCTTAGAAACTGGGAAAGGGGCTGAGGAAGCCTTTGAAAGCGAGGTGTGGGAATTTTTCTCCTTTGTTTCGTCTGATAAAGGGCCAGGGAGAGGCTGAAGAGGGTTTTCTTACTCAAGCCAGCTGGCACTGTTGCGGTGCTGGGGAGGAAGCAGAGGAGGAACTGCCTGCCTCTTTAACAGGGCTGGGGAGCCGGCTGGGCTCTCTTGCAGGAAACCTGTCAGGCTAAGGGAGGGTGCAAGGTTGCCCCCATCTTAACCCTTACAGCTGGACCGTTCCATGTGTCCTGGTGTCTGGAGAGGAGCTCTGGCTGCGAGCAGGGCTGTGTCACTGACCTAGTTTTGGCTGGGTACAGGGAGCGAGGTGGGAGGTCCTCCCTTCGCCTCCTGGCTAGAGGGGAAGTCATTTCAGGGATGTCTCCTCGCATTTCCTGGAATAGTCTGGGATTTCTCTCCCACCCAGCCCCCTTGCAAACGCTGTAAGCGTTCTCCTTGCATGACGTGGTCTGGGAATTTCGTAATACGTCTTGGGACAATGCCTCGTTTTCAGGAAGGCTTGAAACTGAACCAGTGGACAAGAACAAAGTGCAAAATGAGGCTCATGGGGCCCATTTTCCTACTTCTGTCTTGGGGTTTTCCCCTTTACCCAGTCTCCGGGGGCTGCTCTTCTCAGTTAGATCGAAGCTGTATGTCTTGCATTGCATTCTCAGTGGCAGAACGCTCCAGGCCAAGTTCCTATTGATCCGGATAAGCTGGGTTTGCAGTCGTCCCTGGCAGATGGAGAGGGCTGGCTGGCATGTGGCGCTGGAGTTGAGACCAAGCGTTTCTGCAAACTTTCTTGCTCTGTGACCTTGCGCACACTGTGCTGCTGCTCTGGTTTTTAAACATAGAAGGAAACAAAGGTGTAGCATCCTTCCAGGTATTCCACAAGCCTCTGTGCAAATGAGTGCCACGGGGCCTTCTGCTGAGGCTGGCGCTAGAGCAAGGAGGATTTTGTTACAGAAACACCACTCTGTTAATCTGTATGTAGAGGCGGTCAGTCAGAGAGTATCAGTTACATTAAATGATAGTTCTCAAACAGCAATGCTGAGAGGCAAAAACCTGTTCATAAAAATAAACCAGCTGCAAAATGGAGTTAAGCTTTTTCCGGCTGCTCATGCAAGTTAGTGTGACGCTGTGAAGTTAAACCCGGTGCCCTTGGAAGATTGCAGTGTGAGCTGTGGGAAGTGCTGCAAGAACTGGGTTTCTCTGGCCTCTTTTGTGGCCCTCCGAGAGCATTTGAGCTGTGCTGAAGCATGCGTGGGCAGCAGCGAGAGCCGTTGAGTCCGTGCCGAAGCCTCTCCCGGTGGTGGTTCTTCCTTGTCACTAATTAATAGTAAAAGGAGTGGAGGATGCTTAAAAACCATTCTGAAAACTTGTCAGAGCTCATTAAACTTTTGCGTTCTTCCTCTTAGCATAAGAGGTTAATGGAGGATTTGGAGATCGAGGGGAAGGGGAAGTGAGCCACCTCAAGATTGCTAAAATTCCTGCTAATCTCCTGTTGCAGCTGGTTAACCTACAGCAGAGCAGTCAGGAGCTACTCGCTTCTTCCCCCCTGCCTCCCCATTGACCCGCTCCTCTTGCGGCACTGAGCCACTCCATTAGCCACTGGAAAGTGCTGAAGCAGCTGTGCTCCGGTAAATGGAGAGGAGCTTTGACATTGCTGTATGTGACTGTCCCTGCTCCTTTTGAAGGATGACTTGAGCGTGGGGATGAGGGGACCCGCCGACGCACTGAACCCTCTCAGGAGGACGTGTGCCTGGGGGTCTTGGGGATCCGCCTGAGTTGCTGTACTGCTGCGAGGAGAGGAGCCAAATTCTGTGGCTAACAGGTCTGGAGAGTGGATCCTTGCCCTGCTTGCCCCTTTCCTCCTGCCTCTGCATAGGCTGGGGACCTGGATGGTGCCGATCTTGGCACGTGGGGAAGGTTGTGTTCATGGGCTTGCTCTTCCAGGAGTACTTGGGTTTGGAGGGAGAGCCAGGAGCCTCAAAGTGCAACCTGTGCTCTGCAGGGACCTCAGTGGGACAGCAAGGAGCCCTGGCTCAATGCTAGTGACAAGGTGCTGTCATTGCGGCAGCATGTCCGCGATAATGGGAGCACGCAGATAGGCTTGGCGCCTTGCTACTCCCTTTATCTGCGATGCTGATTTTGTGTGCCTCTCTGGCTGCTTCATGGCTCGTCTGGCCCATCAGCACGGACCCTGAGGAGTGAGCTGGGGCGGGCTGAGCTCTTTTCCCTGGCTGGTGTCACGCTTCTCCTCTTTGCAGTCAAAGGCTTGCAGAAGAGCCAGGCACGCCTGGGGAGGGAGAGAGGAGGGCTGCACTGGGAAGCCTGCACAGAGGGAGGTTGCAAAGTGGTCCCCAGGGCCAGCATGTGCTGCAGCATCACTGTGGGGTGCCGTGCGTCATGACGCCTGGTGAGAAGAGCCCACTGCCGAATCCCTCCGGCCCCTGCCACGGCTGCTGGGGTGCAGGGACAGCAGGAGCAGTTACGTACTGATGGCCTCTAGCCCTTCCAGGGCCAGGGGAGGAGAGCTGCTGCTCTTACAAATAGCAAAGCCTAAATGCATCTTTCAAATGGGGTGGGTGAGGGGGCTCTGACCTTTGTGGTGGAGCTTGTTCCTCCCTCTGAGGGGACAGTGTCTCCCTGGGTAAGTGGATCCTGTTTCCTGATAGGTATTTTCCCAGGATTTTCCCATCCACATGAGTGAAATAACTGCTCCAGCTCCACCTGAAACTGCTCTGGGATTTCCCTGTCTGCCCAGGGTTTCTGAGGTTCGCTTCCTGGCCTATGCTGGTAGAAGATGACAAAACATCTTTTGCAACTTTGGAGTTTGCTTGTAGCACTTGACCTTGTCCCTGTAGCTTCATGACCATTAGGTCTTCTCAGCAAAGCCAAGGCTGGCGGGAAGAAGGGACAAAAAGGAGACGTGGTTTAATGCTGCATGTCTCCAGCTTTGTGTGGTTCCATTAGTATCACTCGTGTTATTCATCTTCATCAGAGGATCTCAGGGAGTTTGCAGAGGCTGTAAGTAGCTTAAAGTTTATCTGGAAACCCCCCTCATCACCCAAAGCCCTTGAGTGTTTGAAGCTCCAATAAATCCATATCTCCCTGTCTGCTGGCTAGCCCAAGGAAATGCCTAGCTCATTCTTCTGTGCGGAGCCATCAGGAATGTTGCAGGCTTTCCATGCACTGACAAAACAAGCTGTTTGTCCTGGATGCTGGCAGCAGCAAGGCTAGGAGGTCTCCTTTGCCAAGTGAGCTGCTTCGTTCTCAGCAGTGCCGTGCCTGGAGCAGGAGGGCCCAGCCTGGAGCAGATGAGTGTCTGGCACAGAGACGGCAGCCAGGGTGCTGAGCTGGGTGGTCCTCCAGGCAGGGTTAGAGAGTGAAACAAGCTGGCAGTGCTCTTTGATCTGGCTCTGGAGTAAGGGATGTGAAATAGGGATCACTTGTTGGAAAGTGAGCTGGAGGTGTGTGTGAACCCCTGTGTCATCTCTGCCTGGCAGGGGAAGAGGCAGGTCTGTGGTGTACTCTTGCTGTGCTCCAACAGCTTCGAGTCCTGAGCCTTTTCTCGCTGGTGCTTGGTGATCCCTACTCCTGAGCTAGTCCTGCCATTCAATCTCTACACCAAAACCAGAAGGCTTAATTCTAGCTGGCTAGTCAGTGAGCTGCCGGAGGGAGTCCGCTTTCAGCCCTGACTTTCCCACCACCAACTTTTCAACATGCAGACATCATACATGCTTCCCTCCCCCTTCTAGAGGGGCTAGGCCAGGGGAAGGGTGCCCCAAGGTCTGCAGGAACTTGCCACTGTGAATCTATTTTTGCAAGTGGAAATTTCCAAAGGAGACTGTCCTCTAACCATCTTTTTGTGGGTTTGGTGCTGGTGACTGCCTGGCAGCTGGGTTGGGCACCTGCAGTGTTGCCAGGCCTGCAGATTTTTGGGAAGAGGTGCAGGAACAGTCCTGATGACTCCCTAGGCTGGAGATACTCAGCTGTTGGACTGTCTGAGTCTGGAGGGGTTGCTCTTCCACTTCTGCCTTCTCTGAGCTGGCCACAAGACAGCATACGTCCGGGGCCAGGGGAAGAGGCAGCAGCTACCTTGGAGGAATGAAACACCGAATACCAGAAGGTGGGGGACTCGAAGGCAGCTTTAATGCATACCAGACCCACAGCCTGGAGATGAAGTTTAAGTGTGTCAACATTGGCATTGTGTGTAACCACAAGAAGTCAGTGGCGGCAGTTATCTTCAGTCTCCACAGCAAGGGCTAGCACAGGCTTTCGCTGTGCTGCCTTGCCACTCTGGTGCCCTCTGAAATCTCTCAGCTGCCTTACCCAGGATCAAGGCACTAATTGCTGTGTGTGCTAACTGGCTTGTCTGGGTTCACTCCTCTCTAAACCTGTGCATAAATCAGCACAGGGGAGCTGGGAGCCCTCTCTCCCTCTGCACACGTGTACGCTCTAGAGATGCTGAGAACAATGCTCTCGTGCTCCCTGGGCTGACCCAGTTCCCAGCCAGGATTGTCTTCCCGGCCCGTGACGTAAGTTTATCCCATGCTGGTTTATTTTGCTGAGATGTTTGTTCCGGTGACTGGAATAACTGTAAAGGCTTCTCTTATTAATGTGCTATTAGGTCTCCTTTCCTCTCTCTCTCTTTCTCTCTCTCGTTCGCTGGCCAGAGGATCAATCAGACGCAGACATCTTTGGTGGAGGAGCAGTACCAGGGCTGGCACCCAGCCAAGGGAACTGCGGAGAGTCATGGGAAAATGCTGCTAAATGCCGAAAATTAATTTCAAGAGAAATGCAGGGAGGGAGAAAAACCCACTTTGGGGGGTGTGAGGGAAGCTTTTTTCCTCTGATGTAATCTCCTGTGGGACAAATCAGACAGGCAGCAAAGAGATCTTTGAATGAATGAATTCCCTCTGCAGGAACTGGTCCCGTGGCACCCTGGCTGGCCAGTGGGCAACCACGAGGCGCGTCTCATTGCCTCTGCTGCTGGTACGATGCAGAGCATTTTACCCACCTGCTCTGGGGTGGCTGTGCATCGTGGTACAACAAGCCTCTCTCTGTAGAGGCAGACCCATTTTTTATTTCAGATAGAGCAGGAGTAGTTAAAGTTGGGCCTTAGAGGTCTCGCCAGCACTGGTCCCACCAGGCAGCTTTCAAATGCAGGTGAACCCGTTGGGGGCTTGGGTCTCCCCCCGGGGATGCTCCTGCTGTCCCTTGTGGGCGCTGCTTGGCCGAACACTTTTGCTTAGCGCTTTCTGGTGAGAGGCCGTTGGGAGGTGCAGCTGCAGGAAGCCCTGCTGGCCTGGGGCCTCTTCTCGTGCTGCTGCACAGTGCTTCCCGTGGGCAGAGCCTGGCTGCTGGCGGGTTTCCTGCCCTGCCGGGCTATGGGCAGGAGAGGGGAGTGCCTGCAGCAGGGAACAGGGGCCGCTTTTTTCTTGGTGTGGTTTAGCTTTCCAGCCCGCTGTGGGTCCCGCACAGCCTGGGCTTTGAGGAGGGTGGCAGGGAGAGCTGGGGAGCCGGTAGGCAGGTCCTTATGGCTGGTCTCTGTGCTGCTGGCACAGGGTTCAGTCCATCAGTGCTCCCCAGCGTGGTCCCCGTGCCTGTGTGCAGCTGGGTTTGTGCTGCATGCAGCCAGCTGAGCTTGAGCAGATGCATTGCTTGGTGCTGGCATTGTCCTTCCCCAGGCCTTGATGGCAGGTCTATGGGCAGCTGGACGTGTTTGGTACAAGGCATATTTTGCCAGCAGGGGTGGTGCCTTGCCATTAGAGAGGCTGCAGTTCACCTCTGAGGTGGAGCTGACTCTTCTCTCCCCTCCTTCCCCATGGAGCCAAGCTGCATTGGCTGGTGTCAGCAGCAGGTCGGCCCCCAGGACAGCTGCGGTGTTGTGCCACTCGGGAGGGCGCGGGCCAAATTAGCTCGGGAAATTCCTGGCTCTCTCTGCTCGTGCACGCTTGTGCAGCTGTGGGCCTCCCATCAGTGGCACGGAAACAAGACCACGCACCTTGTGCAATGGTCTTGTGGCGCTTTATAGAGTAGCAGAGAGATGCAGTGGAAATATTTACCCTTTTGCTAGCTTTAGCAATGCTAGCAGAAATTTCCCAGGGCTGTATATTTCCAGCAAGCACCCTCAGCTCATTGAGGCTGTGGTGGGTTATGGCCACAGTTCCTGAGAGACTGTCACCTACCAGGCACAGAAATGGGGCTGGGATAGGCCCTGGCAAGGGAGGCACAGCAGCACGAATGAAGAATTGAACTGAAAAGCCGCTCAGAGCTGTTTCCTGGCCCTAGCAGGCAGGACAGCGTGACAACAGCGGGTATTTTTAGAGGCCAGCTGCCTGCAACGCAAGAGAAGGAAAGAAGCAGTTAGGCAGGAGAACTGAGTGATGCTCCCCCTGTCCCATATCCCTGCCCAGCATTTTGTTTCCTCCCGGGCTGGGGCTGCTAGCATTAAGGAGTTTCCATGTCCTCCCTGCCTCTTTGCCTGTTCCTCCCTTGAAAGGCGGCTGGCTTCGTTCTCCCCTAGGCTTTTGCCACAGCTGTGTGTTTCTCTGATCACGGCTCAGCAGCTCAAGGGTGGTGTTGGGGACTCCTCTCTGCGCATCCCAGATGATTGCATTACAGCTTGGTGTGGTGGGCATTTTGGGGATTGTTTTTTGGAGAAGTCTTTGTCACCAGCAAGGGAAAACCCGCAGTTTCTCCTGCAGCCGGGGTAATTGCAGTAATTTGTTTGGGAGCTCTCCCTACAAGGTGATGGAGCTGCATTTCATCGGAAGTGCTGCAGGGGAATTAGATCCACTTTTCAATCCATCCATCCAAGGCCTGTACATCTGTAGCTGGGGAGAATGGGGGGGTTTAGCTCCACCCAGATGGCTTAAAATACTGTCTGCAGGGAGGTCGAGTCAGTATGGGTTGAGGTCGGTTTTGGGGCCAGCCTTCTGTTAAGCTGGTGCTGAGCGGGACAGGGTGAGGCTGAGCACCCTGCCTGAGCTGCCTCAGCATTTCAGGTTATCCCCACCCGGATCTTGCTGCTTTGAAGCTATTGTCTATCCGCTTATTTATTGCCATGTTGATTTCATAGCCCTTGAAGTCTGCTGTTTGCCTGGATCTTACCCTTCCAAGGGCGGTTGTAGATGCCTTTGATTTCTTTTTGCTCCCCATAGAAGGGTATGAAGCAGACAGCACCCTGCAGCCGGTCCTGGGGTGTCCTGGGTGAGTGTTTCATGGGGGGACTCTGCTCTGCCAAGGCCCTGCCCAGCTCTGGAAGTGGGGGTACACTGTGCTCCTCTGGGTGTTGCCTTGGTGTTTTTCCTTTCTTCTGGGGAAGAGAGAGCTTGAGATCCCACAGCTAGGCTTTTTGTCACCTGCAGCTCCGCTATTCCCCTCTTGCTCCCAGTGGCCACTGGCCGCGAGACAGCTCGGCCCTTCCCATGTTCGTGGGTGGCACGTGTTGAAGTGAAGGGGAGGCAGGAGCAGAGAAGGTGGGACAGCCAGGCAGGGTTGTTCCTGCCTGTGGCCCAGTGTGCAGCCCCTCCTGCCTCTGCTAGCAGGATCCAGCGTGGGCAGACCCTGCCGCTCGCCAAGGAGTTTGTTCCTCTGAGACATCGTGCTTTGTGTTTCGGAGGTTTAGCTCCCAGAGCTGCAGAAAGCCCGCTCTGTCTGCCAGCCACCTCCGTGCTGCAAAGGCAGCCAGGAAGTGCAGGGCTGCTCCGGAGCAAGAGCGAGTCATGCGGTGTGGCCCCATCCCTGGCACAGAGGTATCTCCCAAATCCCCAGCCTCTGGCTGGAGAGGGAGAGCTCATGCTGCCTTGCCAGGCAGCTTGGTGCTGTCGAGCATCCCTCCCCTCCTGCACCATGCACAGCAGAGGTGTGTGATCATCCTGCAGGTCTGCACCCCACTTTTTCCCTTCCTACTGTCCTGGTAGCCTGGGGCATTCACCAGGCATCCCTTGGCAGTTGTAGACCCTCCTGGGGAGCAGGGAGATGCTCTCTGCCATGCATTTCTTTCTACCATGTGAGGAGCTGGGGGCAGGTGAGGTTAGGGCTTACTCTGCAGTGTGCTCCTCCCTAGGATTTTTTTCCAACAGTGTCTTTCTTCCTGCAGAAACAAACAGGCCGTGTTAACTGGCCGTAAGCATTTCACAGCCATGCACTTCCTGTGGGCATAGCTCCATGTGCCTTTCATGCTCTGTTTGCTGCCTGCTACATAAACATTGCCCTTTCTCTACCCTGAAAAGCAGTGTTCTGTTCTTCCCATGAACCCTGGGGGCTGGGGGGCTCATACCCCCAGTAACTCCTGCCACCTGCACGGTGTGTCCCATGGCCTGGGCACGAAGTGCTGTGGGCGACCCTCCACCACTCTGTGCGGTGCTGCCATGGGATGCCTGGGGAGGAGGTGTCCCAGGAGCTGGATGGGATTGCTTCCTGGCAGGAGCGGGTACTCGGGTGAGATCAGTGGTGGGCTCTGCTGCCTCTGCTAGCATGGCAAAGCCGGGACATGTCATCGTGTGTCTCTGGAATGTCCCTTCATCCTCCCAGCGAGATCAGCTGAGGTGTGACGGAGCCTCAGCAGCATCAAGGCATGAGTTTTCTGCTTTGGAAAAACCCAGGGGTCAAGAGGGAGGTAGCCAGGAAGCTGCCGCTTCACCCCACGGGGTCAGATCTAGTTGCGTTTGGAGTGACTCAGGTCAGGCTTTTGCCCTTAAGCCTTTCCGAAAGTGGGATTTCTTCTGGCAGCTTGGCGGCGGCTGGAGCCCAGCAGTGGGGACTCCGTGGGTGCCTCCCCAACGGATGGCTTAGTCAGAAGTGACTCACCCCGCCGGTCCCCGCATGACGTTGCCTCACTGCTCCCTCCCAGCCCCTGCCAAGCCGAAACGTCCGACTCGGCCTTTCTGCTCCGATTTCCGAGTTGCTGTGTCCCACTGTGCTGCCGGAGGATCCCCTGCGCTCATTCATTTTGGCACCTGGGACCCCCCCATTGCCCTGTTGGCTCCATGCATCTTGCAGATGATTGCTGCCCGCAGCAGGGCTTGAGGTTGGGCTTTCTCCTTTGCGCAAGAAATATTAGTGAGGAAAAAAGCAGGCACACAGGCAAACCCTTTGGAAATTCCCAGGCATGCCTGCAGGATCCCTCTCCTCTCTGGGCAATTAATTTGAAACCCCGAGCATCCCTTGAGAGGTGGGTAGACAACTCTGGGACATCCCTGCAGCTCTTCTGTGCAATGACATGGCCCCAGGCTGGTTTTGTGACTAGCAGGAGCCCTGAATGAGCTTGTAACTCAGTAAATTCAAGCCCTGCAGCCCAACAGCAGGAGTCTAAGGTGTTAATGCCTTCACTGGGCTGTCACCCAGGACCCCTCTGCTTAACTTTGCTGTTCTCCAGGATGCTAAAATTAGCTTTGGGCTACACGCTATTCCTTATGAAGCCTGTTCCTAGCAGCTGGGGGAGTGTTTCTGCAGTAAACTAGGACTAGCTGGAAGGCAGGGTGACCCCGGGAGGTTGCCTTTCTCATCCAGGTCTGGGGGAACTGATCTTGCAGCATGGCCTGGGCTATAGGAGGGAGATGCTTTCTACCTGTAACATAGGTACTTTTGTTCAAAAATTGCAATTGCAGCCATGAAAGGGGCAATACTCAAACAGCAACAGGCAGGGGGGATGCTTGGGGGGCAGAGGCTGTTTGCACATCTTCCCTGAGGGTGTGTGTGCAAGGAGGGTGGCTCTGGACGTGCTGTGACCATATAGCTAGGCCTCTTCGCCCTCCTGCTTCTCGGTGCCTGCAGGCTGTGCTGGAGGTGTCTTGCAGGGCTTTGGTGTGTCCATCTGCTGAGGCTTGATGGCTTTGGGCGCTCTGGAGAAAATGTCCTTGTGGGGCTCCCTCTTTCACATCTCCTGCCCCTTCCCAAGTCTCCAGCTTCCCTCAGACCCGGTACTGCAATCTGTTCTGCTTCTTCCTGTCCTCCCCCACTGCCCCTGTAAGAAACCAGCTGGCTAAAAAAAATATCTCTGCCTCCCAGCTTGCAGCAAGCCAGCCCTGGGCTGCTGCAATGTCATGCCATGCAGCCTCTCCTGCATCCCTCTGGCCCTAGTGGCTTCCCCACGTCACATCCAGAGCACTGATGCCTTTTCCTTGCTGCTGCGTGTCTTCTTCATGGCTTGAGTTGCATGGGAGCGGGCAGAGGCGTCTCCAAAACCCACTGCCTTGAGCGTTACAGCAGTGCTGGCCTTGGCCAGCTTTGTGGTCCATGGCACATCTCTGCTACCCTTGGCTGGTGTGTGGCCGACCTGACAGCAAACACCTGCAGTGTGGGGGCTTTGCCAGGAGCCACTGTGAACCAGGGACAGCTGTTCTTAGATGTTGCACAGGATTGGCTTCTTTTTGGGGTGCTGCTTCACATTACAAGAGTTTGTTTTCTCCTGCTCAGCCAGCCAAACTGACTTGATCAGCAAGGAAATGGTGGGATGGGATGGGGATGGAGCAGGACTGTCCCTTTGCTGAGGCAGCAACCCACACTGTTGCGTTTCTCTCCAAGTGCTGCCATCCAGGGACGTCCTGGCCCAGCCACATGCCTGCTGCCTGGCTCGTCCTCTGAGGCTGGCCTGCTGGTGTTCCCCAGCCCTGCCTCCCTTCCGCCCCCAGGAAGGTGGAATGTCTTGTTTCCACCCTGGACCCGTTCTTTATGCTTTCCCCACCTCCCTGCAGCCTTGAATCAGGAGGAAGGACCCTCATATGGCCCTTTTTCGGAGCCAGTAAATGAGGCCACTTAAGTGCTTTACTCCTCCCTGCCTACGTGTCCCCGCTCCTGTCAACCCTTGTGCTGCACAATAGCTGAGCACCATTGTGGCATTCACCCGGCGCCTTGTGTCCTGCCAGGGCAGCAGGCAGTGGGGCTGTGTTGGGCTCCAGCTCCTGCATCTGCCTATGCAGCTGATGCTGTTTCCTTCTGCAAGGGGAAGTGGGTTCGGGCCTGATCCTGCTGGGTGCCCTGGCCTCCAGGCACTCAATGCAAATGCTTTGCTGGCAGAGGGAGCATGGTCTTTGGTGGGACGGGTCCTTGGTGCAGCTGCAAGCTGCCTCCTGCCCCTGGTGCAAGGTGGCATTGCCAGCCACATTGCTCAGAGGCTGGTAGATGCCATCTTCCACAGTGGGTGATCCTCTCAGAAGAGGACACCTGTGGAGGTCCTCAGCTACCAGGTCCCTGTGGTGCCCAAGTGCTGGAGATGTGCTCTATGCACCCCATAGGCCATCTCCAATGTGCTGTCCTGCGACCATCGCTTTCAAACAACAAGGCTGCTTTAAGCCAGTAGGGAATTTATTTTCCATATGTCAGGTCTGAATATCTTGGCTCTGCACGTTTCCTTTGCTTGGCTGGCAAGGAGGACAACTCCTCTGTGATCCCTTCCCTCCTGGGGCTGCGCTGGAGCCCATGAGGGGTAAGGGAAGTGGAGGGCGTGGTGTCCTTTCTCCTTACCCAACCCCATGTGTTTCTGCTTCAGACTGACCGGACTGGACCTATATACCTGGTCTTTTGGTCTTGCCCTCCGCTTCAATCACTAGTGTTGTGATTTTTTTAAAGATGATCCATCTCTTCCAGCTTCCACCTGCTGCTGGTTCAGCTGGTGATGTTAGGGAAGCTGTGGGAGGAGGTGGGATGCTCAGGGTTTGCTCAGCAAGGAGGAGGCACCAGGACTCTGCTCCAGCTGCGTGCTTGGACCAAATATTCCCTGCATTTATCTTGCGCTTGGCCGCATCCTCACCTGGTGTAAGCCAGCTCCGTTGGCTGGAGGCCCAGGATGCTCTCTGGAGACACAGAGGTGGGCTGTGCAGCTGAGGTTTCTAGATCTCCCATGGACATTAGGCAGCCTGGGGCTTACCCCTGGGCTCCCTGGTGCTCAGGGTGTCCTGCAAGGTGGCTGGGCACCAGGGGAGGGACCCCTCCTGGGGCAGGTGTGTCTTGGGGAGTTTGTGTAGCCACTCCCTCACACAGGGCTCCTCGTTTATCCTGCTGCAGTAGCAGGGTCCTGGGCAGCTGGGGATCCCTTGGGTGAATGCTACTCGCTATGGGGTGGGTTGCTGGGGTTGCACCCGCTCACTTGTACCTGGGCTGCTGCTTCCCCCTGCCTTCAGGGCACGTCATCCCCCACCAGCATCTTCCTCCTGTTGCTGGAGGTGCTGCACAGTGGTGAAGCTGCTGCTCCCTGCGTTTCGGCCATCTGCTAACGATAGAGCCAGGGTCTTCTACTGCTGGGGTGATGCCGCATCTCCTGGTGGCACCGTAGCCTGTAAGTGGTCTGTCTGGAGGCACACCGAGCTAGCGGAGGGTTTGGCGAGTGAATGCGGACATGGCATGTGCCTTTCCCTGCGGTCAGGGACGAGGTTGCAGGTCCCATGGACGCTGTCTCACCTGTCCCCGAGGGGAGCAGCCGCTTCCACTCGCAGCATATGGTGTGGTTGACCCCACTGTAGTGCTCGATGGCTTCCCCAAGCTGCGCAGCTTGCTGTGGATATCGCTTGTAGACACAAGTGATGGGAATTTCCTATCCCAGCTGCAGAGGCAGCTGTGTTTGAGATGTTTGCAGATGGGTTGGAAATGTGTCTTGACCCTCCCGCCACCACCAAAGCCCCAGCAGCTTGTGTGGTGGTGCTTTTGGCACTGTAACAGCTTTTTCAGCCTGTGTAGGACCTGGTGGAGGTTTTCCAAGGTTCCCAGCTCTCTAAAATTAACCATGTAACCTTCCTAAAAATACTCAGAGGGCAGTAGCCCCTGGAGAGCACCAGTGCTGCTTGCTCCCGGTTTCTAGACCAAGCCATTGGAGAGATGAGATCACCTGGCAACGTGTGTCTCGCAGCCCTGGAAAGCCTGCGGCTTTCTCAAAGTCTCCTGCAGGACACAAGAGCCCAGGTCTGGATCTGAACCTGCCTTTCTGGGCCAGCCCACTTCTTGCAGCACCCTCCTCTTCCTCACTTGCTCCTGGCAAGGGCTGGTGCCTGCCTACACATCTCTGCTTGTGGAGCTGGTGCCAGCTTCAGGTTTAACATGCCACAGGCAGGAGCATCGCCAGCTGCCCTGGCTGCCTTGGGAGCGAGGAAAGGTCCATGGCCTTTCCCTGGAGCATCCCCTGAGCCTCCCCATGGGTGTGGGAGGCCCAGGCGAGGAGGAATGGCTGGGCCCTTCCTCTCTCATTTTTTTTAGGCATGTGGGAGGAGGGCGGAAAGGGCTTGAGGAGGATGGGGCGAGCTGAATTTTCCATGACCAGCTGTCAAAATGTAATCTCCTGCGTCGCTTGGGCTGGCAGCTTAGGCAGGATAAATTAACGGGGATTTCGGGGAGCATGGAAAATACCATGGCCCGGAGGGGGCCAGCCACGTGGGGAGCAGCCCTTTCACCTGCAGGACCGGCTCCGGGCCCCAGTGCCTGCCTGAACTGCGGAGGGATGCTCTGAGACGCTGGGCTTGACACCTGCCACTGTTGGATGCTGGCTGTCCCCTGGCCTTAGTGGTTTTCCATCCACCACCTTCCCCCAAAGGTCACCCGGAGAAGGGGCAAGGGAGCCCAACCCCCTTCTCTGCCTCTCTTTCCCGCTGGCGGTGGACTCCCTGCGACTCCCGGTGCCTGCTGTGGAGGGGGATGCCAGCAGTTGCTCTTGCAATACCAAGTATTTGTGCCGACAGCTGGGGTGCAGGGTGGCCCCCCACCCTGGGGGCCTTTCCACGCCAGCTCCTCACTCCTGCTCAGAACCAGGAATTTCTGCAATTGCATTTTCATATTTTTTTTCTTTTTTTTCCCCCTCCATCTTGCAAAATGCAGAGCCAGGAAAAGTGTGTGTGCTCCTGCGCTTGACTCAGCCCCCAGGCCCGTGTGGCAGACAGTGTCTGTGGCTGGAGCACAGCGCGCACGTGCTGGGGTTTGAGCCCGGGCCCCTCTGTCTGTGCAAAGTCCCTGCGTCCTTGCTACGGGGCTGTGGCGGCACTGGGGGTCCCCGTCCCCCAGCCAGCTGCCCAGGGAGCACCAAGGAGCGCGACGGGTGTTTGTGCTGGCTATTTATAAACGTGATAAAGCTAGCAAAGAGGCCTGGAGAGATGGCAACAGCCGCTCACTGGAGCCTGCAAAGGGCCCTACTCTTTCCCCAGCTCCTGCTGCTTTGCTGGCAGCCGGCGGTTGTGCCCCAGTGGCCACAGGCCAGGCGGTCTCATCTGGGGCCCTCTCCCTTTGCCCCGGTTGCATGTCTCGTGTGATCCCTTTGGGTGCTGCCGGAGCCAGCGGATCTGGGGCAGCTGTTTAAAATAACACATTGGCACAGAAAAAGGGGGGACCAGAGGAAACGAGGTCTTCCTGTGCAGTGCATGGGGGATGGTACCCAACCTCTGCAAATGCCTTGCCCTGACACCAAGTTTGCAGCTGAAACGCCTTTTCCAAAGGGAGCCTTTTGCAGCTGCCCCGTGCCAGGGGCTTGCCACTGGAAACTGGTCCCTGGAGCTTCCCTGGTAGGGACGGGTGCCTGTGGTGCTGGCAGACTGTCTATGTTCAAGCAGGATCGGTTCAGCCGGGGACAGGGGCAGGCGGGCTGCCAGGGGAGCCAGGGGACGGGGAAGATGTCTCGCAAGGGGAGGCTAGTTGGGTCTTGCAGAAGGCAGGCTGTGAGGCTATCTGAGCCCGCTCTATAAATACACCAGGCGGGTAAACACTTGGGAGGAGAAAAAACCCAACTATTTCAGCTAATGGGCACTGCTGCCACAAGGTATAAATCGGTCAGGAGTAAAATTAGGCTGGAGAGGAGAAGGCAGATCGGTGCTGCTGCCTGCGAGGCTCTGGCTGCTGGTGCTGCCCTTTTGGCTGAGGCTTGGTGCAAATGGGGCCGGACTCGCAGTGGAGACCCTGTGGCTCAGCCTGGCTGCGGCAGTGATGTGTCCCTGCGGTGGCATGCTGTGGGCCAGCCTGGCACGCTGCCGGAGGGGCCCCTGGGCTCGAGGGCTCCTTGTTTTAGCAGGTCCCTCTAGAGCCAGTCCCCCACAATCCATGATGCTCGTCCTTGCTGTGTCCTCCTGGGAAATAACCACCCTCCAGAGGGGCAGGAGTTGGCATCCCTGTCCTAGGCTTTCATACGGGGAGCTGGGAAGTAATCTGTACTTATCAGCACTGCTAATGAGAGGGTGCTTGGGTGTTGAGCAGTTATTCTGACTGTTTGCATGGCAAAGGTCTGAGCTACCTCCCATTAAAGCCACCCACACTTTTTCCCTTCCAATAAGAAAAAAAAAATGCCCTCGCCACGTCCACATGGTGGCAAACAAGAACCTGATTCATCCTGAGATAATTTGTGTACGTTCCTTTTCTTTCCTGAGCAGCCTTTGCATATATATGAAGAAAGCTCTTAAGCAGTCAAAGAGTGCTTAAGCTTTTGACTGCAGTCAAACCTGATCTGCTTTTAGAAGACAGGTCCTTAAATTACCCTCTCCCTCTCTGCAGGCAGGGAATTGCTAGATATTCTGGTGCAAACCATGGTGGCGGTGGTGGCACGCGCATGTTTGGCTGCATTGGCTTGAGCCCCACTGCGCTGGGCAGTGACAAACCGCACAGCCTTGAGCTGGCTGCGGTGGGAGGGCAGGGAGTCCCAGGCGAGTGACCTGCAGGGCTGGTTGGGGATTTGCTCCCCAGGAGTTTGGGGCTTGGAAACCTGGATTTGGGGCAGCCTTGCTCGGTGGCGCTGGGGAAAATGCCATGGCAGCCTGCATGGCTCGAGCAGGTGGTGGCACCAGTGTGATACCCTGGCACCAGCTGGGCCCCATCCTCATGCCCAAGCAAGGAGGCAGAGCAAATCTGGACATCATGGCCAGCTTCACCCAAGGGTGCAGGTCACCAGACAGGTCCGGGTGACAAGGCAGGGGCAAGGTCAAGCTGGGATGTCAGCCTGCGGAGTCCCCCTGCTCCTGGGGCTGCTGGCTGGCATTGGAGGGGCGAGCACCCACCTCACTCCTGCAAAAAGCTGGAGAAAGCAGCAACTGGGGCTCGTGGCTCCGGCCTGCCTGACCTCTGCTGTGGCCCTACAGAAAAACCTCTTTCCTTGCAGCTTTTGTGGCTCAGCCGTGTGGGGCTGAGCTATGGCAGCAGGGACAGCACTGTCCTGGAATGGGGATGTGCCCCTGCACTTGCCAGCCACGGGGTGCTGTGTGCCCTAGGCTGCTCCTCGCCCTTTAAGGCCTGGCAGCAGCTGATGGCCACGTGTGCGCTGCCTTGGCATGCTCTCCATGCCCTCTGCGCGGCAGGCACGGGGACGACCAGCGCGCCCGCTCAGGCGACTGTCCCCTGTCCGGTGGCTGTCCCCTGCGCCGGCGCTGCTGGTGGCTGGCACAGGATGAGCGGGTGCCCAGCGGGCGCTGCGTGGTGTGTGTGCCACCATGCAGGCAGCAGGTGAGGCGCTGCCCACTGCCATGCCCCGTCATGGCCTCGGGGGCTCCCCGGGATGCGGGATAGGCTCTTCTCCCCTTGCTAAGGGCTTGTCTCTCCACTCTCCCTCCAGGTTTCAAGTGCCCCATTTGCTCCAAATCTGTGGCTTCTGACGAGATGGAAATGCACTTTATCATGTGTCTGAGCAAACCTCGCCTCTCCTACAATGGTAAGGGCTGGCGGCCAGGCTGTGCGGGGGACACAGCGTCCTGCCGGCTTGGGGTGGCTCCGGGCAGACTGGAGGGACGCTTGCCGCAGGCTGTGCGGGCAGGCAGCTCAGCTGGGCTTGCCAAGAGGGCTGTGCTCCAACAGACCAGTGCAGCTCACGGTCCCTGCTACGCTCTGCTCCCCCAGCATGGCTCAACTGCGCTGCTTTTGCCTTGGGACCCTTTGTAACACAGCCCCCTCCTCGTGTTGCTCACTACCGTGTGCCGTGCCAGAGGGAGCTGCCCTGGCCAGGTCTTCCTGCCTGGCCAGGGAATGGGACGTGTACTCCTGGGCTGCCCCTCTGAAGGGTCGTTGCCTTCCTCCTCTCATTGCTGGCAGTGAAGCTTACTGGTCTGAGCACTAGTCTGCAAGCTCCTGCATCTCCCATGCTCTCTCTGGACCGCTTGCGGGGGAGTGATGCTCACCCCCTACTCGGTGGTGCTTTTTTGGAAGCCAGGGGTAGGGGGTGTGTTCGCTGCAGCCGCCCCAGCCCCATCTCCCCACCCATGCCTCCACCTGAGCCTCCTGCCAGCATTTGCCGGCGTTGCTGCTGCTCAGCTGCCCCATCCCAGCTGCTTCCGCAGAGGTGGCCGTGGGTTCCCCTCCGTTCTGGGAAGGGGGACGCTGCGGTGGACTGTGTCTCACCGCTGCCCTCTCCTCCTCTCCCAGATGACGTGCTGACCAAGGATGCTGGCGAGTGCGTGATCTGCCTGGAGGAGCTGCTGCAGGGGGACACGATAGCCAGGCTGCCCTGCCTCTGCATTTATCACAAAAGGTACCGCCGTGTGCGAGGGGACACAGCCAGGCGGGTGGCAGGGGGACAGGCAGGTATATCCTGAGGCTCAGCAGCATGGTGGTGACACACTCTCCTCTCTCCAGCTGTATAGACTCATGGTTTGAAGTGAACAGATCTTGCCCGGAGCATCCTTCTGATTGACCCGCCGGGCGTGCTTGCTGACTTCTCTCTAAGGTGAGCCTGTGGCGGGCTGTCCAAATGGAATTTACCCAGCTGGGTTTGAATCCTGGGCCAGGAGGGGAGGATGGGGTGGGATGGGGTGGCCGTGGCTCCCACTCCTCACCTGGGATTGTTTCTCTCTGCCTTTGCAGGGCACCTTGCTATACCTGCTGTACCTCCTCTCCCTGTCCCCCCCGCCCTGCCTGGAGTTTTGGGCTGACTTTAAATTCCTCGAGAAGACAAAAATAAAACCCAGAAACTTGAATCCACTTGGGACAATGGCGATTTTTTTTAATTTTATTTTATTATTTTTATTTGTTTTGTTGTTTTTGGGTTTTTTTTGTTTTTTAATTTAAAAGATTTAAAAAAAAAAGAAACATCCAGGAGAAGACAGTGTGAGAAAAGCGGAGCGACCCGCTCTCCCCTCCACAGCCGCTGGTCACCAGGAGAGCTGTGCCTGCCAGGGAGGCCCCGGGGACGCCCTCGGCCGAAACCCTGCCATGATGTTTGGCTTTTCTCCCCAAAACAAAGGGGAAAGCTGCCAGGGGACAGCCGGCCAAACGGAGCAGGTGCCATTTCTCACCGGCAACCCCCCCACCTCCCACCCGGACTTGCCCGGGGGCTCTGCTCGGTTTTTTTGCACTGACTAAATGGGAATTTTCTCCTCTCTCCCATCTCCCTTTTGGAGATCTCCACCCTGGCCCCGGCAGCGTGAGACGGGGACTCTGCCCCACGCCGGGAGCGGGGCCACTGCTCCCCCCTGCCAAGCTGCAGGGGTTCGTCTTTCAAGTGTTTACAACGAGAAAAAAAAAGAAAAAAAGGAAAAAAAAGAAGAAAAAAAAAGAGAAAACCGACAAAAAAAACCAAAAAAACCAAAACCACAACTGAAGCTTCGTGTTGACTGGCGTGTTCTTCGATTTGAGCTTCCCTGCCCCGGTGATGTTTACAGACTGGTCACTCTTTAACTCAGCTATAACCACTCAGAGACTGGAGAGCCGCAGCATCCCCGCCGCCCCCTCCCGCCGCTCCCCCCACCAGGCTCTTCTTGCCAAAATCGCTCCCCCCCTTTCTTTCCATTGCCTTTGAGTCGAACCCTTTCGAGGAGGGTACGGGGGAAGGCCCCCAATGGCCCCTCGGATGCCCCTGGCCATGGGGGTGCCTTTGCTGGAGGTGCCAAGACGGAGTCGTTTCATGGCAGTGACCCCCACCAACCCATCCCCATCCCCTCCTGGTGCGGCGGGTGTGTTTTTGTTGGTGAGACCTCCCCTGCCGGTGGCCGTGCCCCTGCAGGAAACCTTTCTGTATTTATATATTAAAAAAAAAATGGGGGGAAAAAACTGAGTTCAGAGCTTGGGGGGAGCTTCCTTCATTAGTCAAGGTGTTTTGATATGGTATTAAAACAATGTTCAATAAAATATTCACTGTTATTTTATTTCACTGGCTTTCTTGGTGAAGCAGGCGATGCCTGCAGGGTGCCGGAGCCCCCCACCCATGCCGGTGCCCTTTTGCCATGTCCACCTTGGTGTGGAGATGGCCACGGTGGTGCTTGGCACGTCCCAGAGGGCTCCCAGCCCTGCACCACCAGCACCGCAGCTCTGGGGAGGTGTCTAAAGTGGGTCCCTCCGGTTCCCCTGCCCTGTGGGTGTCTGTGTGTGCACTGCTTGGGACAGGGACCCCTGGGGAGGGGCTGGGGTGTCCTGTCCCCACAAAAGACATCAAGGCGCATGGAGGCTGCGGGTGCAAAGGGGTTTATTGGGGGGGTTGGAGATCCCCAACCCACAGGTGTGGGGATGGGCATGTCTGGGGCAACAGGGAGGGTGGCAGCACAGGGCAGCTGGGCCACCCCAGCCCTGACGCCAGGGGGCTGCCGTCCCCCCACTGCCTAGGTGCCACGGGTCCCCTCAGAGCACCTTGCCGGGGTTCATGAGGTTGTGGGGGTCCAGCGCGGCCTTGATGCGGCGCAGGGTGTCCAACCCCTCCTGGCCCAGCTCCTCCAGCAGCAGCGCCCGCTTGCCCAGCCCCACGCCGTGCTCCCCGGTGCAGGTGCCCCCTGCAGCCAGTGCCCGCCTGTGGGACGGGGGGGTCAGGGGATGGCACGGGGCCATCTGTCCCCGTCCCCCCCGGGGGGTCCTCGTCCCCACCTGCCCAGGCGCTCGGTGAAGGCATGGACACGCTGGGCCTCAGCCGGGTCCTGGGGGTCGAAGACGAGGAGGCAGTGGAAGTTGCCATCGCCCACGTGTCCCACCATGGGGCCTGCAGGGCTGCGGGTCAAGCGGGGAGGACGGCGGCCCCCCAACCGACCCCCCTGCCCCAGGGGCAGCGGCCCCGCTGACCGGTGAGGCCGGAGTCCTGCAGGTCCCGCTTGGTCTCCACCACCACGTCGGGCAGGCGGGAGATGGGCACGCAGACGTCCGTGGAGTAGCCCTGGGCCGGGCAGGGCAGAGCCGTGGCGCCTGCAGCTCCATGGGGCACTGCCGCCATCATCCCCGTGCCCATGCCTGTCCCTCACCTGGCAGCCGGGCCGCAGGGCCAGGGCAGCATACCAGGCGCTGTGGCGCATGGCCCAGAGCTGCCCACGCTGCTCCGGCTCCTCCGCCCAGGCCAGGCCGGAGCCACCGTTCAGCCGCACGATCTCCTCTGCCGGCGGCCAGGAGCCCTGGGACGGGGCCGAGCCGGGACCCGCAGCAGCCCCAGGCACCCGGCCCTCGCCCTGGGACCCCCAGTCCCCATCCTGGGTATCCATCCCACACCCCAGGACAACCCTGGTCCTCCTGTCCCTGGGCACCTGTCCCTTGCCCTGGGCCCCTCAGAAGACACTCAAGCCCACGCACCCATCCCCCACCCTGGTGACACCCCCCACTCCCTCCCGGTTCCCCAGTCCCCATCCTGGGCCCCCATCCCTGGTCCCCCTTTCCCTTGTCCTGCGCACCCATCCCCAAGACCCCCAGACCCTCAGCCCTCTGGTCCCCAGCTCTGGGCACCTGTCCCTCGCCCTGGTGACCCCGAGGTTCCCCCAGTCAATGGCCCTGAGCACCCAGCCCTCATCCAAAGACACCACAGGTCCCCCCGTCCCCTGTCCCTGGGCACCCATCCCATACCCCAGAGCCACATCATGGCCCTCCAACACCATCCCTCACCCCGGGACACCCCTGGCCCCCGTTTCCATAGGCAGCCATCCCTTGTCCTGGTAAGACCCTGACCGCCCAGCTCTGGGCACCCATCCCTCACCCTGGTGACCCTCCAGGTACTCCAGATCCTGTTCTTGGGCACCTGTCCTTCACCCCAGGACACCTCTGGTCCCCCGTCGCCTGTCCCTGGGCACCTGTCTCTCACCCCTGGGTGCCCACCATGGTCCCAAGGCCCAGGCACACTGTCCCCAACCCCAGTCAGCCCGTCCCCGTGCTGGCACCATCCCTACCCGCCTGCCGCTGCTGCTCAGCCAGGCCATGCGGGGAGCCGTGGAGCTCCAGGAGGAGCGTGGCCGCCGCTGGCAGCTCCAGCCCACTGAAGCGGCTGCAGGCACCCGCCATCACCTCGTCCAGGAACTCTGGGTGGGAGGAGGCGGTGCTGAGCCCCGCCACCAGCCCCTGGCCCCCTGGCCCCACTGCCGGCCCCCAGCACTCACCCATGCGGGCCACGGGCACAGCGGCCTGCAGCACCTGGACGGTGCAGGCCACGGCTGCCCGCACGCTGGGGAAGGCGGCGGTGGTGGCAGCGGTGGCTTCGGGCAGGGGGTGCAGGCGCAGCGTGGCCTGGGTCAGGAAGCCCAGGGTGCCCTCAGAGCCCACGAAGAGCGAGGTCAGGTCGTAGCCGGCTGCCCGCTTCCTGCGTGGGGCCAGTGAGCTGGTGCCCGCATGGCCCCAGCCCATCCCGGACCCCCGGTGCCCACCTGGCCTGGCGCCCGGGGCCTGCGGTGTGGAGCAGGCGCCCGTCGGGCAGCACCACACGCAAGTTGAGCACGTTGGGCCGCATGGTGCCATAGCGCACTGCGTTGGTGCCCGAGGCACCTGTGGCCGCCATGCCACACAGTGAGGCGTCCGCACCGGGGTCTGCGGGCAGGGGATGGGGACAGGATGGGCAGCTGGCGTGGGGACAGGGCCAGGGGATGTCCCCATGGGACCTCATGCCATGCCTGGCAGGCACCCCGGGATCCAGGCCCTGCGGCAGCCCCAGTACACCTGGGGACTATGGCGACCCCAGTACCCCTGGGACCATGGTAACCACTCCCCCATGGACACTCCTAGGACCACGGCACCTCAGTGGGGAACGCCAGCACCCTTGGGACCACAGTGGACACATGGGCACCCCCAGCACTTCTGGGACGACAGCATTCCCAGTCCCATGAGGACCCCAGCACCCCTGGGACCATGGCAACCCCAGCCCCATGGGGACCCCTCTCACACTGCTGGGACCATGGCACACCCAAGGTGACACACACACACACACACACACACACCCACACCCAGCACCTCTGGGACCGCGGCACTCCTGGGACCCCGGCACCGCAGCCCCATAGGCTCCCCAGCAACCCCTGGGCAAACCCATGGGCATCCGCAGCAGCACTGGGACCATGACACCCCCATCCCCCAGGGGACCCCAGCACTATTGGGACCACAGCACCCCCAGCCCCATGAGCACCCCTGCTACGCCCCTGGGACCACGGCACACTTGGCTGTATGGGCACTTGCAGCACCCCCAGTGCTCCCAGCACCCCCAGCTCCCAGGTGTCCCCAGCACCACCGCTTCTGCCACCCCCAGCCCCAGGGTCCCCCCAGCTTCTCCCCAGTGCCCCAGCGCCCACGGTACCGACGGGGAACCAGAGCCCCGTGCCACGCAGGTGGCTGTTGAGGGCCTTGCGGGTGACGCCAGGCTCCACCACCACCGAGAAGTCCTCGAGGCTCAGCTCCACGATGGCGTCCATGCGGCTCAGGTCGAAGCAGACACCACCCTGGCACAGGGGCACCGGAGGGGCTGGTCACGGCCAGGCACCAAGAGCCCCCACGCAGGGGCCGTGCAGGGAGTGCCGGGGGTGCCGGGGGGGCCTGTACCTGCACGGCGTTGACGCCGCCCTCGAGGCCGGTGCCGGTGCCGAAGGGCACCATGGGCACGCGACAGCGGTAGCAGAGCGCAGCCAGCTCCTGCACCTGCCCCACCGCCTGGGGCCACACCACGGCGTCCGGGGGGGCGCAGCTGGGGGACAGGGCGGCACCGCTGCCCCACGGACCTCCCCCTCCCCGAGACCCTTCCCCTCCCCAGCCTCTTCCCCTATCCCATGACCCTTCCCCTCTGCAGGCCCTTTTCCTGCCCAGACCCTTCCCTTCTCCATGCCCCTTCCTCTCCCATGCCCCTCCCTTCACCATGGCCCCTCCCTCCGCAGACCCTTTCCTTGCCCACACCCTTCCCCTCGCCATGGCCCTTCCCATCCCCAGGACCCTTCCCATCCCCAGGACCCTTTCCCTCCCCAGGACCCTTTCCCTCCCCATGGCCCTTCCCCTCCCCACATCCTTCCTCTCCCCAGACCCTTCCTCTCCCATGCCCCTTCCCTTCCCCATGACCCTCCCCTCCCCAGCCCCTTCCTCTCCCCAGGACTCTTCCCCCCAGGGGTCGCAGCCCCAGGTACCCACTCGTGCATGGACTCATCATGGCCGTGCTGCTCACGCACCGCCATGGCCGTGGAGACGTTGTTACCCCCAACCACGGCCCTCAGGGCCTCCACGAAGTCGGGGGGAAGTGGGCACTGCGGGGGGGGAGGCAGGGCGAGGGCACCGTCAGGGCGGGGGCGGGAGGGTTCGGTCTGGGGGCCATGGCTCTGGGACCCTCACCCGCAGCCAAGGGCATGGGGCCACACCGGGAGCCCTGGCCCCCAGTGCCCCCCCCCGTCCCTCCGTGCCCCACAGGAGCCCTGTGCCCCCATCCAGCCCCACCTTGGAGCAGCAGCTCCGGCGCCCCAGGCCCCCCCCCAGCCCCAGCACCCGCCGCAGAGCCATGCTGGGGACAGCCAGCACCCGGCCAGGGCCACCACCAGGACGCTGCTCCCCCCCCCCCCCCCCGCCCCCGCTGGCCCTTCCCATCCCCTCCCGCTGCCACCGGCACCGTCACGTTAAGGTGGCTCCGGCTGACAGGGCCGCGGGGCTGGAACAAGCGTCCCCTCCCAGCCGGGGGGGCCCTGTACCGCCAGCCCTCCTGACGGGGGTCCCCATGCTCGGCCAGGTGTCCCCACAGCTCAGCAGATGTCTCCACGCCTGACCATGGCCCCACATGTCCAGCCAGGTGTCCCCACACCCCCCCACGTGTCCTCACGCCAGGCCCTGTGCTCCCATGTCTGGCCAGGTGTCCCACTCCCCAGCCACATGTCCCCGTGGGAGCTCACAGACTCCCACACCTGGCCTCGTGTCCCCACACCTGGTGTATGGCTGGGTGTCCCCGAGCCTGCTCAGGTGTCCCTGCACCTGGACGTGTGCCCCTGCCTGGCTCAAGTGTCCCCAGGGGAGGCCACATGTCCCCAGGCCTCCTGCCCTCCTTGGCCAGGGGTCCCTAAGCCCAGACAGGTGTCCCCGTGCATGGTCTCAGTCCCTGCGCTCGGCCATGTGTCCCCACACCTGGCCAGGGGTCCCTGACCCCATGGGAGGCCACACATCCCTGTGCCTCCAGCCTTCCTGGCCAGGTGTCTCTGTGCCCAGACGGGTGTCCGCATGCCCCCCCAAGCCTCATGTCCCCGTGACGAGGCAGGTGACCCCGTGCCTCCAGCCAGGCCAGCCAGCTGTGTCCCCATGCCTGGAGAAGTGTCCCCGCAACCACCGCGTGCCCGGCCATGTGTCCCCCAGCCGTCCGGCTGCCCCACGCCCCCCCTCCCGCCCATCCCGGTGCCAGGGAGGAGGCAGCGTGGTGGGGGGCAGCGCTTTATTGCCGGCCTCAGTTGGCCGCCAGGATGGAGTTGATCCAGTTGCGGAGCATGGTGACGCGAGCGTAGACGCCGGGCACGTTGGGGTCGCAGGTGCTGCTGCCCCAGGAGACGATGCCCACCAGGGTCCAGGCGCCGTCCTTCTGGCACACCAGCGGGCCCCGGAGTCGCCCTGCGGGCAGCGGGTGAGCGCAGGGGCTGGGGGCCGGGGGGGAGCGGGGTGGTGGGGGGGGCCTGGGGGCACCTACCATACAGGAGGAGGCGCCGGCGGCGCCGGCGCACACCATCACGTTGGCGATGCGGTACCCCCAGTACTGCTTGCACTGCGCGTTGGTGAGCAGGGGCAGGGCCACCTGCTGCAGCACCGCTGGCGTCTCCGAGGCTGCGGGCAAGCGGGGCAGTGTCAGCGCCAGGGACGGGGACAGGAAGGGGAATGGGGACAGAGCTTGGGACGGGGATGGGGATTGGGATGTGGACAGGTATGAGGAGGGGGACAAGGCCGGGGATGGGGATGGGAGTGGAGATGAGGACAGGAATGGGCCAGGGTTGTGGACTGGGGATGTGGATGAGGAAAGGGATGGGGATGAGGATGGGGATGAGGAGGGAGACAGGGATAAGGATGGGGACAGGGATGAGCATGGGGATGAGAACAGGGATGGGGATGGGATGGCATGGGATAGTGATGGGGGATTGGGATGGGGATGAGGATGAGGACAGGGATGGGGATGAGGAAGGGGACAGGGATGAAGACAGGGATGGGAATGAGGATGAGGACGAGAATGAGGACGAGGATGAGGATGAGGACAAGGACGGGGTTGGGGACGGGGACGGGCACAAGGAAGGTGCAGTACCATTGGGGTCCGTGAGCCCCCAGCCGGTGGTGACGCAGGTCATGCTCCCCGGGAAGTCATCGGTGGCCTGGGGCAGGCAGACAGGGGACACGCGGGCCGACAGCCGCGCCGGGGTGGCCAGTTTGAGCAGCGTGATGTCGTTGCGGATGGTCAGCATGTTGAACTTGGGGTTCTTGAAGACCTGGAGCAGGCAGCACCGCTCCCAGCGCCCGCACCTCCAGCCAGGGCGCTGGGCACCAGGAGCTCCACAAGGAATGACAGCGACCCCAGGGACTGATGAGGACCCCGGGGAATGGCCCCGTGGGTCCCAGGCTGACAGGGTCCCTGGGGTGCAGATCCCAACCCCTGGGGCACAGGGTCGCAGAGTCGCAGCAGGGACTCATGGGGACCCAGGGAGCAGACTCCAAGTCCTGGGCTGATGGGGACCCAGGGAGCAAACCCCAACCCCGGGGACGGATGGGTGGCAGGGACACCCTAGGGACCAAGGACGCCAACAGGGACGAGGGACACCAACAGGGACCTAGGGGACCCCGGGGAAGCAAACCCCAACTCCCCAGCTGAGGCGTACCCACGGAGCAGGCGACAACCCCAGGTACTGATGGGTGCCAGGGACCAGGGAGCAGGGGCCAGGCCCCAATGCTCAGGGCAACGGGGCCACCAATGGGCCCATGTCCCACCCACGGTTGCTGCTGGCCGGGGACCTTGGGGCTGCTCGGGACCTCACAGGGCAGACCCCAGCCCAGGGGCACTGGGGAGCAGGGACACCCCAGGTCACATCACCCACAGGGACTAATAGGGAAACTGGGGACATAACCCCATCCCTTGGGGGTCCTGGGGATGGGGTCCCGACTCCCAGGATGAGGGGGAACAGAGACTCCCTGGGGGACCCAAGCCCAGGGATGTGGGGCACCATGGACACCCCAGGGGACCTGCCTCTCAGGATAAGGGGACCAGGGACCTCCTGGGGCCCCAACCCCCAGGACAAGGGGGACCCGGACCAACAGGGCTCCCTGTGGTGGCCATGGGACCCCACAGGCACACGGACCCCGCACTGGCAGTACCTTCTCGATGGCCAGCTTCTGCTCATCAGCGGAGGGCAAGTCCTGGTCGTATGCACCCACCACCACAGTGTCAGTGGTCCTGGGCACAGGCAGGCGCTGAGCACCGGGCACTGGCACGGGGATAGAGTGTTCCTTGGACACCCCGTGCCCGTGCCCAGACCCGGGCCAGACGGCAGTAGAGCCGGTGCCTACCTGACACCGCAGTGGGCAGCGGTGACCACCCAGTTCTCGCTGATCAGCGACCCGCCACAGAAGTGGAAGCCGTTGTGGCGCTGGCAGGGAGAGCGGCCGTCAGCACCCGGCACTGCTGGCACCGCCGCCGGGGTGCTCTGTGCCTGGCCCCAGCACCCACCCTGGCACCCAGCACAGCACCCACCCTGGCCCAACCGTGGGCACTCACCTGGAGGGAGACCTGCCATGGCCAGGACCCCGGCACCGCCGGCTCCCCATTGACAATGCGGTTGTAGCCACGGATGACAGGCGTGATGGCGGGCACGCCACAGCCTGTGGGGCACAGGCAGCCGTGGGATGGGGGTTCTGGCTGCCCCGGCCCCATGCCCCCGCATCGCTGCCGCCCCCCCAAGTGCTGAGCCCACCCCGCCGAGCCCCGCAGCCCCACGCACTTGCCAGGGAGAGGGTGGCACGGGCAGAGCCCGCCAGCGCCAGGCAGCTCAGCAGCCACAGCAGAGCCATTGCCTTCGTGGGGACAGACCCTGCCTGGGGCTCGGCACCTCTTATACCTGCCCCTGGGCATGGCCCTGCCACTGGACTTGCCGCTGCAGCCTTGGCAGATAGCATGGCACTCAGCTCAGCTCTGCCGGCACAATGCCAGCCCTGGCACCATGGCCATCGCCCAACCCCTGGGTGCCCCGGGAGCCTGGCCGCAGGAAAGAGGTAGGGACTCCGTGCCCCAGCCTGGGGACCAGCTGGGAAGAGCTCTGCAGACCAAACCCCAGGTGCTGGTGGGCACCAGGTTGCCCAGGCATCAGCCTTGGCCCCTCATTGCAGCTGTGGCCACAGAAGGCAGAGCATTGCTGGCAGGTGAAGGGAGGGACCCTACCCCCGCTGCTCAGCGCTAGGGTCCAGTGCTGGGCTGCCCGGTACAATAGGGACAGGGACATACTGGAGAGAGTCCAGTGAGATATGGAAGAGACAGGAGCACCTCTGATGGAAATGGGGGGAGGGTGCAATGGGACAGAGCTAGGCTCTTTCCACTGGTGCCCAGTGCCAGGAGCAGAGGTGAGGGGACAACCTGACAGGCAGCAGGGTTCCTCTGATTATCAGGAGACACGTTTTCACTGTGGGGTGACTGAGCACTGGCACAGGTTGCTCCTGGTGGCTGTGGAGTCTCCATCCATGGAGATACTCAGAAGCCACCTGGACATGGTCACTGGGTGCTGGACCAGGACCAGGTGAGCTTCAAGGTCCTTTTCAGCCTCAGCCACCCCGTGACCTGGTGATAGCCCGCCCCATGCACCAGGCCAAGGAGCACATTAAAGCCAGCACTCAGACACCACCAGTGCTGTCCCACAGACCTGGCCAAGGCCACCAGCTCCAGGTGCCATGCTCCCAGGCCCTGTCCAGGTGCTGTGCTGGGTGCCATGCTATCTGCCAAGGCTGCAGCGGCAAGTCCAGTGGCAGGGCCATGCCCAGGGGCAGGTATAAGAGGTGCCGAGCCCCAGGCAGGGTCTGTCCCCACGAAGGCAATGGCTCTGCTGTGGCTGCTGAGCTGCCTGGCGCTGGCGGGCTCTGCCCGTGCCACCCTCTCCCTGGCAAGTGCGTGGGGCTGCGGGGCTCGGCGGGGTGGGCTCAGCACTTGGGGGGGCGGCAGCGATGCGGGGGCATGGGGCCGGGGCAGCCAGAACCCCCATCCCACGGCTGCCTGTGCCCCACAGGCTGTGGCGTGCCCGCCATCACGCCTGTCATCCGTGGCTACAACCGCATTGTCAATGGGGAGCCGGCGGTGCCGGGGTCCTGGCCATGGCAGGTCTCCCTCCAGGTGAGTGCCCACGGTTGGGCCAGGGTGGGTGCTGTGCTGGGTGCCAGGGTGGGTGCTGGGGCCAGGCACAGAGCACCCCGGCGGCGGTGCCAGCAGTGCCGGGTGCTGACGGCCGCTCTCCCTGCCAGCGCCACAACGGCTTCCACTTCTGTGGCGGGTCGCTGATCAGCGAGAACTGGGTGGTCACCGCTGCCCACTGCGGTGTCAGGTAGGCACCGGCTCTACTGCCGTCTGGCCCGGGTCTGGGCACGGGCACGGGGTGTCCAAGGAACACTCTATCCCCGTGCCAGTGCCCGGTGCTCAGCGCCTGCCTGTGCCCAGGACCACTGACACTGTGGTGGTGGGTGCATACGACCAGGACTTGCCCTCCGCTGATGAGCAGAAGCTGGCCATCGAGAAGGTACTGCCAGTGCGGGGTCCGTGTGCCTGTGGGGTCCCATGGCCACCACAGGGAGCCCTGTTGGTCCGGGTCCCCCTTGTCCTGGGGGTTGGGGCCCCAGGAGGTCCCTGGTCCCCTTATCCTGAGAGGCAGGTCCCCTGGGGTGTCCATGGTGCCCCACATCCCTGGGCTTGGGTCCCCCAGGGAGTCTCTGTTCCCCCTCATCCTGGGAGTCGGGACCCCATCCCCAGGACCCCCAAGGGATGGGGGTTATGTCCCCAGTTTCCCTATTAGTCCCTGTGGGTGATGTGACCTGGGGTGTCCCTGCTCCCCAGTGCCCCTGGGCTGGGGTCTGCCCTGTGAGGTCCCGAGCAGCCCCAAGGTCCCCGGCCAGCAGCAACCGTGGGTGGGACATGGGCCCATTGGTGGCCCCGTTGCCCTGAGCATTGGGGCCTGGCCCCTGCTCCCTGGTCCCTGGCACCCATCAGTACCTGGGGTTGTCGCCTGCTCCGTGGGTACGCCTCAGCTGGGGAGTTGGGGTTTGCTTCCCCCGGGGTCCCCCTAGGTCCCTGTTGGTGTCCCTCGTCCCTGTTGGCGTCCTTGGTCCCTAGGGTGTCCCTGCCACCCATCCGTCCCCGGGGTTGGGGTTTGCTCCCTGGGTCCCCATCAGCCCAGGACTTGGAGTCTGCTCCCTGGGTCCCCATGAGTCCCTGCTGCGACTCTGCGACCCTGTGCCCCAGGGGTTGGGATCTGCACCCCAGGGACCCTGTCAGCCTGGGACCCACGGGGCCATTCCCCGGGGTCCTCATCAGTCCCTGGGGTCGCTGTCATTCCTTGTGGAGCTCCTGGTGCCCAGCGCCCTGGCTGGAGGTGCGGGCGCTGGGAGCGGTGCTGCCTGCTCCAGGTCTTCAAGAACCCCAAGTTCAACATGCTGACCATCCGCAACGACATCACGCTGCTCAAACTGGCCACCCCGGCGCGGCTGTCGGCCCGCGTGTCCCCTGTCTGCCTGCCCCAGGCCACCGATGACTTCCCGGGGAGCATGACCTGCGTCACCACCGGCTGGGGGCTCACGGACCCCAATGGTACTGCACCTTCCTTGTGCCCGTCCCCGTCCCCAACCCCGTCCTTGTCCTCATCCTCATCCTCGTCCTCATTCTCGTCCTCATCCTCATTCCCATCCCTGTCTTCATCCCTGTCCCCTTCCTCATCCCCATCCCTGTCCTCATCCTCATCCCCATCCCAATCCCCCATCACTATCCCATGCCATCCCATCCCCATCCCTGTTCTCATCCCCATGCTCATCCCTGTCCCCATCCTTATCCCTGTCTCCCTCCTCATCCCCATCCTCATCCCCATCCCTTTCCTCATCCACATCCCCAGTCCACAACCCTGGCCCATTCCTGTCCTCATCTCCACTCCCATCCCAATCCCCGGCCTTGTCCCCCTCCTCATACCTGTCCACATCCCAATCCCCATCCCCGTCCCAAGCTCTGTCCCCATTCCCCTTCCTGTCCCCGTCCCTGGCGCTGACACTGCCCCGCTTGCCCGCAGCCTCGGAGACGCCAGCGGTGCTGCAGCAGGTGGCCCTGCCCCTGCTCACCAACGCGCAGTGCAAGCAGTACTGGGGGTACCGCATCGCCAACGTGATGGTGTGCGCCGGCGCCGCCGGCGCCTCCTCCTGTATGGTAGGTGCCCCCAGGCCCCCCCCACCACCCGGCTCCCCCCTGGCCCCCAGCCCCTGCGCTCACCCGCTGCCCGCAGGGCGACTCCGGGGGCCCGCTGGTGTGCCAGAAGGACGGCGCCTGGACCCTGGTGGGCATCGTCTCCTGGGGCAGCAGCACCTGCGACCCCAACGTGCCCGGCGTCTACGCTCGCGTCACCATGCTCCGCAACTGGATCAACTCCATCCTGGCGGCCAACTGAGGCCGGCAATAAAGCGCTGCCCCCCACCACGCTGCCTCCTCCCTGGCACCGGGATGGGCGGGAGGGGGGGCGTGGGGCAGCCGGACGGCTGGGGGACACATGGCCGGGCACGCGGTGGTTGCGGGGACACTTCTCCAGGCATGGGGACACAGCTGGCTGGCCTGGCTGGAGGCACGGGGTCACCTGCCTCGTCACGGGGACATGAGGCTTGGGGGGGCATGCGGACACCCGTCTGGGCACAGAGACACCTGGCCAGGAAGGCTGGAGGCACAGGGATGTGTGGCCTCCCATGGGGTCAGGGACCCCTGGCCAGGTGTGGGGACACATGGCCGAGCGCAGGGACTGAGACCATGCACGGGGACACCTGTCTGGGCTTAGGGACCCCTGGCCAAGGAGGGCAGGAGGCCTGGGGACATGTGGCCTCCCCTGGGGACACTTGAGCCAGGCAGGGGCACACGTCCAGGTGCAGGGACACCTGAGCAGGCTCGGGGACACCCAGCCATACACCAGGTGTGGGGACACGAGGCCAGGTGTGGGAGTCTGTGAGCTCCCACGGGGACATGTGGCTGGGGAGTGGGACACCTGGCCAGACATGGGAGCACAGGGCCTGGCGTGAGGACACGTGGGGGGGTGTGGGGACACCTGGCTGGACATGTGGGGCCATGGTCAGGCGTGGAGACATCTGCTGAGCTGTGGGGACACCTGGCCGAGCATGGGGACCCCCGTCAGGAGGGCTGGCGGTACAGGGCCCCCCCGGCTGGGAGGGGACGCTTGTTCCAGCCCCGCGGCCCTGTCAGCCGGAGCCACCTTAACGTGACGGTGCCGGTGGCAGCGGGAGGGGATGGGAAGGGCCAGCGGGGGCGGGGGGGGGGGGAGAGCAGCGTCCTGGTGGTGGCCCTGGCCGGGTGCTGGCTGTCCCCAGCATGGCTCTGCGGCGGGTGCTGGGGCTGGGGGGGGGCCTGGCGCGCCGGAGCTGCTGCTCCAAGGTGGGGCTGGATGGGGGCACAGGGCTCCTGTGGGGCACGGAGGGACGGGGGGGGGCACTGAGGGCCAGGGCTCCCGGTGTGGCCCCATGCCCTTGGCTGCGGGTGAGGGTCCCAGAGCCATGGCCCCCAGACCGAACCCTCCCGCCCCCGCCCTGACGGCGCCCCCGCCCTGCCTCCCCCGCAGTGCCCACTTCCCCCGACTTCGTGGAGGCCCTGAGGGCCGTGGTTGGGGGTAACAACGTCTCCACGGCCATGGCGGTGCGTGAGCAGCACGGCCATGATGAGTCCATGCACGAGTGGGTACCTGGGGCTGCGACCCCTGGGGGGAAGAGTCCTGGGGAGAGGAAGGGTCTGGGGAGGGGAGGGTCATGGGGAAGGGAAGGGGCATGGGAGAGGAAGGGTCTGGGGAGAGGAAGGATGTGGGGAGGGGAAGGGCCATGGGGAGGGAAAGGGTCCTGGGGATGGGAAGGGTCCTGGGGATGGGAAGGGCCATGGCGAGGGGAAGGGTGTGGGCAAGGAAAGGGTCTGCGGAGGGGAGGGGCCATGGTGAAGGGAGGGGGCATGGGAGAGGAAGGGGCATGGAGAAGGGAAGGGTCTGGGCAGGAAAAGGGCCTGCAGAGGGGAAGGGTCATGGGATAGGGGAAGAGGCTGGGGAGGGAAGGGTCTCGGGGAGGGGAGGTCCGTGGGGCGGCGGTGCCGCCCTGTCCCCCAGCTGCGCCCCCCCGGACGCCGTGGTGTGGCCCCAGGCGGTGGGGCAGGTGCAGGAGCTGGCTGCGCTCTGCTACCGCTGTCGCGTGCCCATGGTGCCCTTCGGCACCGGCACCGGCCTCGAGGGCGGCGTCAACGCCGTGCAGGTACAGGCCCCCCCGGCACCCCCGGCACTCCCTGCACGGCCCCTGCGTGGGGGCTCTTGGTGCCTGGCCGTGACCAGCCCCTCCGGTGCCCCTGTGCCAGGGTGGTGTCTGCTTCGACCTGAGCCGCATGGACGCCATCGTGGAGCTGAGCCTCGAGGACTTCTCGGTGGTGGTGGAGCCTGGCGTCACCCGCAAGGCCCTCAACAGCCACCTGCGTGGCACGGGGCTCTGGTTCCCCGTCGGTACCGTGGGCGCTGGGGCACTGGGGAGAAGCTGGGGGGACCCTGGGGCTGGGGGTGGCAGAAGCGGTGGTGCTGGGGACACCTGGGAGCTGGGGGTGCTGGGAGCACTGGGGGTGCTGCAAGTGCCCATACAGCCAAGTGTGCCATGGTCCCAGGGGCGTAGCAGGGATGCCTGTGAGACTGGGGGTGTCATGGCCCCAGTGCTGCTGGGGTCCACATGGGTCTGGGTGTGCTGTGGTCCCAGGGGATGGTGGGGAGCCCATGGGGCTGGGGTCCCAGGGGTGCTGAGGTCCCCATGGGGTGCCGTGATCCCGGAGGTACTGGAAGTCCTCCCTGGGTGCAGTGGTCCCAAAGGTGCTTGGGGTGCCATGGTCCCAGGGGTGTATCAGGGGTGTCAAGGGGACTTGGGGTGCCGTGGTTGCAGGCATGCCAGGGTTCCTCTTGTGCCATGGTACCTGGGAGTGTTTGGGTCCCCATGGGGTGCCATGGCCTCAGGGGTGCATCAGGGCCCCATCCCCATGCCAGCTGCCCATCCTGTCCCCGTCCCCATCCTTGTCCCTGTCCCCTGCCTGTCCCCTGCCTGCAGACCCCGGTGTGGACGCCTTGCTGTGGAGCATGGCGGCCACAGGCGCCTCGGGCACCAACGCAGTGCGCTATGGCACCATGCGGCCCAACGTGCTCAACTTGCGTGTGGTGCTGCCCGACGGGCGCCTGCTCCACACCGCAGGCCCCGGGCACCAGGCCAGGTGGGCACCGGGGGTCCGGGCTGAGCTGGGCAGGGGCTGCGCAGCTGCCGGCTCACTGGCCTCACGCAGGGTGCTGGGGGCCAGCAGTGGGGCCAGGGGCTGGTGGCGGGGCTCAGCACCACCTCCTCCCACCCAGAGTTCCTGGACGAGGTGATGGCGGGTGCCTGCGGCTGCTTCAGCAGGCTGGAGCTGCCACCGGTGGCCACGCTCCTCCTGGAGCTCCATGGCTCCCAGCACGGCCTGGCTGAGCAGCAGCGGCAGGCAGGTAGGGACAGTGCCCACAGGCGGATGAGGTGCCTGGGGCTGGGGGCCATGATGAGCACCCCGGGACAAGGGATGGGTGCCCAGGATGGGGACTGGGGAACCATGGGGTGGGTCACCAGGGTGAGCAATGTGTTTGGGCTGGGGCTCTGCTGAGGGGACCAGAGCAAGGGAAAGGTGCCCAGGGACAGGAGACAGGGGGATCAGGGTTGTCCTGGGGTGTGGGATGGATACCCAGGATGGGGACTGGGGGTCCCAGGCGAGGGCTGGGTGCCTGGGGCTGCTGCAGCTCTGGGCCACACGCCATATGCCATCCTGGCCCTGCAGCCCGGCTGACAGGTGAGGAACAGGCATGGGCACGGGGATGATGGCGGCAGTGCCCCATGGAGCTGCAGGCGCCACGGCTCTGCCCTGCCCGGCCCAGGGCGACTCCATGGACGTCTGCGTGCCCATCTCCCGCCTGCCCGACGTGGTGGTGGAGACCAAGCGGGACCTGCAGGACTCCGGCCTCACCAGTCAGCGGGGCCGCTGCCCCTGGGGCAGGGGGGTCGGTTGGGGGGCCGCCGTCCTCCCTGCTTGACCCGCAGCCCTGCAAGCCCCATGGTGGGACACGTGGGCGATGGCAACTTCCACTGCCTCCTCGTCTTCGACCCCCAGGACCCGGCTGAGGCCCAGCGTGTCCATGCCTTCACCGAGCGCCTGGGCAGGTGGGGACGAGGACCCCCCGGGGGGGACGGGGACAGATGGCCCCGTGCCATCTCCTGACCCCCCCGTCCCACAGGCGGGCACTGGCTGCAGGGGGCACCTGCACCGGGGAGCACGGCGTGGGGCTGGGCAAGCGGGCGCTGCTGCTGGAGGAGCTGGGCCAGGAGGGGTTGGACACCCTGCGCCGCATCAAGGCCGCGCTGGACCCCCACAACCTCATGAACCCCGGCAAGGTGCTCTGAGGGGACCCGTGGCACCTAGGCAGTGGGGGGACGGCAGCCCCCCGGCGTCAGGGCTGGGGTGGCCCAGCTGCCCTGTGCTGCCACCCTCTCTGTTGCCCCAAACATGCCCATCCCCACAACTGTGGGTCAGGGACCCCCAATAGGTCCCTCTGCACCCACACCCTCCCTGCACTGTGATGTCTTTTGTGGGGAGAGGACACCCCAGCTCCCTTCCCATGGAGTTGCTCCCCAGAGTAGGCACACACAGACACCCAGGAGCTGGGGGGGTTTCTAGGCAAATCTTTATGCTGCTGGGAGGCAGGGGGCTGAGTTTCGGGGGGCTGTGACTCCATAGCTCCGGGAACCAGCGGAAGCTTCCCCTGTGTTCAAAAGGCACCATTTTTGGTTCACGTTTCAGTTACAGCTGGTACAGTTCAGACCCTTCCTGCCCCCAGCCCCCCATCACCCCTTACCCCCCTGCGGACCCTTATCCACAGCCCCCAGCACACAGGGGGACAGCACATCCCATCCCTCCCACACTGCTCCCCAATACAGGCTGTCCCACTGTGAGGAGCAGCTTCCACACCATTAAAATCCACTGGAGACTGCTCAGGAGCCCCCCTAGGAGGGGAGCAGCCACAGCATCACCCCAAATTGCCAGGCACATCCCTGTCTTAATTCAACAGGGATCCTGCCTCCCGGCCAGGAACACATGCCAGTTTTGTACGGAGAGAGGACAGTGGGGAGGGAGCAAGCACGAATCCACCTCCCCACTTTGCTTCATCACTGGCACAGCTCCGAAACCAATCCTGGCCTCTGGCCAGAAGGAGGAAGAAGAGGAAGGGGGATGATGGCTGCAGCCCCTCAGCTCTCTACCCCCTCACCCCTCCACCACCCTAGGCCCCTGGTGAGCGTGGGAGTCTCTATGTACATGTCCGCTTACACCAGGCAGAGAGGGCTCTCATGGAGGGGGATGCATGTCTGGGGACAGGGTGGGGGCCATGGGAAGGGGACAGCAGCCTGGGGCCATCACATGGCCGCCAGCTGGCCCAGCACCATCCTGAACTGCTGCGTGCTGTTGGCAAGGTCCTTGACACGCTCCACCATGTCCTTAGAGGCGGCGGGAGAAGGGTAGTGGAGGGCGGCTGCCTTGGTGGTCACCACGATCTCTTTGAGCATCTCGCAGAGGAGGTTGCTGTAGTGCATCACCTTGTGCTGGACATCCTGGGCCTTGGCCTGCCGGGACAGTGTGTCCCCGATGAAGACGAGCTTGTGGGCACTGAGGATGACGAACTTGCTGTGGGCCACAAAGATCTTGGGGGGTTGGTTGGTGCTGACGGCGGTGAAGAAGGCGTCGACGGCATTGGTGAGCGTGGTGAGGTTGGCCTCGCACTGCTCCAGGTAGAAGAGGAGGAGCTGGCGGTCGGCAGGACACAGGACCCCACCACCCCGTGCCAGGCCGTAGTGCTGGGGGGGGCTCCAGTTGGACAGGTCATTGTCGATGGGGCGCGTCACCTCCTGCTCCAGGCGCTCGAACTGCTTCAGCTGTGGGAGGGACGGGTGTGAGGCAGGACAGCCATCGAGCCATCACTCGCTCCCCTCCCTGGAGCCACCAGCACGGGTGGCCATGGCCACTAGCCCTGGGTGACAGCTATGCCCCAGGGAAAACAGCAAGGGACAGCGTCAGCCCCAGGACAGTCAGGCCAGGCTCCCCTCCAGGAGCAAGGTGCCGATGCCCCTCTCTGCTGGCACAGCATTGGCATTGGGAGGCAAGCCAGAACCCACCATGGGGACAGCCACACGAGAGGGGGCCGTGGTCCAGACTGGCAGTGGGGGGGTACAAGGAGAGCAGGACCCAAAGCCCCCTGCCCACTCCAAGAGCTATGCCCAGTGGCACTTGCCCACCCCAGCTTTGTTACCTGCTGGTGCTCCAGCTGGTCCTTGCTCTGCCGGATGATGTTGCCTTTCTCCAGCAGCTCCTTCTGGGTCTTCTCAAACTCCTCCTTGCCCTGCAGGGAAGGAAGGGGCATGACATGGGGTCAGCAACCCCGGCCTTTTCGGGAGCGAGCCCCTGCCTGCCCTGGGACATCCCTGGTCCCCACAGTCCTCAAGCCGGAGGGTAAAAGCAAGATGAGGGTGGCAGAAGCACCACCGCAGTCAGAGCTGCCTGATGCCCTTGTGCCAGAGAGCCACCAGCACAAAACCCACCCATGGGGAGCAGCCCCCCGGCCCGCGCCCACCTGGAGATGGACGTAGTCATAATCCTCCATCCAGCCGCTCTCGCTGTTCTCATAGGGCCCATCGGGTGACTCCTGGGCCAGTAGCTTGGGCGGGGAGGGCAGGGGCCGTGACTGGATGCTGCTGGCCTTGTCGGAGGGGTGAGGGGGCCCGTGGCCGCCACTCTCCGCCGCCGGCTTTGTCCGTTTGAAGAGGAGGGAGGCGTTGCCATGCAGGAAGGAGGCCAACTGCTTGGTGTCATCGGGGACGCCGCGTGAGTGCATGACAAAGTGCTCCAAGTCATCCGTGCCCAGCTTGCCACCGGCCAGGGCGCTCGGGGCCCAGTGGCAAGCGTCCAGCGCTTGGCCATGCCGTGCCAGGGCCTGGTAGACCTCCTCCATCTTCTGCAGCTGTTTGCTGAGCTTGGCATAGAGGGAGCGGTCGGAGGCCTGGGCGGCATTGCCCACTGCCCCCCGGGCAAACTCCAGCAGGTCCCGGAGGGCCGTCCGGACACCCTCGGCTGCCCCGCGGATGCTGGCGGCATTGGCCTCCATGTGCTCGGGGCTGCGCCAGTTGGCACCGATGAAGGACATGAGGTAGGAGACAGCACCGCCGACACCGTGCTGGAGCTTGGCCAGTGTCTCCATGGCAGCATCCAAGTCCAGGGAGAACTCCTTACCGGCTCCCTTGGCCGGCTCCTTCACGGGCACCACATCCAGCGAGGATGTGGAGATGTTGCTGCGGGTGCTGCCCGTGCTGGAGGCCGAGAGGCGTTTGGCGTCAGCGCCCTTGGCCTCGCGGTCCACTTGCGGTGGGACGTCATAGATGTACTCGCCCTCTGTGTCCACGGAGCCCTTGCCCAGGGTGTGCAGGTCCCGGGGCACGTCGTACACCTCCTGGGAGGGGAAGACCGACCCACCCAGCTTCTTGAGGCTGGGGGGCACGTCGTAGATCTCATGGGAGAGTGGCGGCTCAGGGGCACCTTTCCCAGCTGTCGGTGGCACGTCGTAGACATCCTCCGGCAAGTAGGGCTCCTGCTGGGCCAGGGCGAGGGGGTGGCGGGAGGGGTCGAAGGCTTTCTGCTTGGCAAAGGAGGGGGGCACATCGTAGGTCTCCTCCCGCGCCGGGCCATCCGGCACATCCTTACTTACCGAGGGGGGGATGTCGTACACCTGCAAGGGCAACAGCAGGCACCGTCAGCATCACCGGGAGAGCCAGCCCGGATCACACCTGCATGCACAGGCAGGCTGCGCCGTGCTGCAGTGAGCATAAATGCCAGCCCCGGGTGCACAAGATGGTGCTGGGTGTGCACCAGGACAGCTGTGCACCCCATGGGCACCCCTGTTCCTGGGGAGGCTGGCACAGCCCTGTCACAGCACGCCCAGTCTCCCGTGTCCCCTTTGGGGTGGGAATCACAGAATCCTAGAGCAGTCCAGGTTGGAAGGGACCTCAAAAGATCATCTGGTCCAAGCTCATCCCCTGGATGAGATCATCTAGCACCCTGTCCCCTCACGTCTTGAAAGCCTCCAGTGCCAGGGATGCCACCACATGCATGGGGAGGTTGTCCCAGTGAACAATTGTTCCCACTGTAAAATGTGTCTTTCTTATATGGAGAAGCTGGGAGCTTCCCAGCAGCGCTTACAGTTTGGTGCAGGTTCTTCTCCACGCTGGGGGGCACATCGTAGATCTCCTGCCCTGGGTCCTGCCCGTTGGGACCCTTCACTGCCATGGGGGGGGTGTCATAGACCTGGAGGCAGGGACACAGGACGGTGTGTCAGGAGCAGTGAGAGCACCCACCTCCTCCCAGGGACTGACTGGGAAGGATGAAGGCACCAGAAGAAGCCCCGAGGCCCGTAACATGCCCAACTTTGGGTGTAATTTGCCCAGGCTGGGATCCCAGGCTGTGCCAGAGCATCTCCCACATCAGGGGATAGAGCCAGCGACCCCTCCCTGCCCCCTGACCAGCCTCACCTCCTGGCTGAACTGGCTCGGGACACCCCCTCGGACAGGTGGCACATCGTAGATCTCCTGGGAGCCAGCAGAGTGGAGGTGGCGAGGGAAATCGTACGCATCCTGCTCGCCCTTGGGGGAGTCGTAGATGTACACTTGCCCCACACGGGTGGGCACCAGCACCTGGCACGAGGGAAAGGGATGAGGTGGGCATCACCGAGCATCCCCAGCCTGCCCCCCACCCCACATCAGCCCCCCCAAAACCCAGCGATGGGGCTGGAGAGTGGATGGGTGCCGGATCCCGTACCAGACCATCCGGCACCGGGCAAACCGGTGCCCACGGGAGGGCGCTCCCCGGCCGGGCGTGCACGCTCCTCACGGCAACGCCGCGGACGGGGAATGATATCACCGGTTATTTATAGCAGCGAGCCTCGGTGAGAGACAAAGCCCAGCCTGCTCGGCCGCAGCGTGCAGAAGGGACCAGCCGATTCAGGCACCGAGCCGAGGGCAGGGATCTGCCAGCACCCTGCGGGCGTTGGCAGATCCCTGCCTGCGGCTTAGTGCCCACCTTGCCACACCGTGGGGACACAAGAGCGGCAAATAACCAAACCCAGAGCGTTGTGGCACCCTGCCCAGGGGGCAAGAAGGGCTGAGCAACCGGCAGAGGTGCTGGGCTGGTCCCCCCTTTTAGGATGCTCCCCGTGCCCTGGCTGTGATTTGGCACCCCCGCCCCCCCCTCAGTGGCTGCTTCCCAGGGGCGTGAGTCAGGGTAGCCTTCCCGGAAAACACGATGCTGAAAGCAGCAGCGAGGTGCTTCACTAGGATGACGTGCCAGGGAAGTGGCAGAGCCAGGAGGAGCCTAGTGTCTGGGATGTAACCATTAGGCTGCCCTAGACAGGGCCACCACACTGGGATCCCCATGCTGGGGACAGATTGGTGGCTCACCCTTGCCTCACTGGCAAGCACTGGCAGACTCCCTGGCACGGCTGGGACACACTGGCACTGGCTGCCTGCCCCTGCCCGCACTCCCAGGAGGGAGGAAACACCTCAGCACTGCGCCAGGTACCACAGCTACCTCCATAGTTGCAGGGTCTAGCCAAGGGGCATCTCTAAGCAGCTCCTGGGTTACCAGCACCCCGTGCCCACCCCAGGCACGGCTGCCATGCCCTTTGTGACACCAGCAGAGCCCACGCGAGAGACCAAGAGGACCCGAGCACCAAACGCTGCGCCAGCCCTGAGCTGGGTAGCCCACACCAACTGGGGCACCTCAACCACTGCCGGGACACCCCCGGTGTGCCTGCTCCTGCCAGTGGCGCAGGGAAGGATGCCCACACACCCCCCGCGATGGGCACAGGGACTTCCCGCTCCAAGAGACAGTGGCGGGCAGATAAGCCTGAGCCCCAGAGCCCTGGCACCATGGACCACAGAGCACCCCGCAACTGTGCCGCCACCCCCCCAGGACCCCCATCCTACCTTTCCCTGGGGCTTGTGCCCTTCCCAGCTTCTCATGTCCAACGATGGGGGCACCTGGTAGATGTCTTGAGACTGACTGGCCGAGGGAGGAACCTGGTAGACGTCCTGGGGGGGGCTGGCAGAGCCCCCGGGGTACGCCTCCACTGCTTGGCCCAGGGAGGTTGGCACCTGGTAGATCTCCTGGCTGGGGCTGGGGAAGGCATGGGGAGGTGTCTGCTTCGGGTAGGCGGGTGGCTGCTTAGCCGGGGCAGGCGGAAACTGTCCGGTGGGCGCCGAGCCCGGGTAGAGACCTGGCTGCCCCTTGCTGGGGACCGGCATCAGGTAGACGTTGTCCCCTTGGGGGGCATAAGCAGGGTGCATGGGTGTGTACTGCGAGGCGGGCGACAGCGGGGTGTAACCCCCTTGGTGGTGGTAAGGCAGAGCCGGCTGGGGCACCGGCGGCTGCGGCGGCGCCTGCCCCTGCGCCGGGCCAGGCGCTTGCTGCTGCTGCTTCTTGTCGTACATCCCCACCAGGATCTTGAGGCGGTTCCCAGGGACGATGCCCTGACGGCCGTGGAGCGAGCAGAGCCACCAGCCGTCCAGCCCCTGGGTGTTGCGTTCCAGCACCGTCATGATGTCGCCCTTGCGGAAGGAGAGCTCGTCCGGGGACTCGGCCACGTTGTCGTACAGCGCCTTGGCCAGCACGTTCTGCAAGAGAGCCCCGCGCCGGTGCGGTGAGCCGGGCCCCGCCGGCCCGTGGGGAGTCATCCCGGCAGACGACGGTGCCCAGCACCGGGACGGAGCCCCGCGGGCCGGGGGCTTTGCTGAGCGGGTCCCGCCGGCTGGATCTCCCCGCTCCAGCCGCCTTTTCCTTCCCCGCTGGAGTTCCACCCATCCTTCCCGGAGGTGGTGCTAGGAAGGGGCCGGGCCCTTCCGCCTCCCCGCTTTCGGGGGGACCTCCTCTGCCTTTCCCTCCCCTTCCCGCCGCCGCCGGGGAGGAAGTGCCAGGGCGGTGAGTCAGCCGTCACCGTAGCCATCCCCACGCCAGCCGCCGCTGGGCCCAGGCCCCTTCCGGCCCGCGGTGCCGGCCATCCCCACGGCGGACACGGGCTGTGCCACGACGTCTCGCCCGGGCCACGGCACGGAGGCACCTGCCGGAGCTCTCGGGCCTCCGCCGGGACTTACCGGTGCCGTGGCGGCGGCGGGACAGGCCGCAGCCGGCCGTGGGCTCCCGCCGCCGCCCGGGATGGCGGGACCGGACCCGCAGGCTCTCCCGCCTCCCCGCAGCGGCCGGGCAGGGAGGCGGTGGCTGCCTGCTGCTGCCTGCTGCTGCCTGCTGCCGGGTTTCCCTGCCTGCTGCCGGCGCCCGCCCCGCCCGGCAGGGAGACCGCGGCCCGGGGAGGCCGGCGGCCCCGGTGGGGTCTCCCCGGCGGCCCCGGAGCGCCGTCGCCCGCCAGGCCAGGAGGGTTGCGGGGCAAGGCCTCGGCGCCCGCGGCACGGCGGGGCTGGGCCAAGGTCACGCCAGGGGGCTCGGCCGCCCCAGGGCGGGGGTGGGGTGGGGGGGGGGCCCTGTCCGCGCTCGGGGGGCCGGGCTGCGGCCTTCCTCATCCTCCTCCTCCTCCTCCTCCTCCACGGCGGGGCGAAGGCCGGGAGACCCCCCCCCCCCGACCGTCACCCCGCGGCCCCGCGTCCTGCCTGGGGGGGGCCGCGCGTGTCCCGCGTCCCCGCGCGCGTCCCCGGGCGCCGCGGGGAGGTTCTCCGCCCCCGCCTCCCTCCCCGGTCGGCGCCCGCCCGCGGTGGCCGCTCACCAGGTAGTTCATCTTCCCGCGGGGCTGCTCCGGCCCTAGCGCCGGTCGGCCGGGGGCCGGGGCCGGGCCGGGGGCGGCGGGGCGGGCGGGCGGCGCGGCGGCGGCGGCGGCGCTGTAGGGATCATTGCAGCGCCGTGCCCGCCCGGGCCCGGCGGCCCCGCCCGCCCCCATTGGCTGCGCCCGCCCGGCGGGGGGCGGGGCTGCGCGGGGCGGGGCGGGGCCGGGCCGGGGCGGGCACCGGGGGCCCCGGCCCCGGCCCGGGGGGAGCGGCGCGGGGCAGCCGGGGGGCTGCGGGGGTGCGACCGGGGTGCAACGGGGTGTAACGGGGTGCAGCGGGCGTGCAACGGGGTGCAGCGGGGGCGCGACGGGTGTGTGCCGGGGCTGCAACGGGGGTGCGGAGGGTAACGGGGTGCAACGGGGTGCGGAGGGTAACGAGTGTGCAAAGGGCGTGCAACAGGCACGGGGAGTACTGGGATGTGTTTGGCGTCTAACAGGGATATCGGGGGGGTGGGGGAGCACCGGGGGTGTAGCGGGGTAAGTGGGCATCTGATGGGTGTGGAACGGGGGTGCAGTGGGGGTGTCCTAGGTGGGTAACGGGCAAGGGGTGCAACAGGAGTGTTACAGGGGTGTAACGGGCAGGGGAGTGTAATGGGGGGGGTTACAAGGGTGTAATGGCGCATTACAGGGGTTTAATGGGCAGGGGCGTGCGTTACAGGCATGCAATGGGCTTTGGGCGCATACGGGTGTGTGTAATGGGTGTGTAGCAGGGGGAGGTGTGTGTGATAAGTGTGCAACAGGCACGTGTGCAACAGGTGTGCAGCGGGTGTGTAACTGGGGGTGTTCTGGGCAGGTAATGGGTGTGTAATGGGCAGGGGTGTGTAAGGGGGTGTATAAGGGGCAGGTAACGGGTGGGTGCAGGTGTGTAAGAGGAGGCGTGTAACGGGTGTGTAGGGGGAGTGTGCAACAGGTGTGTATGGCAGGGGTTGTATGACAGATGTGTAAGGTGGGAGGGGTGATGTGTGCAATGGGAGGCGTGTGTGCAAGGGCAGCGCACACTAGGGCGGGGTGTCCACACAGCGGGGGGGGGGCACAGGCAGGCAGGGGCAGCGGCGTTGCTCCCCCACAGCCCCTCGCCTTCCCCAGCTGGGGGGGGTCGGGGGTCACCCCAGTCCCACCTGGGGGCGGCATCGGAAATGAACCCCTGGGTTTAAACCCTTCTCCCCTCTCATTTGTTTTCCCATGGCTGCACATCCCGCACCAGCTCGCATGCTGCTCGGGGGCGGCGGCACACCATGGCACACACGGCACACCGTGGCACACCATGGCACACCACGGCACGCCGTGGCAGCCGGCACGCTGCCCGCCTGGCCTGTTCCAACAGCCCGGCCACGTGGCTCGCAAGCACCTTGACGGCCGGCAAGCCCAGGCTTGATGCCGCTGCATGCTGAACCGCAGTCCCGGCCCACAGCTCTGGTGCTGCCGGCATCTGCACAGAGCTGGGAGCAGGCTGGGAGGGCGGCTGCAGGGCTCCCTGCAAGCTGGGAGCTTGTGGGAGGCACGTGTGCGAGTTGCACAGATGTGCGAGCTGCAGGACTCCAAGCTGCATGGCCATGCATGAGCTGCAAGACGTGGTAAGCTGCATGGGCCTGCGTGATCTACCAGACATGCAAGCTGCATGGGCGTGCATGAGCTGCAGGACATGTGAGCTGCATGGAAGCACGTGACCTGCAGGATATGCACAAGCTGCAGGGACGTGCGTGAGCTGCATAGACGTGCGTGAGCTACACGGACACACACGCTGCTCACCAAGCGAGTGTGGCCCAGCACAGCAGCGTGCAAGAGCTGGATGTGCACAGCGGGGAGCACAGGGCTGCGTGTGAGCATGGACAGTGGTGCCCAGTGAGCGTGCAAAGCACGCACACGTGCAGGGAGCGTGCGAAGGGTGCCCAGGGCCACGTGGGCACACACGCGAGCAGGCAGCGAGCGAGCCTGCGTGAGAGCCATGGGGCCAGTGAGCAAGTGGCACTTGCTGAGGCAGGCCAGGAACGTACCTCTGCCCATGAACATGCCTCCTGGCTGCGGGGTCCGCACTCCCCCGCCATGGCATTTCTTCGGGGATTACCTTTGGGCCACACCAGTGTGCGGCGGCAGAGTCAAGGCCAGATTGCAAACACATGCCCTTCCCCAAAAAGTGGGGTTCGTTAGGCTCCCCGAGAACCACCACCACCATCCCCTGGCACCAGCAACCTCTCTGCACTGTCCCCTGCTCAGAGGCAGGTTCCCCTGTGCATTGCTGGTGGATGGGGAAACTGAGGCACAGCCGAGGGTAGCAGCTATCCTGCAGCAGGGACTGTGGTCGCGCCCACAAACCACAGCCACCCTGGCAGGCACAGCCGGAAGACTGCGGTTTCCTCTTGCCGGTGGCAGCAGTGACAGCGCAGGGGCTGAGCCCCACAGGCATTCCCAGGATGGGCTCCGAGCTCCCCGGGCCCTCTCCTGCCACTGCAGCTGAGCCCACAAGGCCACGGTGTGTTTGCTTCAGAGACCCTGAGCCCGGAAAGGGCCCGCATGGCCGGCAGCGAGGGTCTCTCCTGGGATCCCCAGGGCATCCCCAGGGTGAACCTGCCGCCGCACAGCTTCGGGTGGGCGCCAAGGGGCCGCGAGCTCCCCAGTTCGGTACTTAAGAGCAGCAGGGATTTTATTTTTCCCCCTCCCCGTGGTGATGCTGAGATCAAAGCATCTCCTGTCGATACTCGATCCCAGCCATTTTCAGTGCATCAGAGCCAAAATCACTGCTTGCATCTGCTGAGTGCCCTGAGCTGGCAACGACTCCCGTGCCCCCCTGCTTCCACAGCCAAGTGCCCCGGGGGTTGACAGGCACCAACAGGTCTCCCTTTGGCTTCTCCCACCTCTAAGAAAATGAAATGCCAAAAAGAAGATCAAAAGTGGAGCATTTCGGGGGCCCTGCGGTGCTGAGGATGCTCAGAGCCAGGTTGGTGCAGCCGGAGCATCCCCATGCCACCGGCAGTGGGGTACGGCGAGGGCAGTGGGGTACAGCGAGGGCCCCACAGGTCCCGCACTGTGGCTTTTCACCGTGTTGGTGAAATTTCCGGCCATATCCATGTGTCCGTCATTGTCTTCCGGAGAGTCCCCCCACGTCCAGTGAGCGAGGCACGGCTGAGTCCACACCGGGTAGGCTGCTGCCACATCTGCAGGAAACTATGTGCCGGGCCCGGCTTTTCCTGCTGGGTCCTGGCATGGAAAGGTTCAGAAGGCCCCAAATGGGGGGTTCGGGGGAGCACGGTGGGCGTGCATGGGACTGGGGGAGCAGGCTGTGCCATGCCATGCCATGCCTTGCCATGCCATGCCTTGCCATGCCGTGTTAATTGGCTAATTGCCAATTAATGCCCCATTGGCCCAGCCACTCCCCAACTGTTGGATGGGATGCGTTTCAGTGAACCCATGAGGGGCACAGCTCCAGGACAGCGGGACATCCTGGGAAAGGGGATGGCACTGGGACACTTGCGGGGCTGGAGCCACCCCCAGTGGGGACCAGCGGCTCCGGACAGGACTGCCTGCTCCTGCCCGCAGCACCTGCCTGCGGCCCCACCAGGTCCGTGCTTCGGAAAGCTGCCTCCCGCCTCCTGGAGCAGCAATAGGATTACCCGGGACTGAGTCGCCTAGCAATGAATGGAGAAATAAATCCTATAAGGCAGGATGGGATTTATTAGACTTCAATATTCTGGAAATAATGAGGACATTTCTCTTGGCTTGTAATATCACGGGACCCAACAGGATCACAACAAGGATTTATCCTCATGCCTTTTCGTGGCGCTGGGTTGGTTTTAAGCTGTGGAGAGGAGACGGCGGGAGATACCGCTTGCCTTTCTAGAGAGCAGGATGGCGAGGCACGCCCTCATCTCCAGAAAAGCCAAGACGGAGTGCGGGCCTCGGGCTGCCCCAACAGTAGCGGCTCTGTTCGTCTCCCCATTCATCCCCCGGTGAGGGCTGGCACTGATCCTCGCCCCCGGCTGGGGCTCGCCACTGGGAGTGGGAAGGGCTGGCTGTGCCGCTGCCGCCGGCTGAACCTCAAACGCTGGCACCAGCACCCACCACCAGTGCGAGGATGCCCCAGGGTGGGGACCCTCACTTGGATGGGGTGGGAGACCTGCAAGCTGTCCCATTACTCCCCATTAGTCCTGAACCCACCGCAGCCAGAAACCCCGCTGTGCTGCCGGATGGGACACTGCTGCAAGGAAAAGAGGTGGGAGAGGCTGAAAACAGCAGCTTGGAGAAGAGGATGCGGTGCCCCCAGCATCACCTCCCAGGCAGCAGCTCTTCCTGGCCCTGGCCCCCGCGGGGAACTGCTGCCCTGGCTGCGGGGAGATGCCTCCTGGGGCCAGCCCTGCACTCTGCTCCCTCCTTCTCTCGCCTGCCAGCTGTGGCATGGCACACTGTCACGCTTTGCCCTATGGTGGCTCGGCTGGCCCCAAATCCCATCATGGTCCTTGGGATGGCCTGGTGGGGCCCACGGGATGCAAGCCCCAGGCAGCCAGCTCTCAACCTCCTCCCACGCTGAGAGCCGGACGTTTATTCCAGCATCCCTGTCACCAAAGCAGCTTTAAAGGCATGACGTTACCTCCCCATCTGCGATGCCCCCGACCCCATAACAGCCTCCCCCAGGCAGCCTCCCCAAACCCCGCCGAACAGCTCAATAAAGGCGAGCCCACGGGCGCGGGTTAGACGCAGCCAGTTTTGCTGTGCCTCTGGAACGCGGCTGCTGCAGCAGAAGCCCCGACGGTCGGGGCACACAGACACAATCGCTGCCTTGTTCAGGGCCCAGCCGCATGAGGGGCCCCGTCAGGCGGCTGGGGAAGGGGGAGCTCCTCGGGGTGAGGTGATGCTCGGGCCATGAGGGACTCCTTGCAGGGCCAAAATTAGCCCGAGAAAATGCCCCGAGTGGGTCCTGGCCCACAGAGGACGTGAGCTTCCCAGAGAAGACAGCTCAAGATGGGGACATCTTGAAAGAGGGATCCATATCTCCTGGGAGCTTTGCTCCCTCCAGAAAGCTCAGGGCTCGCAGGGATGCCGAGGGCTGGCGGGTACTGGGGCCACCCCCCTTTGTGGGAAAGCGGCCAGGTGATGGAAATAGCAAGCGGAGTGGGGTTTTGGCTTTTTTTTTTTCCTTTCTAAGCAGCCAAGCTGTGTTTTCTGGAGACCTGTAAATCGCTCCTCGTCTTCAGGAAAGAGAGGCGAGGAATACATGATCCAACCAAGCAAAAACGCGGGACGCTTGGGAGCACATGTGGAGGAAGCCAGGAATCAGCCCCAGGCTGGAGGCTGCCTCCCGGCCGTCCTGCTGAGCCTGTCCCAGCTTGCCGGGCACCGCAGCCCGGCATCCTCCGAGCCGAGCCGGCACGCCATGCTGACGTGAGCTGGGGAGCCCAGCAGAGAGGGGAGCCAAGGCTCTCGGCCACTGCCGTTAAACCACACTTTTCCAGCAGGTCAGCTTGCTTCCAAGATCTCAAAATTTTCCACATTTGCTCAGCTGAAGGGAAGGAAAAAACCCCAGAGAAAGAGGCTGGAGCGCTTCTGGAGAGCAGTGCTGGGCTGGCAGGCAGGATCCCTTACCCTGGGGTCACTGATTTTCTCAACTTACCAGCATGCCAGTGGAGGCTGTGCTGGCCAGATCCCACTAACACACGTTAGCATGCGTGTAAATCCAAAGCCCCCCCCCGAGCTGTCTGGAGCCCGATGCTGCTGCAGAGCTCTCTCTCGACACAGCCTGGAGCTCTTTAAGGCTTTTAAGAGCAGGGCTGGGTTTGGCGCCTCTGGCCTTCGGGATCTCCAAAGGTTCCCCTGTTGCATTTCCGTTCAGCTCTCGCTTACAACACAACACACAGAATTATCTTCCATTTCTAGACCCCAAGATGCTGTTGAGCTGCTGGAGCAGAATGAGCCCTAAAATGCAGCTGCATCGGAGGCCCGACACGGCAGGCAGCACCCGTCAGCAGCCAGGATGCCCATGCCACGGCGAGGATTTTGGTTGGCAGCCCCGGGGGAGCCAGACGCCATGGGGACCCAGCCTGTGCGGGGGTGACACGACCCTTCCCCACCTCCGTCCTGTGTGCAAGGCCCTGGGACCACAGTCATGGGGGGACACAGGGCAGAGAAGATCCCCAATATCCCCTCCTCTCCTCCTCAGCCCTAGCACAGCAAAGTACGGCAAAAGGCAAATCATTTCCCTTGCTGCCTGCTCGGTGCTTACAGCGGGCCCGGCCCTCCAGCCCCGCTTGCGGCCGCCCTGGCTGAACTGCCACCTGTGCATCTCGCCGTCAGCGAGGATCTGCTGCAAAACAAACCCGGGTTGCCTTGGGGTCCCTGCTGGGAGGGACCCTGCGAGCAGGGCAGGACCTGGCTGGCTCCCCAGCCCAGCGCGTGGGGAGGAGAGAGAGAGGGGGCCAGAGATGGTCCTGCACCACCCTAAGCGGGCCAGCAGCCCGGCTACCGCTACCGGAGCAGCGCCTGCCTTATGCTGCAGCCCCCTCCGAGGTCCCACGCAGCAGCCGGGGCTGCTCGCTGCCAGCCAGGAGTCCTGAACTGAAACCTCCCCGCAACAGTGTCCTGGACAGGGACTCCAGTTGTTTTTGCAACCAAAACCAAAGCAGCAACTGGCTTGGAAGTGTTTGGAGATGAAAACATGTCATCACCCCCATTGTTTTGTTTCTGTCCAATTTCAGGCTCATTTAAGCAGGTCCGTAACAGCTGATTCTGTACATAACAGGGTGCCAAAGGCTGCAGCTCCCCCCAAGCACGTGGTGTTTTGTTCTCGTCTGTCCTGCAACATGGCCACAGAGCAAGAGCTGACTCAGCAGCTGACATGTGAGCCTAAAGCTGAGACCACGCTTAGAGCTGCGGGTAAGGGGCCAGTGGCAGCATCGCTCACCCCCCTGTTAGCAGGAAGGATGGGGCCTGTGCTGCCCCACTGGGCAGGCTCAGAGCATCCTGTGGGGAAAGGCTGGTGAGCACCTCTGCTCCAAGGATGTGCATGGGCCAGACATCAGGAGCTGCTGAACTCAGCCAGCCAGAGCAGAAGGGATGGCCAAGATGACAGTGTGTTGCTGGCCTCCAGTTCCGGCCACTTGCTCCACACCCAGGCTCCTCAATCTGCCCTCCCAGGCAGCTTCACTTGCTGAATGTCCCTGCGTGGCCAGGCCTTGGGTGGGTTTCCTTACTCCTGCAGCACTGCTACAGGAGAACTACATTGTCCCCATAACCTCCCAATTCTGGGTTTAACCCCACCACCAGCCCCAGTAGTGCAGAGGGAAAGCGATCCAAGCACTTGCCCTGACCCTCAGGCTGCTATCAAGGCAGATACTAGCCACCTCTGAGCAGGGATTGTCATGATTGCAGTCAGACACTCATTACTGTATGTGACCCTTAATTTCTTTGTCCTCTGCTTCCCACACAAACCACGCTGCCAGCATACAAGAGTGGCGGGATGGAATACTTTATTCATGTGAACGCTTGGATCCTGACCCATCCTGCCTGCTGCTGCAGCTCCCATCTTCTTGACAGCGTGAACAAGGAAGGATTTCTTCATGACCTTGCTTAAAACCCCCCCAGCATCATCAGACCCCACACACAAGTACAGACAGTTTGGCTTTGTCCGGGCAGGAGTGCAGCACGGAGGGGCAGGGAGCGCTGTGGGGCTGGCAGAGCGTGGAGAAGGGCTCCAGCCCTGAATCCCATGGCTTGTGCATGCACAGCAGCCACGAAACTTTCCTGCAGCTCCTCTCTCAACCAAATACACCAGCCGAGCCTTAACCCAGGCTCCAGCACCCTCCCAGCCTCAGGGGCTCCTCCTGCTGCCAGAAGCACCCGGGGTTGGCAAAGGATGGGTGCCACTATCTCTTCTCCTTGGAAAGCTCACACAGGTCTCTTCTGTCACCTGCTGGACCATTTAACCCTCAAAGTGCCCCCTGCCCGCTGACAAATACCCTCCCCAAACTATTACAGTAAAAGGAAAAACCTGTACATTGAGACATACAGGCTGAGTCTTGGGTAGAGAACGGTTTCCGTGCCTGGTGGTCCGGTGGTGGCTGGCAGCCCCCAGCCAGTGCTCAGGCACAGAAGGGAGCAGGATCTCCCGCGGCCACCCCCGGCACATCAGGGTTTCATCCTGCTCAGTCTGATGTCACGTTCAATTTCGAACTGCCTGTGATCCACACGCTCTAGGAATGCTTTCCTCTCGATGTACCTGCAGGGAGGCAGAGAGGCAGAGGCTGTAAGCAGTGCCCGCAGCAGCCAGTGCTGCCCCCAGCCCGGGGCAAAGCCAACCCAAAGGGACGAGTGGGGAGGGAAGGCATCATCTGCGTCCCTCCCTCTCTTTCCATGAGCTGATCACTGCACTGAGTGTCTCCTACAGACACCAAAACTGCTCCTCGGCCTGATGGGTGTCTCCCGGCAGACTTGCAGAGATCTGTGGCGAAGGGTCCCCATAGGCTGGAGCCATGGGCTAGCTGCTTCTGGTTCCAGCTCTTCTCTTATGGCTGAGAAATGACCTTCACAAACAACTTGAATGGGCCCAGGGCAGGTCTTCAGCAGGAGAGGCAGCTCTGAGGCTGCCCAGGCAACCCTGCCCACGCACCCCCAGCAAAGCATCCCAAACCCAACCACAGCAGCACAACCCACAATACAAGCTGGTAACGGGCACAGGGAGCAGCAGGGATGCAAACAGCATCACCTAGCAAGCCTACAGCAGCTCAGAGATTCAGGCCAGGGGTTTCCCAGCCACAGACCAGCTCCTAACCACTGCTGAGTATTTACTTCTCCCTCTCAGCAAGGCACCTGAGCGCTGCAAGGAAGAAGGCAAGCACACCTATGCCTGGAAAAGCACCTTGCCACTCATTAATGGCATGCAGCTGAATTTTAATGTACTTTGCCGCAAACCCTTGCCACAGATCGCCTGGGGCTGTGCTACTAATTAACCTACAGAGGGAGCGAAATTGCAATTCAAAACAGGAGCTGTAATTGAATCATCACAATTGTTTTGCATTTGTTCCAGGGTGGCAACACTCGGCTGTCATGACAAGGTCATTACGCTCAGCACCGGCGTAAGAGGCATGAGCTGCTGCATTTGGCTTCTCTCTGGCGGTCACTGCTTTTCCTGCACCACAGCTGGTGCCGGCTAACCAGAGAAGCCCATCGCTTGAAAGGAAGACCAAAGGCTGCAGGGAAGATGAGCATCGCAGGCTCTGTGGGTTTTCCAGGCTACCGGGTGGCTGGCAGTGTGCATGGAGGTGCTTGAAGACCCAACTGCATGGGAAGGTTGAAGCCCCCTCCCACCACCAGCAGTGGTCCCTCTAGAACAGAGGGGCTGCACTGCCTTTGGTGATGAGGTCTCCGCTTTATGCTACAGCTATCAAACTGGTGCTGAATGTGCTCCCGGGACCAGGGTGCCTTCGCCCTTGCTGTGAGGGACGGCGCTGACACTCCTGCCCATCCAGTCATTGGAAATGAATTAATCCAAATTCATTTCAGCGAGAGATTCCCCCCCTGCTTGGCCCCCGAGCTAATGAACAGCAGCCCCATGCATCCCTGCTGCCACCCTATTCCCATCGCACCCCGAGCCCATCTCACACTGACACAACTGGGTCAGCTCATCTCCGCCAGCTGTGAGGGGCAGGGACCCAGTGCGGCGTAACGCAGACGATGTGCTGGCCATGACGAGGTATTTTTCTGATCCCCTGCCCCTCACTGTCAGAGGAGGGCTGTGCACTGAGGCCCCCTCCCCATGCCAGCTCAGGAAGGGCGGGCAGGGGAGTGTCGCTTGCCTTCATCCCCACAAGCAGGGAGGTGACCGGCTCCTGGGGCCGGGCTCGGAGAGGCCACGGGAAGGAAGTCGGGGGGGGTCACGTTGTATATTACAGTGTGTCATATTGCTGGGTGTGTGGCTTTCCTCCCCTTCCGGTGCTAAACACCAACCGCAACCACAGCTGGGAAGGCGAGAAGCAGAACAGCGGCAACAGCAGGTTACCACTGTTAACCTGGGAACACCCCGACCACCTGGGCAGCAACAGCCCAAGCTAACAAATTTGAAGCTCCTTCTGTGAATCCCTTCTCCCAACCCCAGCAAGGGGTCAGTGCCTTCCTCCTCCTCCTCCATGGCTGCCGTGCCTCTCTAGCGGGCAGGGACTGGCTCCTGGGGGATCGATACAGATCATGAACCAGGAATGTGGTTGCACAGCCGCAGCCAGCGGCTCTGCATGGAGGAGGAACTGTGACATTACCCCATGGCGTTGTCCTTGGCCGGCCACAGAAAAGCGCCGCAGGGGCCAGAGCAGACCCCGCAAGGCACTACCTGTGCATACAGTGGGGTTTACGGGGCAGGCAGCCTGGGAACAAGCCCAGCCGGCTTGTACTGCATATGCACCCGGAGGCTGGAGGTGCTGATGGACACAAGCAGGTAAGCAGCAGGTCTGCAGGGTCAATGGAAGCCCCTCTGCCCCACTGTGCCCCGAACCCTGTGCCTGAGCTGCGGCTCTGTCTCCAGTTCCCAGCCTGGCTCTGTGCAGCCAGCAGCAAGGTGCTGCCAAACAGCAGTGCAAAGTGCACGAGCGAGGCACAAACAGCCATCCTGTGCTTGTCTAAATAACCTTTGCTACCTGAATCAGTACCTTCCCGTAAATTATCAGCCTGCGTGGAAACAGGGCAGCTGTGATCCACAGCAGAGGAAGGTAAATTTGCTGGAAGAAGAGGCTGTCTCTGCTAACAAGGGCAGCTGCAAACTGCTCTCGGGAGGGTTTCATTGGTGCTGCCTGTCCCCTGCCAGTCACCATCAGTCTCCTAGTGCACCCGGAGCAGGGCTGCACCCCCACTGGGCCTGCCCTACAAAGGTGGCCCAATTAAGAGGCTGCTACACATTTCCATTTATAAAGCACATCAGAGAGATTGACAGCAAAGGGGATAGCTGCCTCTGCTCCTTACTTCAGCCTCTCCTGTGAAATCCAGGACAGGCCCTCAGGATCTGACACAACCAGACTGCACAAGCTCAGATCCTGCTGCTGGGGAAATGCAAATCACCGTCTGGAGCTGGTGATATGAGGGGCGGAAAATCAGAGGCAAGGGTGGTCACAGCCACGGGGCAGCATGTGTCCCCACTGCCTCAGGAACCCTAGGGCTACGCTGCAGCTGGCTGATAACTGGCATCAGGAGCAGAAAGATGCCGCGGCCCCGTTGCTCAGCCAGCCACTAGCGTGCTGGCCGAGCACATGTTGCTGCTGGAGAAGGGCCAGGGAGGTCCAAGGTATGAGGAGCTCTGGGCTGTGAACAGCAACTTCTGCAAGTTTACTGCAAAAAAGAGAAATACAACCTGCCTTCCCTTCTGAGCAAAAAGAAATGCCTCCCGCCTTTCTCGAGACACACATGGACCATCTCTGTAGTGTGCAGGCACGCGTGGTGTTGGGTAGATGCTTCCAGGAGTGAGTTGTGGCTTTCCTTGTCAGGCAGAGATTTTTAATTACAAAGCAGGACATGCAGGGACCAGAGGTTTCTAACACACATTGGCACCAGGTTAGAAAGTGCCCTGCTCCCTCCTGCCTGGGTTGAAGGGTTAACAACCTCCCATTACGATTTTTATAGAGATGTGTAAATGATTGCCCACTGAAGGGTGAGCAGTATTAAAGGAGAAGAGGTGGCTGTGGAAGGACAACAGGCTCCTGCAAAATGACCTGAAGCTGGCAGCAGCTGTGTCTGGGTGATCTGCCCCCAAGCAGGCTGGCTGCTCCCAAACGGCGCAGCACACTTCACACCACGGGCGTTTACAGGTGGCCTGTAAGCAGAAATGCAGTGGGCTGCATGTCCGTCAGTGCTCCTCCTTCTCCCTTCCTTTACCTTGAAGGTGGATGCAATTCACAGCGAGCAGATATTCGGTTGATCCCCTCACATTACATGCCTGACTACCGCAAACAGATTTGTAGGGAGTGTCTAAAGTTATCATGGCACCACGTTTCTTGTTTCTTTAATGACAAAAATCACTTGCCAACAGCCCAGCGGATTTTCTAGCCTGGGATGTGATGGGCAGCAAACCCCAAAGCTGTTCAAGCTTACAGATGCTCTTAAAATTGCTGCTCTGCTTTGCTCATCTTTTCAATGTGCTGATCCCTTCTTCGGCCTTCAAGGACCATTACATTAGCATCTCTGGAAAGGTTTGCCAGGCATGAAGAGTGAGCTGTCCTGCTTGTATGGGGTGGGAAAGGAAACAGCACTGGCCAAGACAGGTCGACATACTAGGTTTGAAAAAGCAAGAGATACCACAAAACACTCATGCAGGGTAGCCTAGCCTGTTTGCGGTGCGTACAGTCCAGCTGAGAGTGATGGACCCTGATTCAGGCTGATTCCACCGACTGTGGAAGGAAACAGTGTCCCCCAGCAATCGGCAGGAGATGGTCTGGCTTTTAATGGTGATATTACCAACATCAGCCCAGTCCAGAGCAGTGAAAGCCCAAAGCTGTTACCACACTTAGCGGCCACTCAGACATCTGCATAGGGCGAATTCTCACTCCACATCCCATCAGGACAAAACAGCCAGGTGCCACAGACAGAAACAGGACCCTTCCCTGGCGCTGGGTTGTCCCAAAGCAGCCTGCAGCTCCTGATGGGGCTTCATGGGAGAAGCTCACCTTCCTCTTCTTCCTCCATCTCAGACAGAGTCTGGCACATGGCCTGGCTCTGCCTCCAGACTCCTGGCATGGGCCATTTCAATGCAGAGCCTTGCGTATAGGGCTCTGACCCTAGCATTTGCCATGCTGCAGACAGCATTGGCGATAATCTGGTGCACGCGTGCTCTGCCACACCTGTACGAGATGTAAATTGCTCACCTCCTTGGTTTCAGGGATCTCGGAGGAACACCTGCCCCTTCCAGCATTCCTACTGAATTGCTCTACTTGTTCAAGGGCAAGTGTCCAGAAACAGATCAGGGCAGATCTGGCGGAGAAGGGGTGCTGTGGAAGGGCGCAAGACCAAACTGAAAAAACCCAGCAGTTATAAAATATCTATTTGAAATACAAAATCCAATCTGTTGGAATGCAGAAGCTCTGAGTTTTTCCTGCAGAGTAAAAGAACAGCTTACAATAAAAATATATTTTATGAGCTGTCCACTAAGCCGGTTACATTTTCCCAGAGCTTAGCAAAGCACTTGCAGTGGAAACACTACTTCTGATCTTATTATCCTTCCCTGCAGTGCATGTTATTAACTTTCTGTTTTATTTACAGCATCGCCATTTACTTTTACGATACTTCCATTAACTTCATTGGAGTGAACATTGCTTGATGCACACAATCAACACCCAATGCTGCCATAATCTTTAACGCACCTTGCCAGCTGTTCTGGGTTTGCATACATCTTTACGAAGGAGGAGGGAGGACAGACGCAGCTGGAACATGTCGTTTGAAGAACGGAACAAAAAACATACCGCCCAATCTGAGACTTTTTTTAAAAAAAAGAAAACAGGGCAAAGGCAATTGTGTTTCCTCATGGGAGTGCTGCATTAGACCGGTTCACACTGCATCTGTGCCACTAGTAGGAGAGAAGATAAAGTACAGCCAGACTCTACTTTAGCTGGACTTGAAGAACTCATGAGGTTGTTAACAGAGAACAATAGGTGCTTGCAGACTTACCTGTCTCCCTGTGATACCTAGAACAGCTACTGGCTTTATATATCCCTAGGATAAATCCTTAAGAAATCCCAAGGGTTTGCTGAACTCTCTGTAGCAAGCGATGGGGTTCCTACATGTATAGGAAATGGTGGGAAATGCTGGACTACTACTAGGTAAAGTCCCTCTTACCCGTCTTTCCCTCGGTTATGGATAGCCAGCTCCTCCACAATCCCCTCCTCCTCCTTGAAGTTCTCCCAGTCCAGTTTAGATTTCTCCAGTGTGCTCATCTTCTGCTTTTTGGAGCCAATCTTCCCCAGGAGGCTGCTCATACCGCTTGGCCTCTTCACCCTGACGGAGACAAGGGAGCAAATGTTACTTAAATGCAGGGAGACAGTATCAGTTAGCAATTAAAAATGGAGCTGAGAAACGTCATGTGTGAGAGTGGTGGCCTTGATGGTGGTGAGCCACTGTCACTAAACAGATGGCCACCAACTTCAGGCAGCCTGCAGGCAGCAAGGTCACACTTCCTGCAGATCCTTCTCTGCTGTTCCCCTGGAAGCAGCAGAGTTCATTACATACATGTCTCAAGTGCTCGCTTTTTGTGAAAGGGCTTTTTCATTTATCTTCTTAAGAGAACAGAAAGCTTTCAGGCCAAAAGAGATCACTAAATCATCTTGTTTGACCCCTTGTATATACCAGGCCAAGCCATTCTACTGATCACCTCTGTGCTAAGCCCAGTTCTTTGTCTTCGGTTTAAAGTGTTGTTTTCTGGAAGGGATCCAGCCTCAGTGCGTCACCAGTGCTGACAACACATCTAGGAATTAACCATTTCGTTGGTATCAACACGCCTGTTTTCAACTTGATTTTGTCTACCTTTAGGTTCTGGCTGCCGCTGCTTATTCTAAATCTGAGTACTTTGGTGCCCGGGTGGGTCTCATTAGTAACGTACTGGTACACCATAGCAAACTTACATCTGAATTTTTTTTTTTGACAAACAGATGGAGCTCTTTATGCCTCTCATTGAAACACATTTTGTCCCAGCCCATACGTAATTTCTAAGGTTTTGTCCCCCTGCTTACGTCTCAACAGTCTTTGAAGATGGGGGCACCAGAACTGCGTTGTAACCCCCACCCTTCTCCTGACTGCAAATCTGTTTCTGTCCGAGGATTGCCTAAATCCTGTTAGTTACACCATCACGTGACACACGGAGTCCCAGTGCACATGCACCGCGATCCTACACCATCTCCGAGGTCCCTGTTTAGCAGGAAGACCACCTTGGTCTTTCAACTCCTTGTTTTTAGAGGACTGAAATTCCACCCACGTGGCAGGGCCCCCAAATATCCCCTTTATGCTGGGAAATGCACACACAGGGACTCGGGTCAGCTGGGTCGCCCTCCAAGGAAGACAATTCTCAGGGCTAGGAACTCATAAAACAAACTTGTATTAACCCCTTCCCAAACCCTCCCAGGAGAGGGGGGCAAACAGCATCCCACTGAACTCGGTGTTTACACACATTCCAGAGATAACTTAGGTCTGCAGGGCTGTTGCCTCTGCAAGAAGCCGGAGAGGAAATGATTCTCGTTCCTGAGAGATGGAGGAATCTGGGGAGGGGGGGGCCCAAGGAAGGCAGCCAGGTGAGCGTGGCAGACTGTTCTCCATCAGTTCTCTCCAAGCACGTCCTGCCCAGGGGTAGCCATTCTTGGGAACGCATCCAAAGCTGTCCTTATCGGATCATTAGCATGGTTTATGCTTCCATAATTTGCAAGCCTCTAAAGGAAAATAATTTCACCGTTTATATGGAATTAAATCAAAGCAAATTACATCTTTGTAAGCCTCAGCCAGAAGACTCTAAATGCAAGAATGGTTGGCCATGGTCACTTAGGGTTGCAGCTTCCTGACGTAGATATATTTGGGCTACAAACCTTGGATTAAGGGCATCTTGGCAGGCTCCATAGCCACCGGACAAAGCTGCCTGCCCCTCCTCATAATGCCCAGCCAGAGGAGCATAAATATCCTAGGACCTGGCCCTCTTATTTCTTTCAGTCCCTGCTCACTGCCAGAGAACGTGCCAACAGCCCACACTTTTCACTCTGCGGGGACACAGGCCAAGCCGGATGCTCTTTTATTCACCTTTATCCCTGAATGTCTCATCAAGATGTCTACAGCCCTCACATCACAATCACGCAATGAAACCTTGATCCTCACTCAGCCTCCGCTTCTCCTTTATTTTTCAAGACCTGATGGCTCCGAGTATCCTTATTTGCAGGTAGCAGGAAAGTGGTGCAAGGGGGCAAAATGTGCAAAGATATTCTCAGCGCAAGATAAAACCAGAGAGATTTGGTTCCCACATGTGGCTATCCAGGACTACATGTGAGCCTTGCACAACCACCAAACCCAGTATCAGATGCGTGTTCAAGTTGCAAGGCAGCGGGAAGAGAGGAGATATGACAAGTTAGAAGGCAAAACCAAACAAAATATTGGGCAAGCATCCCCTGTGGCAGTCCCTGCTGAGCAGCTGTCTGGAAGGCAGAGCCTGGTGCTCGAGCATGGCAGTTCCTTGTGCTGCACTGGGAGGCCTTGGGTTTTAGCAAGGGACTTAAAGTAAAGATGCTCTGAGACAGACCTAGAGAAGTGCTATGGCTGATCCAGCTGGCAATGTTCCTCCCCCCAGCCTGGGAGGCAGAAGGTGTTTAAATTAACACAAGGTATTGAATAACACATTTCTCTGAAGACACTTAACTTTCCAGACTCACTTGTGCTTACAATTCTGCCTACCTTTGAAGTGGGAGAAGCAGGGATGCAGAAATGCCGGGTGTTGTTCCTTGTCCCTACATGTCTCCTAAATGGTTCTTGGGGCAAAGAACCCCGATGGCATAAGAGCCATCTCACCTGCGCAAGGGCACTCACAGCTCACCTGCATCCGCCAACTCTTCTGTGGCTGGGAGCCTACAGCCACTGTACAGCTGTACTACAGACAGGCCTGACTCTGCAAAAGACACAGCATGCACCTGGAAAACCCACTTGAAGCTGTTTCAGGATCTCTCCTGGGTGTTAGAGGTATGTCTGCCCCACAGAGCAACAAGCAGGCTCAGAGGCAGGCTCGCACACGTCGAGATTGACGTCTTTTCGGCTGAACCTCAAGCTGTCAGCTGCTGGTGGGGAAGAGCTGAGCTGGGACAGGGGCCAATCGGCCAGGTTGGGCTGCCGCACACGTCCCTGCACGAAACACAGACTGGGACATGCTGACGGGCAACTGCTGTCCCCAAACCACAGTGGAGGATACCCATGAGCAAAGGAAACCAAAGGCATGATAGTTCATGGCCAGAGGTGGAAGCAGAGGCAGTGCTGGCCTCACAGCAGGAAGCAAGGGCTGGAGGCTAGGCGAAGGTCAGTTGTCACATGGGAATTCCTGGCATAAATTAACAACATCTACATGCACACATCCATCTGTAACAGTGCTAAAGGCCTCTGTATCTCCTCTTGGCCATGGATCTCAGGAATATCCCTTAAAAGATACAATTCACCCCATGTTTGAAGCTACAGAGTCTAGGTTATGAATATGGACTTCCATCAAGGGATTCCAGACAGCCACAAGAATACTTGCAGGTCAACAGTCCCTTCAAGGCAAGGGAACCTAACAAAACAGGGCAGGCTACGCTGCACCCTCGTTTTGATGACTACTCCAAAAATACTGCTAATATCCGGTGTCAGCCCCATGCTGGAGACAGGCCCTGGGCTGGAGGACCTAACTCTGCTCCTGCCCGGACAATTCTGTGCTGTTTGCAGCAGGACCAAGCCAGGCACCAAGACAGGGCCAGGCACGGGCTGAAGGACATGTTTGAGTCTGCTGCTGAGTCTTCACTCTGCGCTGAGCCTTTCATCACCCTGAATAAATCCAACAGCAAACCTGGGTGTGGGAATTCCTATGCTTGTGCCAAAATGAAGTAAATGAGAGACATTAAAGTCCAATTAAAAACTTGCTTGGCCTTAAATGCCTCATCTGTTTAAAAAGCAAGTAAAGGGGCCTGATTAATTGCATTCAGTGCCAACAACAGGAATTATTACCCTTTTTGTACTCATTAAGGGTATCTGCTGTGGCATCTTTAATCACCAAGGCATTTAAAAGACAGAAAGTAATTTGCTAAGACATAATGGATCCCGGGGATGAGAATAAGGACAATTGCCTATTTAGGACACAAAGACATGGTCTTACTTTCCACGATTAAAAAGCACAGCCCCAAATCAGCCCCTGAACCAGCAAATAAGTGTGCTAGTGAGCTCTGCCTTGGTGGGGGGATTCCCCTGCACCCATCTAGTGTCTTCAGGACAAGGATCGTGCCTGTGCATCACCCAACACTGTCACACACAGGGACAAACAGCAAGCCAAGGGCTCCCTTGCTGTCCCACCATAGGCGAACATGCTCTGTATTCCTGTCTTTAACAACAAGGCTTCCTCTCATCTCAGTGTGAGCCTGCAGCCCGACCAGTACCTTGGAGAATTGCTGCTATACCAATGATAAAGTGGCATTGTCACATGTAATCCATGAAGGTTGGCAGCATCTGGGAAATGTGTGCCTGCCTCCAAAGAGGCACACTTCATCACAAGCTTTATAAAATAATCTTCAAGCAATAGGAAAACAGGGCTACAAAGGTCTCATAACGCACCTCACCAGCCAAAGCAAGATGAGTTCCTCTCCCACCCACGCAGAGACGGGTGCTCTGAAGGCCTCCTGACACTAACCCCACATACACTAGAGGTTTCAGTACTTCATCGGCCTTTCACTTATGTAAGTTTTCCCCAATGACTACATTTCCTTGCTCAGCGTATGACTTGTTATCTTCTTCCTAGTAGCTACTAAGAACAGATCATTGCCTCACTTTTCACAGCAGCCTTTTATGTCTTTGAAAGCTTTTCATACCCCCCCCAGCTCAGCTTGCTCTTTCCTAGACTAAACAATCCCGGGTCCTTTCAAGCTTTTCTCATTCCTCACGGTTTCCAGCCCTCTGACCACTCTCACTGCTCTCCCCGGACTCTCTGCTATTGGCCCACATTTTCCTCAAAACGCAGTATCCAAAATGGGAAAGAAAGGGCTCCAGCCACGGCTTTACTGGCACCGGGAGCAGGAGCAATACTTCAGATGCCTTGCAAAGCACGCAACTCCTTACATGGGCTCCTATGACGTGTGCCTTTTTCACAACCGTGTGACAGTGTTGACTCATGTCAAGTCTGTGATTCACTGAGATTTTTGTTTGCTCCACTGCTGCCAAGCCAGTTATTTCCTTCCTCGATTGGTGCAGATGATTACTGCTACCCCAAGGCAGAGCTTGGCACTGGTTCTTCTGTGCTGTTTCTCCTGTTTGCCCTCACGTTCCCCTCGACACAGTGGATCTCGGATGTCTTCGCAGATCAGCCTCTCCTATTCACAACACCCATGCTGCAGCTGTCGAAGAGTAACACTGGGGAAAGTACCTCCCATCTTTGTGAAATACCAACAGAGACAATTTAGCAGCTGAACCAGCACCAACTGGCCAAACAAGATCAAGCTGATGGCCAGAAGCAGGCAGGGACCAGCAGGGTCAGACTGCAGGAGGAGCTGTGACAGTTCATGTTGTCCGACTCCAATGAACGAAGGGTGCCCAAAGGACACCTGCTCACGTGTTGATCAAGGAGCCAGCAGCGCCCACAGCTCCAGCCTGCAGCCTGACCTCGACCCTTGGGGATCACAAACCCTCTGCTGCTCTGTTTCTGCTGGCTCCGCAGGAGCGTGCAGACCGCAAACCCTGCACTGCTTCTCCATCTGCCTTGTATCATCCTCTTTGCTGTGGATAACAACAACTTCTGTAGCAGGAAGGTCCTACTTCTGTCTTCTACCAATACTTTTAAGAAGGGCTCAATTCGTAAGAAGCAAACACTGAACACAAAATAGGATGTTACTGATGCTAGCTAACAGCCCAACACTACCCCACCCCCCTTCTTGTTATGTTACGTTTTGGGAAAATAGTGTGAGCAGATGCACTTAACAGGACAGTCACTGCTGTACCCAAATCACGAGCGAGATGCTCATTTTCCCCCCCTTGATGAAATCCAGCCCCCCCGAGCCCCTGTTAAACAGAGTGGCTAATAACCTGTTTTGTCCATGAGGATCTTGTGATAAAGTGGCTGCTGCAAGACTTGGACCAAGCAGCACATTTTTTTAGATGATGCTGATTCTACCAAGGCATCCTGCACACCCCGCAGCTATGTGGTGGAGGAGACAAGACAACAGAGCTGGACATCTTCTCTGGCCTCATTGCAGGCTTTTGCACCTCCCAGAGCAGAGACAATTTGGTGCTGAGTCCTCTATCACCTTCCAGCATACATCCAAAACATCTGGTGACTACCCATGAGGCACTGCAGAGCAACCTTTTTTTTTTGCATAAACAAATCTGGACTCACAAAGATGACATGATTTCATCAGAAGGAAATCTTGCGAGGCCAGGAAAGAACCCCTATCTCCTGCTCCAGCCTTTGTACACAGATTATCAAAGAAATCACCTTTACCATTTACCATTTTAAAAGGCAGCTCACACCTACAACCTAAAAAATCCACTCTTAAGGAAGTTTCAGAACCAGGATGGATAGTTTTTGTTGTGCATTAGATGATGAGACCATTGCAATGGGCAAGGGTGCTTACGCTGTCTGGCACAAGAGGACAAGCAGGAGGCATCCGCTCGCAGGTCTTTCAGCATGGCTGAACAGCTTTGCAAATCTTCAAGAAGAACAACCCAACTCAAACATAAGCTATAACACAAACCGCTTCCCTGCTGGCTGCCTGCAATGCAGAGCAGCACGTCAGATCCCACTATCAGAATAGGATGCGGGCAAGTAATTGTCACCGAGTGCAGAAAGGTGGTATCTCAGGCCACGCAGCCCTGAAAGTACCATGTTCATCATCAAGCCCTGGCTCTCCTGCAGCCCCTCTCCTGCCCAGCTCCCTTCCCCGCTGAGGCCTGCAATATTTACTTGAAGCACAGCGACAGCAGCTCTCTTCCTGTCACCCCAAGCGCTTCGATGGCAGGGATGCAGGTGAGAAACTTTGCCACTCAGCAGAGAGAAGAGCACAAGGTTTCATAAATAGCAATATCTATTCCTGCCATGAACTGCTGTAAAGCTGAATAGTTTCCTTAACGGCAGGAAGTGGTTCTCATACAAACTAACCACAGCTGGGCAACTGATGCAGCCAGCAAATACTTTCATTTTAATAAAGTGGAAGATTCCTGCCCAGCGCACCACGGATCACCCTCCCTGCTGTCCTCCCTTCAAACTACAACGTGCATGGGTGTGTGAGAGACATTGCATGAGGAGGATGTATGCAGAGACCCGGCTGGTGGCCATGTGTTAGCTCTGCTGTTCACTCCCAGCCTCTCCAGACCAACAGAGGAACGAAAATGCTGGCAGGGGGGAAGATGGGCACACAGCAGGAAGGGAAGCACGATGCCATCTGCTCCTCAAGGTCAGGGTGGTCTGGCTGGACAGAGCAGGTGGCAGCAGAACAACGGTGCCCGGTATCACCAGCTTGCAGGAACCTTCCCCAGAATGATAAAACAGGTCTTTCTCTTCAGACCCTAAAACCGACGAGCTCTTCCCATCCCTTTTCCTGTGTAACCAGCCAAGGATAGAAAAATCTCCCAGGCCAAACCCAACTACATTTCTTTTTTTATTTTCCTACTTGGCATTGTTTCCCAAACGGGCACTCAAATGGATGTGGAGAGCGGCTCAGCTCATTCTCGGCCCTGCCTGTCACAACAGGTATTTAAAAAAACAAACAAGAAAGCCTCCCCGATGCCAAACAAACAAACATTTAAATCCCAGGTGGGGGGGAAAAAAAAAAAAAGGCAAGCGTGGAGGAAATGCAGATAAAAGGGTGGATGCTGCTGGAGGGCTGGCAGGGTGGTGATGACCCTGTTTGGATGGCAGCACCCAGGACTGAGCAAACGCAGGGCAGGCTGGCAGAGAGAAGACTGCCTGATTGCCACTGCTTGGCCAGGGCAGTGCAGACTGAGGAGCTTGCTGCCAACTCAGATACTGGTGCCTGTCCATATGCTCTGCTTGCTGAGCTGATAGCAGATACCCTAAAGCACACATAAACTGAGCCAAAGAACCTGCCTGAAACGCTCTAGGAGTAGCAGTGATTTTTGAGGCAGCGTTATAAACCTGTATCTTTGTAGTGAGGGTCATAAAGCTTCTTGCACTCTGAAGAGTGACATGCACCAGACCACTGTGGAAAAGCAGCCACGACTGGGGCAAAACCCATTTGGCAGTGCCAAATGATGGGGCACAAGAGAGTAGGCAGTGCAGGCAGCGCAGGCAGCTACGTCCAAAGGTAGCAAGAGACACATGCACGTACACTGGCAAAATGCTATTACCCTGCCTGCAATCCTGCCAACAGACTGAGGCAAATTTATTTCTACTGCATGGAGGGCTTTGCTGACAGAAGCAGTCGGCAGCTCCCGGTGAAAATACTCCGAGTACAATTACCCTGCAGAAGGTGGCTGGTCTGACTGCAGCAGGGCCAGCCTGAAGTACTTACAAGGACAACAAGGAAATGTGGGTTATAACTCGAGCTGATAGCGTGAGTTAACTCTTCTCGGGCTTTTGTTCAGGCTTGCCAACCCAAGTTGCTTTGCCATTACTGCTGTTGCAATGCAAGCTAGCAAAATCTGAAGAGCTAAGCTGAGCCCCAGGTCCTTTCTGGTTTCTGATGTCACCCCATATCCCCTGAGACCTCAGGACAGCCTCATGGTGAAGACCCCTACATGAACACTGATGCTCACAGCTTCTTTCCACTTGCAGAAAGTCTTTGACACCGACTCTGCTGAGCTGAGGAGGTAATCCACAATCACAGCACAAAGCAGAACTATTGTTAAAATAAGCAACGTGTCAGACACATACGGAAGAAAAGGTGTAACCTCTCAAGAAGCGAGAGTGATAGCTCTCCTTCCCACACAACCTGCCTGCCTTCCTGCAGCCAGGATCTACATGGAAGAGTTTAAGATGAAGATAAAAGGCACTGCCAGGCAAGGACAGCCAGACTGCTACACCCTGGGAGCCCAGCAATCAAAGCCTGGCCAAGATGACACAGTTTCCATCAGCGTGGAGAGGCAAGGGCAGATGTGACAGACCAAGTGCATGTGTGATGCTGCCTTGGTGAGGGTTGCTGCAGGCAGTGGCAGAGCTTGCCACGGACGCAGTTGATTCTGGATGTATTTGTGTCTAAATATAGTCAGTGGGGGAAGAGAGATTTGTCACAGGGGAAAAAACGTGTCACTCCCACCTCCCAGAGGCAGTAAGCAACAGCCCGCCAAAGGGCAATGCTCCGGTATTCCAGCTACTGTTTTATTGCTGGATCAGTTATTAATCCAGCACAGTGAGTTTCTGTGGGACTTCACAAGTTGCGCAACGCTGTTTCGCTCTGGCAGAGTGCACCTCACCTTCAGGAGAGAACTAAGTGTCATGGAACCAGCTTATGAACAGCAAAACCAACACGGCAGGTGGTGAAGTCGCTTGCAGAGCATCACACCACGGGATGCCAGTGGAGATCCCAGTTAGTGACTTCTTTTCTGGTATACTTTCCAAGATATACAAATACTTCATGCTCATCTCCACGTCATGAATTGTGCTGGATAGGCCTTTCCAAAGTATAGGGCTGGAAAAACAGACCTAAGGGCTGCCTTGCCCCAAAACAGGACAGCACAGATGTGGTACCAGCTTGTTCTCCAGTTTGCTCCCCAAACTGGGGAACAACCCAGGTGTAAATACACAGTAATACTGCACACATGAATACAGTTATTCCAGGAATAAAACCAGAGTTGGGTCTCCATGTGCACCAAGAGGCAAATTTGCTAAGCAGAGGAGAGATGGAATGCCTTGGCTCAGGAAGAGCAGAGAGCAGCAGCAGTAACACAGGTGCACAGCTCTGCTGGAGCTGGCCTTTCCTCAAGCAGGTCCCATCCCCTAGCATCTAGGTCTGCACCCTCGTCTCTGGAGGGCCTGGTCAAGAAGCATGGGCTGGTGTCTCATTTTACAGGCTTTGGAGGACATGCTCATCAAGAAATACATCAGTTCTTGGGGAGCTGGCTGCCTCAGGCAGAGCCCCTGACCTGCAAGTGCCCTTATCAGCAGGAAGGGGTCATTAGGGAATGGACCAGGGTTTCCTGCTCAGGACCGAACCCTTTGTGAAGGGACTGCTGCCACGGACAACCTGCTTCCTAACAACCAGAGGAAGCAAAATATTTTCCTTAGGCCTCTGAGACAGAGTTGCTATGGGGTGGTTGTCAACAAAATGAAGTTGCACTTGTGGAGCTGGGCAGCACACGCCACGCACGGGCTGTTACTGCAGGATAAAGGTGCTCCCAGCAGCTTCACTGCCTGCCCCGAGCGCTGGGGATGATTCAGAGTGGCATAAGGCCCCTCTGTACCAGTATAACTGCAGCTGCCCTCCGGGCTGTACTGGCAGAACTGTTTTAGCAAAAACAAAATCTCACACCCTCCTAATCAGTACGACATTGTGCGGAGAGCACGGCTCGCTCTGGCTCCTCTCCAGCCTGGAGCACAGACGGAGGCTGTTTCAGCAGCAGACTCTCCTAATGCATTTGCAGCGGGCCAGCCAATTACGTTACAATATCTGCGTATGGAGCTCAACAGGAGCTTAATTGAAAGAGCTGTAGCATTCAAATGACTTTTGATACTATGAAGACATTAACGATTCCAACCCAGCACTAACCAGCCCTGTCTGATGCTCAGCTGATGGATACAGACCTGTAACTCGGGGCTTGGTCTGCAGCCAAAGCTACACCCCTGTTAACTCAGCACAGCACCGCAGCTGTGGCCAAATGCTGATGGAGTTGCCCCTTCCCAGCTGGAAGCTGCAACAACTCCTCACACGAGCTCTCCTCCACTCAGGGCATCCACGCAACACAAAACAGACCTGCTCCTGCCACTGAAGGACCACGTACATGCACCGGAACTCCCAAAACTGTTCCTACATGGACTAATTTGAACCTGCAAAGCACTGCTTGCATTTATTCTTTTTATTGAAAAATACCATGCATGCTCTTCATATATATTTTACATTGCTCTTAAGTTCTGTAAATGTTTTGGGATAATAAATGTGCCAGTTTCAGATGGATTTTGCTACACCAGCACAGAACCAGTACACTCACCCCACTCCAAGGTGGTGGGCTACATTTAATTTGGTATCTTAGTGCTGCCACTGAGAAGTGGCAAGAAATGCCTTTCATAAAGCTGTAACTGTCCGCACTGTGCACGTGTGTGTGGGCGGGAAGGTGCCCTGCTTCTACTGTTCTCTTTTCTGATCCAATGCACAGAAATCAGCAAAAATGCACACACGTACACAAGTTGCCAGTGAGCTTACACTACTATGAGGCTGTGAGGCATCTCACACCCCAACAGCAGCAAGAGCAAAAAATAAAAGTGAGAAGGCATGATGCTTTTGGTACCCGTATCTAACAGGTTGATGACCTGAAAGCTGCCAGAAGCTACTGCAAGTCGGTAGCTGCAGCATATAGCATGCTTGCTGGGCTACATCTTGGGTCACACACTGGAGCATTTGAGAGTAACACCCTGTATTACGCCCATATTTAGCCATGCAAATAAGTGTGACTTGACTTTCAAACACTCGCAGCTCTCACTGACTTCACTGGGTTCAGCTGAGACGTTTCAAATAAAACAGTAACGACCACAACTCTCTGCTGGGACCAAGCACAGACCATTTTTATCTTAAAAAGGCATTTGTTTGAGAACATTCAGAGCTACTAGAACCAAAAGCACTAAAGTTATCTCACTGTGCAACCTTAAAAACATTGACAGCTTTGTCTGCAAAACAACACGGATTAATTGGTGACCAATCCTTAAAAAAAGAATAGTTAGAAAAAAATTGCTGGCAAACAGAGGAGAAATTCTTCCTCTCTTCAGAGGCTCACTCCTTCCTCCTTTGTCTAACAGCAGATCTTTTGTTCAGGATTTCAGTTGCAAGCAGCCCCAAGGTACGTGGGGAATGTCTTGGTTATGACGAGCCCTCCAGACTGGTACACGGACTCGGTTTTAATCGGTAGAGAAACCACTCCAAATCACGCCTAAGAAGTACTGCTAATGGAATTGTTCCAGTGCTAAAGGGATTTCAAAGTGAATAAGTGCGGATGGCAGAGCAGCTGGTGCGACTCTCGGATTGCTCTTTACAGCGTGGTGTGCCACGGAAGGAGGACCTAACACCCCAACCACCCTAGCCTTGAGAAAACAACCCCCAGTGTCCCCCCACCCAGCGATGCGCAGTCCCTGGTTCTGTCCCTGTGATTCGTAGGCAGCCCCAGTGTTTAGTCCCGATTAGCTTCCCACTGTATCAGATCAACACCAGGCTTTGATAAAAACGAGTTGAGAAAGCCAGGACAGAAGTAGGGAGAGACCACCCCTCCTCCCCCAGCAATTAATCTGACAGCTTTTAAGAATAGTTCTGATTAAAACAAATACACCGCCTTCCACTAGCAAATGTTTGCAAAGCTCAGCGGTCTATGACAGGGGAAAGTTCCCAGGAAATTAAGTCAGGATGAATGAGCGTCAGGGCTCCCTAGCACAAGTACATTGCTACAATGAGCAACAAACTAGAGCCTGGTGGAGCAGTTGCTTTGCAGTGTCATGCAAGTTAATAAATAGCATGAATATAATATATTGTCTTCCAGTGGAAAGCCTGGCCTGGCAGCATGTGGGACTATGGGGGACAATAAACATTTGGGCACTGCTACAAGGAGCCATAAAACAAGAATGAGGGTTTAATCACATTTAATTGCTTTTGGGAAGGGTAACATCCAGGGTATCAGTCACAATTACCTTCCCTTTCACGAAACTGTTCCATCACAGATTAAGAGTTGGTCAAATTATCCAGATCAAAGCAGGTATTTCAGGGGGTAAGGAAAGGAGGGAAATACCCTAAAAGCTTCAAAGATGTTTGCCATATAAAACCTAAAGTCCAACCCACGAGAAAGCAGGCAATAAAAAGTTAACTGATAAAAGGACACACTTTTCTTCTCAGCTACAACTTTCTAAGGCTGGTGGCTGCAGAAAAAGCTCAGTAACAAACCAGAGGAGAGAGCAGAGAGCCCAAAATGCATGTAAGAGGAGAAACTAAGATTATCCTGTGTTTTTTTTCCAGGGCTTGACTGAAGTGTTTTGAATGCCTGAGGCTGGCAAGGCTACCTCCAAGTGCCTTCCAGCTTTGGCAGCAGCCACTTAGAAGAGCTGCCCTTCCTCTTCCCAGGGACTCATCTCACTGGAAATAGATTTCAAATCCCCAGAGGAAGAACATGGCAACAGCTGACTTCTCCCAGCCGCAAGCTCAGTTGTCACCTTCCAGCTGGAGGCAGGCAGAGGGGTAAGAGCAAGGCTTCCTTTCCACCCACCAAAGCGGGAGGCTCCCAAACAGATTTTGCAGCTAACATCCACCTACCAAAAGCTGCTTGGGAAGCCACAGCTCTCACTGAACGTGGGGACCACAATCCAGCAGGCTCCCACTACCTCCAGCAGCCCCGTGCAAAGGGGGTGGCAGGGCTGGCGTTTTCATGAAGCATCATCTCTGGAATTCACTGGTGAGTGTCTCACAGCCTCTGCTTGGTATGATGCCAGAGCTGTTTCTCAAATCCTGCGTGACCTACCAGCTGCTGAGGGCAAAACAGCAAGGCATACATCATCCAGAGAGGAGACAAGATCAGCAGGCTGCTGATGAATGAACAGATAAATGCTTCACAAAACTCACTCCTGTACTCTTGGTTGGAGGGAGCAGGTTCAGGTCCCCGGCTCTCCCAGACAGCCTGCATGACCCCAGGCAGGCCATTTAGTCCCTTTGTAGCAAGACTTTTGTCTCGGGAGGCAGAGAGCTATGCAGCAGTGCTGAGCAAGGCAGGCAGGCTGCCAGCCGAGCATCCAAACTCCTTCAGGGAACTGTAACAGTTATGCGGTAAACGCATTAACCAAGGGAACAGCTTCCCAAAGGATGTGGTGGATCCCAAATTCTAAGTCTTTCCATTGCGAGTGGATGCCTCTTTCAAAAATGCAGGCTGTAGTTCAACCACAAGCGCTCGCAGGGAGCTCTCAGGGAAACGCCACGACCCCAGCGAAGGCAGGAGCTCAGACCAGGTGCCCAAGCAGCCACTTCTGACCTTCCAGCTACAAACCTACAAAATCCCTGCCCTTTGCACCTTGCCATGGCAATTCAAGACTTTTCTTGGCTACGCTCCTTTTTCATGTCTCTGCGCAGCCCAGTTTTCAGCTGTTTGTGATCTGCCCCAGGCCAGCTAAATTCCCTTTGACCTGACCTATTGAACAATCCTCTAAACCTTGTCACCCCTCTAGCTGGTTTTGTTTGTTTAATTACACATCAGATCTCCTGGTGAAAGTTTCTCTGTCTCTTTGCTTCAGATTCTGTTCCCCCAGCACCAGTTTCTTGGTGAAACTCCCAGATGACTAGTGAAAGCCTTCACAGCAACCCACACTGCTAGAGACAGGTCCTCCACCATCCTGCCTGCTCTTGGTTCCTGGAGGGCATTCCTTGGCAAGACAGAGACGAGACTGAGTCTCACCCATAGCACAACTGCTCCTTTTCTTTGACTTCATCTGTGACAACTGCATCAAGGGTCAAGGCTATCATGCTCTGCCTAGGAGCTGCCTTGGGATACTGTGCTGGTTTTGGGTGGCATAGAGTTAATTTTCTTCATAGTAGCTAGTATGGGGCTATGTTTTGGGTTTGTGCTGAAAACAGTGTTGTTAATACAGGGATGTTTTCGTTCTTGCTGAGCAGTACTTACACAGAGTCAAGGCCTTTTCTGCTTCTCACCCCACCCCACCAGCGAGTGGGCTGGGGGTGCACAAGAAGCTGGGAGGGGACACAGCTGGGACAGCTGACCCCAACTGACCAAAGGGCTATTCCATACCATGTGATGTCATGCTCAGCATATACAGCTAGGGGAAGAAGGAGGAAGGGGGGGGGATGTTCAGAGTGATGGGTTTGTCTTCCCAAGTAACTATTACGCACGATGGAGCCCTGCTTGCCTGGAGATGGCTGAACACCTGCCTGCCGATGGGATGTAGTGAATGAATTCCTTGTTTTGCTTTGCTTGGGTGCGTGGCTTTTGCTTTACCTATTAAACTGTCTTTACCTCAACCCACAAGTTTTCTCACTTTTACTCTTCTGATTCTCTCCCCCATCCTGCTGCAGGGGGAGTGAGTGGCTGTATGGTGCTTAGTTGCTGGCTGGGGTTAAACCATGACAGATACCCTGACACATGTACCACAGTGTGCTGAACGATGCTAAGCACCCAGTTACATCTGTATTCAGAGTCCTCTCCTGTCAAACCAGATGCCTCACGCTGCTCCAAAACATTTGGTGGTTTCCAGTGTTTTGCAGTGGAGAATCTACCTGCAAACAATTCTGATGTATTTCAGAGGCTACTGTTAGCACACGGGGAGAAAAATACATTTGAAAGGAGGAGAGAGGTAGTGATAACAGGGCAGAAGCAGGGATAACACTTCACTTTACTGAAGTCCACCTAAACCAGCCTGTGCTCATCAGGAAGCTGGACCAGCCAGGTGCTGTGCACCCTCCTGACTGCAAACCACACTACAGGGCTCTCCAGTGCCAGGACCAGGCTCTTCAAATAGCAAGGAGGTCACGCTGAACATCCCAGGAGACCAGCACAAAACAGGAAACTTGCTGCAGGAAGAAAAAAATTCCCTTATCTGCCTCAATCACAGTAATATTTGGATAAAGTGTTCTTGTCCATATCTGGACTGTAATCTGGCATTTCAGCAGGCCTGCTCTAAGATTTCTAGCAGTGCTCAGCTGATCCACACATGCACCTTGGTGGACAGGTTTATTGTATCATATATAAAGTTGTTCCTCCTTTTCTTATCTCTTGGCTTTTGAATTTCTGGTTCTCTTCAGGATCTATAATTAGAGATTTGAGGAGTCAATTTAAATCCAATAAAAAGTGACAGCTCCCTCCAGGATGTCTCTGCTATAACACTTCTTCTGAGACTCTTTTCCTTCCATTCCCAACCTAAACCACCTCTGTGAGCAGAAGAGCCCAAGCAGGGTAAAGCCTTGCCAAGGGAAGAAACTCTCCCATTATTCTCATCCAAGAAAGTGGCACAAAGGAAAAAAAGACCAGAAGGGATGGCTTGCATCCCTGGGTCATGGCAGAGAGCTGGGAAAGGCTCATCTCCAGGAGGACAGAGTGCCAGCACTTCTTTTTTTAAACTTAGCCAGCAGCTGCAGAATTTAAGCTTTATTAAAAGCCTATTTTGCCCTTGCTGCTGCAAAGGAAACCAGCTCCCTACTCTCCCCTCCCAAATAAAAGGCCAAAGTCTGCAGACAGACATCCTGTAATGTCACCTTAGAAAGAGGTGGCAACTTGACTCATTGCAGTGGGACATGCAGCACAGAGCAGCTTTACTTTCACTTCAGGTTACAACAGGAATATACTGCTCCCACAGCTGATCCTTGCTTTGAGGTTTTATTATGAGCAATACAACAGACCTTCAATATTCTCTGATTACAAGTGTCTGGAGCAAGAAAGGAAGAGATAGGGAGGGAAAACAGGCAGGCTGGATTTTGAGGCTCTAGGCACCACTCATTACCCATAGTCTCCCACTTACTTTGTTTGCAGCATTGCTGCACGCACAAGCCCTCTCTCCCAGAAATACACGCTGCAAGACAGGTCAGAAAGACCCCATTTAAACAGTCTTCCTACAATATACTTTAGTATAACACAAACAAGAGCCCACATTATTTGTCAGATCAGAATAACAAGAGACAGAGAGCACTGAACTAGATACCATTTACTAAACACTGTTCTCCAATGGCTATTCTAAGCCTACCTCAATTTATAGATTAATCTGCTGGATCAGTAATTTAGGCCATTTGATGGTTAGCATTTAGAAGTGCACATTTCTGGGAAGGCTGAAAACCTGCTTGTGATTTACAAAATTACTGTGGGGTCTCTAGTGGCTTGGGCATTTGTTAGAGGCAGGTGTTCTGCATTAGCCACATTCTCCCTTCTCTCCCCACATCCAGGTTTAATATCAACAATGAAATACCAACTGCTCCTGCAGCATTCACTGTAAAGCAGCAGAGCAAGCGTGAATCTTGTTCACCCTCCCATTTCTAGCCTGCTGCATCAATCGCTATGCAATATTAAGACTTTAGGATGATGTATATCAACCAACTGGGGTGGGGGAGAACGGGATGGGAAAGCATCCAAATAATCTGCACCCTCCCCACGCCCTGGAGAGGGTGCCCCGAGCCTCCCAGGACAAGGAGCATTCCTCCCCTGCATCCGTGCTTGCAGAGGACGGTGCCAGGCGCTGACCTAGCTGAACAAAACACAGCAGGATTTGAAGAGGGAAAGAGCAAGTCAGCCTCTGTTTGCAGCTAGCCCCTCCTTTTGCCCAGCCCTTTCTGACTCCAACCCCAAGCTGCTGCTATCTTTCAGGCCTGGGTTGGGATTCCCTCTGGAGTCTGTCAGCAGAGCTTTTTAAAATGGCACTGGGAATCCTCGCTAAGCAATGGGACTAACCGTCCTTCCTCAAACACCGACACATCAGCTCCAGAACCCTCCCGGAGCCTGCAGTGTCTCTGCAAAGCAAGCAGCGAGCGTTGCTTCAGCTGGCTCTCAGCGTGGCCTGTTTCATAACACAAAAGGAAGCTCGAATCCCTCAGGGCTCAGATTTTTTCCAAACTGGGTAAACACACGCAAACACACATTATTTGCATGCACAGCAACTGGGACAAAGGATCTGTGGCCAGGTAGGTGTCTAACCGGTGGTGCAGGCATGCAGTAACATGTGTGCAACCCTAGAAATCTCGAGCTAAAAGAGACTTATCTCTAGACTGACTCTGTGCTGCTTCCAAGTCTTGCTTCAAAATTAAAAAGCAGCCTTTGTTGTTTGGAATATTACCATTTCAGAAAAAACCACCCCTGCTCAGCCCCTCCTCCCAAAGGTTTGGTTTGTAACCCAAAACATTGGCACCTTAATACCAGAAGGTCAAAGCCCTCCAGTCATTAGGCAGATTATATTTAAGAGCCCTATGTGCAGCTGATCAGAGACTTACTCCTTAAAGGATTGAATGGCAAGACAGCGCACCTTAGCAAGCAATCTCATTTAATAGTCAATTAGCAGAGATGTGCTCTTCTGAGCTAAAGATCACTGCAGACAAAAAAAATGCACCGCCATCAGCTTTCCTCCGCTTCTGCTATTAAATCAAGCCAGCTGATCCACTCTTTCAGCCCATCATTAACTGGCAAGACCAGGATGCATCTACAAGTCACCCAGCAGTTTTATCCCAACCAGGACAGTAATATTCTTGATAGTAAGCAATTTTTTTTTAGACTAGAGGGGGACTGGAGGGACCCAGAAGCCAAAATAAAAGCCCCAACTTTTTCAATACAAAGCCTAGTCTCCAAGCATGTAATTAAACCAGGGTGAATTACAATCCTCCAACAGTGACTCCCCTTGCAGATCCAAATACCTAAACCCCACATGCACTATCATACATCTGGGACAAAGAAACAGCTCACTAAAGGCAGATTTGCAGTGTTGATGTATTAGCACCAGCCAAATTACAGATGAGGGCAGGCCACCTACATCCAGCCACATGTTGGTAACAAGCACTGCTGCAAACCAGAGCACACACCCAAATTTCATAGGCACATGGACATCAGTGTAACCAAGAGCACATGCACATAGGAGCTCTTCTCTAGAGCTGCCAACCCCAGTGTTCAAAAGTCATGAGTCAGCCTCTGCATCCCTTCCAGTCGAGGTTAGCTTAAAAGCTAGACATTGCAGAAAAAGAAGAAAACCAGAAACAGTATTAATTTGCCTCCTAGTTTCTAAGCCTTAGGTTAAGCCAGCCAGAGTGGCTGTCCTTTCCTTCCAGCCATTAGAGGCAGAAACTTTCTTTTCCTTGCTCAAAAGCTGAGGTTCTTACCTGATCACCTTCCCCCAGGACTTGAGCATTAGGAGGGAAATTTGCCAGATATTTTAAGACTTGGCAGTTTATTCAAAGCTAGCACTGTCCCCTCCCACAATCAATCAAATATGACACTAGGTGATTCAGGATTTGCAACAAGAGGCTTGTGCTAGCTGGTTAAGAGTAGAGGAGAGCTGTTGTCCACAACTCAGCCTGGAGAGTCTGATGGAAAGTTTTATGCCACCAAATCAGTGCTCTTCACTGAGTCCCTTTTCTAAGTGTTTCAGCAGGGTGACTAAAGGCTTAAACTGTCCATGGACTCTGAATGACCATGTTGTGACCATGGACCATGTGAATGGCTCTCTAAAATCCTCTATGCTGGAGGAGGTGCAGTGCGATGTCAGGCTGCAGAAAAACAGGGTTACTGGTGCAATCCTCCAAGAAGCAGCAAAAGCAGGGTATGAAAGCTGTCAATACCGGCACAGCAGTATTGACAGAACAGAAATCCCAGAGATTTCAGAAAAACACTCCCCTGATGCAACATGAACAACGCATGGGCACAGCAGAGAGGCAATACGAAAGGATCTGCACATCAAATTAGAGTTCTCCTCCTAGCTTGTGTGGCTCTTGTGACTAACCCATTCTCTTGCTGTTATGGGTTACCACAAACATCTCTGCAGGCTGAAACCTACCCTGGGGACTGTGATTTACTCTCCTGCCTTGAAGACCGGGGAGAATACAAAGATGCCCAAAGCCTGATAGCCAACCTGGTGACAACGTGCAAGGAGAAATCAAAGGTTACTTTCTCCTCTTATCATCGCCACACTGACTCCACACAGAGGTAACAAAAGCAAAGCAAGACTGCCTGAATGCCCTTTGTCAGCAGCAGAGCTAAACAAGGCCAATTCTGAATGGCAAAAGGCTGTGGAGTGAAGCTGCCACTAGAGATGATCATTGTTCACAGTATACCTTTGCCTGAATGCGGCAACAAGAATAATAAATTCTGACTGAAGAAAAACTGACAGCTCTTGCCATTTAAATATATGCCTAAAGGCACAGCTTAGAAGCAGGATTCTTATGTTATGAATAAAAAAACCCTTCAGTTTTCTTCTCCCTCATAGCAAAATCCTACAGAAACATCTCCCAGGTGGAGGGCTTACCTGAGCAGACCCTGCCATGTTCAACTCTGTGGAGAACAGAGCAGATGGGAAAGTCTGCGTCGGTACAATCCCGAATAGCCACTTCAGAAGGCAAGTGTTTATTTTACCCGGTTCCTCTGCTTTATGAGTTTGAGGCCGAATTTCCCTGCTGGCTTCCTGACTTTGCACATTTGGTTGAGCTGAAGGCATGAAGCACCAAGCACTTCTTTCAAACTCAGGAGCAGCAAAGGACTGCTGGGGCATGAACACATGAGCAGAGGGACCAAAGTTACAAGTGATTCTGTATATACCAGGAAAGGTGACCCAGATCTCAGGGTTAAACCATTGCAAGGAGCAACACTGCACTCCAGAAGAAGACAGCCACAACCCCTCAGCCCTCCACAGGTGTGAATGAGGCACACCCTAGGACCTGGAGGAGAGAACAGCGGTACAGAGAGATGAAGTCAAGTCTCACAGCGAACTCTGAGGCAGAGCTAAGGAGAGCTGATGTGCACTGACTCCTAGCTACACCCAGCTACCAGGATCACCTCCTCTTCACCTTGCACTTCTTGCCTTCAGGCCCTGAGGCTGTTATAACTGGATAAGCTAAAAAAGCAAAGGAATCAAGCAATGAAAAACTCCTGATCTGGATTAGGCACGCAGCTGACTTACCCGGTACTTCCACAGCACGGCCAGGCTTTCTCATCGGCCAAGCTGCACATACAGGTAGTGCACAATCCAAATGAAAAATCAGACAAATAACAAAGGGTACTGTTAGCTGCAGGGTTTCCCCAAGGCCTTCACCCCTCACGGGGTGGCTGCACCCAGAGCCACATGGAAAACCCAACCTGGCTTGGAGCATGCCAGCAGTGGGATGCACAGATTCACTCTGCATCCCCAAAGCAGTGCTGTGCCTGGGCTGCTTGGCACTTCGACCACCCTCCACCATGCAGACACACTGCCTTACTTTGGGCTGAAGCTCCTCACACCCTCTTCACCCAGACTACGTGCATCTGGTGATATAGAGGGTACTGGATCTGGCGTGCCCAGTTCCCCCCACATCCCCAAGTCTACTGATCGCTAAGTCAGAGGTTTCTATGTCCAGCTAAGCTATTAACAAAGCAAGCATCCCAAGACATCAGTTAAGTCTGTTACGCCATACACAACCAGCTCACCAGCAAATTCCCTTGAAGCAACTCCATCACTTGTTTCAACCTGCCGGCGTAAAGATGAACAGCTGGCAGGAGGATGTTAAATACTGTTTCAGGCTGCTCTTGAGAAGGTTGTGTGGGAACCATTCACACTCTTCTCCTGAGCGCATGTTGGTGCGAATGCAGTACGTTACTCATTGCTATGATCATGCAGCTACAGCAAGGGGAGCGTCTTTGTTCCTGCCACATGTATCTGCCTTAAAGGGGACATGAAAGCTGCTGGGTTTGTTTTACACTGGGATCCATGCCTTTTTTCCCCCTTTCCCACATTTTCAAATATAAACAGCTGGAAGCCCTTCTCCAAACTGTTCTCCCCTGCTTGCTTCTTTTTTTTTTTCCTTTAGGACAATGTTAATCAGGTCTTCCCTGATTTTGCCAGATAATTTTCTGGAGAACTGAGAGATAGTTATTTTTTGATTGAAGGGCTGGAGCGCCACACAGCTAATGAAGACATCCTTTCCCCAAAAAGGGTTTGATAGTAGAGACAGCCAAAGCAAGTGACTACAGGAATCTTTCAGAGCTTCTCGCATTACAGGCACAGAGAAGAGATCATCCTCCTCTTTGTACACTTTAAACGTGAACAACAGAGCCCCATATATTTAATTCCCATGTACACTGCTCGGTCTCCTGCATTGCAAGCAAGGTTATGTCATGAGAACTCCAGCACAGCACATCCTTACCCATCAATTTTGGGAACCAGGGCAGGGCTGTGGTAAGCAGCAGACCAAGAGGGACATGGTTTTATTCCCTATAGGATCTCCACACGCTCCCCTACCCCCACCCCACTCAGAGGAAGCAGCGGGGAAAAGAGGAGCATGTTAGATGCTTCAGTCTTTGGTCTTTTTCATATCTGAAATACAAGTTTCTTATTAACAGATAATGAAAAAACCCTTTCATCCTCTACACCCCAACCTAATCTTTAAATACCTAGTGAAATATAAGTAATTGAGAGATGCTTTTAGCAGCTGTGGGCTCAATCATCCCTTTCATGTACATAGACAAAAGCTGACTAGGACTAAGGATTGCTTAACTTAAAACTGACAAAGTTTGATCTCTGTGCTGGCAATGAATATTAAAAGCAATGATGAGATTGACATTATCTAGTTGCACTGTAGCTTCAATCTTTACTATATAAATGCTCCACTCCTCAGTTCTTACTGCAAGGATCTGAGTCAGGAAAATACAGCTCAGGCTGACATCTTCCAGAAGTGCCTGCCACAGCCCAGCTCTTGGGGTGCCAAACTTAAGACACTTAAAAGGCTCAGCTTACAAAGCAACATGATTTCCTGAGAACACACACAAATAAAAACACTCCTGTCATGTGCTGCACACACGTTCAAGGCTTCGAAGAGGCACCGCTTGATTTTTCTAGATGTAGGGCAACGTTGTGAAACCATCTTCTTCACCTTTCACAGCCAGCTCCGTTCTCCGAGAAGGGACTGCATAGCGGCAGTAACGAACTGGAGCTCTCCCACATGCTCCAGGGACCACATTAGCTACAGTTTCTGCTCTGAATGATGACAGATGTTTCCCTGAATGTGCAGAATTCATTTCTTCTCCCTAAAGAAACATCTTAAAAGCTGCTAAGTGGCTCTAACTGAATGAGCAGTGGTTAAACAAGGGCATAAGACACAACAAGGAAGTTGCCAAAATGCTTTCTCTCTTTAAATAGGAGGAGAATGCACCATCACCTGCACAGACTTGCTCCAATGCCCAAATTACTCTCACCACAAAATATATACCTTATTTCTAGCTCCAGCTCTTTCAACCACTGTTTACAATTGCTTCTTGGTGGGCTGGGTTAAAGAGCACCTCCCTCAACTGAGAATGACGTCCTCGTGCAGAAAACTACAGGCTAAGGTCAAGTCATATCATACAGGATTCTTTCTAACCCAAAAGCTGTACTTCAGCTCTCACATTAATCAGAGCCACTACATGATCCAATGACAACTCATGTTGTATTTTGTAGTGGCGGTGGGAGCTGTTTCCAAGTAACAGAGCTAAAACCTTGGGCTGCCCAAGGTCGCAGAGGATATCTCTGCTGCAGAGCATGCTTAGGCACTTCTGCAGCTGCTGCCCTGAACTCTGCAGAGAGCATACAAAGCCTCTCATCAGGGGATCCCCTTGTATGTTAAACCTGGGGCAGCTGGTTTCTCTGCAGCTGTAGAACAAATCTAAGCAGAGCTCTCACATGGGCTGACAGCCCCACCTATTCTGCAGCAAGGACATCGGCTGCAGCAGCACCACTTGCCTCTCCACAGCAGCGATGTTCTCCTCCAGCTCCCCAGGCTTCCCCTCTCTGCTGCTCTCACCCCACAGTGATGTGTGAGCATCGCTGGCAGGCTGGTCCCACCCTGACACCAAGCCTCAGCGCTCTTCTGGACTTACCTCTTCAGGCTGCCTCACAGTACCAATTTAATCACTACAATTCCAGAGAGACAGGGACTCACATCTTGCTACCTCCCCCCCCACGCCCCCCCAATTCCTTTGAAAAGAGACATTTGCTATTAGTCAACCAAGAACAGTGTTTTCACCAGCAGATGTTCTCCTTCAGCATCTTGTCATAGTTTGTGCTCTTAAATCTTTCCTAAGTAACGAGATGCTTGCTGAAAGCTGATGGTCAAGCACTCACACAGCAAAATCCAGCTAGGCCTGGCCACTTTGCAAGTAAGGTATTGTTTTACTATGCTTGAAAAAAGGTAAAAAATCCCAGCACTGGGCATAAACAAGCTGACTGTACATAATGGACATTGTTAGGTGTCTGAATAGGTCACTGACTCAAAGGAAAGTTCAGCTCCACAATGCAGGTCTTGAGCTCTGAATACCAAGCAGAAAGCATCCCTGTGCACTCACGCCCCACGCATTCAGTGCAGCTGGATCTTTTTGTATTTCTCACTGTCCATTTCCTCCTGAATTTCCCTAGTTTCCTTCCATTTGTATTATGAGCCTTTGTTCTTTCTCTGCCCTCTTCCTCCTACTATTTTGAAGTGTACAGATGGAGTCTAAGGGTGGGGAAGCAAGCAGAGTCACAGCACATTAGAAAAACAACTTTCGCAGCTTACATCTACTCATAGTAAAAATAGGATAAACAAGCTCTAGCATTGTATAGAAGTAGTGATCCCTGTTGCAAGAGTACCCTGCCAAACTGCAGCTACAGCCACAAAGAATTTTGTCTCTATCTAAAGTGTTAAAACTGGGCCCTTTATGAAATTCATTTAATCCTAGTATTTCCTAGCTGTTCAAACCTTGGTGGGGCTTTCCACCAGGACTCCCATTGTCCATCGTGGTGGAATATTCTTCTTCCCAACATCAGGTCTTGAAGTACCGCAGCAGTCTGTACAGTAGTTATCCCAACTCTGAACATGGCTTAACTGAGACATCCTGAGCAACTGATCTGCGCGTCTCTACAGTCTTTCAGTATAGGAGGAAGGTATTAGCACATTGACAGCCTGGGTTTGGGTCTGATACTGACAAGCTTCTCCTTTGGACTCAGACAAGTCACAGATTACCTACTAATGAGATGAATTTTGTAAGAAGCACCCGCTGTGAAAAACAAACCCAGAAGCTGGGGTCATTGATGTAAGGCTCCAGGCACATGCACTGGCACTGGGAAAGCCCAGCTGGGAGAAGGACAAGCTGAGAGAGACAGTCACCCCAAATGTGGAGGGTTAGAAAACAGCACTAAAGACTGAGCCAGGGAAGTGCTGAAAACACGTACAGGAGGAGTTGTCTAAGTGCTTGTCAGCCTCACTTTGCTCTAGATTTCATGACTGGAAGTGCTCACCATTGAGGTCCAAGACACCCCGTGATCTCAGGGGCGCTGTGGGACCAGGGTAGGTCCTGCCCCGACAGAGCAGCGCTCACCACTCCTGCTCACACCAGTACAGACAAGCTTTATATCGTGCAAGTTTTCTACAGCCTTTCTTTCCAAATATTCAAAGACAACCTGTGTGCATTACAACTACCACCAGGACTTCTGCAGCACTCGAGACTACCAGAGCTGTCAGCTCTTTCAGTGATAATAATCACCTGTCAAAAATGCAGATCAGACTGGAGGATAAATAAGGGTTTAAAGGAAAAAATATGAATAAGTACCTGGAGCTGTAGCCAAGGCAATCAAGACTGAATTCAGCTGCTTTGGTAAGTACCTTTTAATGCAACACGTTCCTCTTCCAGTGCAGGAGTCCTAGGGTGACTCCACAATAGTTTTGTGCCTGTGGCTTTAAATTTGCTAATAAATAGCCTATGCACTCATGCGCATGATGGATGTGGGGAGGGAGAAAACAAAGATTTCAGAATATAAGAACAGTATTTGTCACTTGCTTTAGATGGTGTGAGAGGCAGTTTCCAGGCTCTTGGACATGGGAGGAATATTTTCTGTTCCATTCCTGATGTGCTTGGCTGCCTTCTGCCAAAACCTGTTTTAAATCCATTAATGAAACTAGGCCGAGTCTGCATAACTTCTTAATTCCCCGGTGGAAAGAGGGCACTTGAGTATATTTCTGGGAATGACAGACACCCACCATTCCCACCACTGTCATGCAAAGCACTGCTCTCTGGCCAGCTCCCTCCTCAAAACCCACTTTCTCCTTGGAATACCACCCCAAGTTGTCATTGATTGCTTTAGGGAGAACACAGGAACTTGATGAGATTCACTTTTCTCTTTATAGCAGCACCTCACTACATTAGCGAGTCCTACATTGCTGCTGTGTTTGCATCCAGTTTCATACACATTAGCAAGATCACACTCACGCACATGGATCAGGTCTTGACACCCATCTGCTCTGAGGTCATGAACAGATCTGCTCCACGTAGTAAGGATAGTGGGAATGATAAGGAAGGCTTTTTATTCCTGTATTGCCCTGGGCCTGCTCTAAAGGGACCCACCCAGCACCACTTCCATTCCCCCTCTCCTCAAGGGAGGAAGCACAGAAGAGCAGCGATGCATTCCTCCAGCTCCACGCAGCATGGAAGAGCTGGGGAGATGCTCCTAGCAGGAACTAGGTTTGGCAGCTCCAGAACCAATCCTGCTGCCAGGAACTGAAACGGTCCCCAGCAGAAAGCAGGTGGCTCTTTGCAGATCCAAGCACAACCTGGAGAAGTCCCTAGGGACAGAGAAAGACCTGATCTATAAGATCACAGGTGGGCCTGCAAAGACATACCCATGTGCTGACATTCATGTTATAAGCAAGGTTCATTCACTTCCATACAGCAGCTCCCAGGACTTCAGTTTGCATGAGCTGAAATCCTTTACAGACAGAGACCACTGTTAGTAGCGACATGAGCTGTGCCTAGGACAGAGCCTTTCTCCAGAGATCTGGAGAAGAGATGGCAAACACGTCTTATAGAAAAATCAGAATTATTCCAGCGTATGAAAAGAAAACCCTCCTTCCCAGAGTGTTAAGGCACTAGTAGACTACATTGTTTAAAAAACCAAGTTAAAGGACACAGCAACAGCTAATAAAATGGGCACCAGTTCCGTTACAGCAGCAGTATTTTTTGGCAGAAGTATTTTAAGGCTAACCTCCTGTTCCATGAACAGTGGCAGCATAAATGGGAAGGATCACTGAGTCAGCTTTTGCTTTGGGCTTCACAATGCGCTCTATGTTTTCCAGCAGGCTATAATCTACCAGGGAAGCTGAAGTGGGGGGAGGGGGTGAACATAAGAGCTCTGAATAAATGTGGAAAGAAATATATTAAATTCAAGCCTCTGTTTAATTAAAAAGCTGAAGAAAATGATAATCAGTGTCATAGGTCTGAGTGAGCTATGAACTGCAAAGACCACAGGCACTAGCAGTTGCATGTATGTGACCACAGCAATGCTCTGCTGGGACATGAAATATTTTTTCTTGCAACTCTATGCAACACATGATGATGTTATCCTAATATCTTAACATACATGCACGTAGAGCAGCTTTCAGAACAGGAGATACTGCAAGTCATCCGTTGTCCAAAGGTTGTGTCTAACCCAGGACTTTGTCTCTAGCACTGCCCCAGAGCACGCACATAAGGAAAGATGAAAGTTCAAGTGTAAAATGATCCTTCCTCGCTGTACCTTTCCTGCCTCAGGAAAACAAGCTCATTTGGGAAAGATTAAGATCTTTAACTAAGACTGAAGTTCCTTCACAATTTAAATCCCATCCACCTCTTCCCTGACATTGGCTCCAGCACTCAGCTGTTGCAGAGCTGTTTTAGCATGCGACGCTGGCAGTCAGGCTAGTTTCAGCTAGTGCACCAAAATAGCTCAGCAAAAAGATCCAGCAAGCATGGATGTGAGAGGAATAGCAGGAACACAACGGCCACTGGCCAGATCTTCTGGCTGATGCTGCAGTGGAGCCTCAGCCTGAAAGAAGTGTCATGCCCAGGACCACTCTGCTAACAGTATATTTTCCAAGTAGCCAGGAAAAGCTTTTATGTTTATATAAAGGACTTGGCAGAGAAAAATAACTTCCTCTCATTTACTCTCTCCACATTGAGTGAAACTTCAGTTGAATTAAGAGACTGGGTTGCCATTCCCCTCCCTGTCCCCACAGCCTCTCAGTGTGGTTTGCTTTTTTTACATGAAGACAATTATCCTAAAGTTTCAGAAGCTTGCCTTTCCTTTACCAACTAAACATACTAAGGTGCTTAAACTCTACAGGGCAGTGTATGCAACTGGCACGCACACTAACTCATGACAATGTGCTCCCACGCTACTACCTGATGCATCAGATGCTGAGACCTCTCTGGCACAGGACAAAAGGTGAGTCCTCTCCTGCACAGCTTTACCTTGCCCAGATGAGTCTGAGCTGTGCTGTTCTCTGCTACCCTCATCAACAACTACCCCTGTATTCTGAAAATTTCTCCCCACAAGAGCTACACCCTACAATGGAACAGCCTGCAAAAATTAAATAACCATTGACTACTTGTTATGTTATAGACAACACTTACTACAACCAGTTAACATAAAAGCTGGTGCTGAGATGCAGAAAATATCCTACAGTGAGCTCCTCATCTTCACAGCAACTGGGGAGGAAGGGGGCTGCAACGCCCAGACAAAGCACCAGACCTCTGCTCACTGCTACACAGCCAGTCTGCGTGCCTCGACAGGCACTACCCAGCAAATCCTGTTCGGAGAGAGCTTATTAGACCAGGCGCAGCAAGGCACAAAGCCAGCTCAGACTTGGAAGCAGCACAGCTCAGCCTGCACAAAGCTATGCCTTTGCTAGTAAGCCCTCCAAGAACTGGCAGGTATGCCATGTGTGGAGCCAGCTCAGGGGTCCGCAGGCCCCTGTTACAGTTTATTCACAAGCCATGTGATGTGTCCTTTGCTGGGGAAGGGGCAACTGCACATGCAAGAAACCCAGCATGTTCTGACTGCTTATTTACTCTACATGTGTGGCTTGAAGTCCTAAAAGGATCAGAGAGATGAGAACGAGAGTTACTTTTTAAAGTTTCTCAGCCCTTACCGTGTCTTCTGAATGACTGTTCAGCTAATTAGCTGATGAAGAACCACACAGCAGAACTATTCTGTACTCTCTGAACTGAGACTCTAGAGATGATGACGACCTACCACATCCAACTCACCATGCCTCGAGCATTTCCAAGGAACAGGGTCTTCACCTCTTCCTCCACAGCAATCAATCCACAGGCGCCTAGGTTTCTGGGCAGCTGCTTTCTTTTCAGTTACATCACAAATCAAAGTAAATAAAAAAAACCCTGTCAGAGGCCTCTTCTTAAGACTCAGTCTGAATCTTTCCTTTCCCATTTTCAGCCCCACAAGTTCACAGCCTGTAGACGCAAGAGGACCTAATCCATTATTTCTGCATCTGAAGCATGTTATCACTTTGCAAAGCTCTTTCTTTTATTTTGCACAACACTGAATTCCCCATGGCATTCAGCACAATCTCTGAGCTAATGCTTCAAGGCTCCCAGACTGTCACAGCCACAGCCCTGTTATATTGGTATCAATATTTAAAACCAAAAGGCCCTCTTCCTCCAACACAATCTGCGTTTCCAGGTTTATCACAAACAGTAAAAAAATGCATGCACGTACTCTCAGCTCAAGGTGCACATACAAAACCAGATTCACTCATGCATCGGCCAGACAGCTGACACCTGTCCTGACATTTATCTCCATGTATGAGGAGGAAAGATGAATCACAGCTATACAGCTCTGGAGTTTGCCCTTGGTCAAGTTGGTAAACGTCATAAATCAGCCACTGTGAATCCTCAAATACAGAGACAGGCACCTAAAGAGAGCTGGAGAGCAAGAGGGGCAGCAGCGAACTCCTCTGAATTAAACAGGCATAAACACAACCATGTCCTAGTGACATCTAAAAACCCACAAAAGCAGAGCTCAGGCAATTTGCTGTATTCTGGGAAGTTCTGGCGTATTTGTAACTGTTTCAAACAATTTGTTTGACAATTAGCTACCGCAGTTAATTAACCTCAGAGAAAGGAGAGGAGTCTTCATTTATTGAGGTCTTCAACTCAGATTAGCTAAAATCCTTTACCAGAAAGGCCAAACAAAGGCCACTGGTTTGGCACAGGGGTGCCTGGGGAGAAGCGTGCCATGCAGGAGTTTAGGCCAGATGAACTCATGAGTGTTTCTGGCCCTCAGCTTTAGCAGTCAGGCAGAGGTTGTAGCTGAAAGTAGCTGACCAAGGAGCTATTTTGCAGGCCTGCCACATCAGGCATGTCCAATTCAGACAGGTTTTTTTTGGGGTTTTGTTTTATTAAAAACCTCTTTCCCCATACAACCAGACTTTTCACTTAAAAGCAGCAGCATTTAACCCAACAGACACGAAGGCTACATGGAAAGCGAGTACTACAAGAAAGGCAATCCAGAAGCTTGGAATCAGCCTCAGATCTGGGAAACCTCATCTGCCAGACTTCCCGGGTAACCTCAGGCAAGCCAGCTGCTGGTGCCTTCACTTCTCCGTTTAACAGTCAGAATGAAGATGTTAACCACACCGCAGTGATGAGGATCAGGCAAAAGGCATCTCTAGGGGCGTACACAAACAGGACAGTTGGTCCCAAACTTCTTCCACCTATTCCAATAACAGTATCAGTACCTTCAGCATACATCACAAACCCACTATTAGTGCTCAAATTCTCTAAAGAATGATGCTAGAGCCTAGAGTCTCTCCTGCAAAGCACAGCTCCTGGCAAAGGAAGGGCACTGAGGGTTTGCATTTTTTCATTGCTCCCCAAAGAAACCCAGTATCAGCAAGAGGACAGGGTGGGCTTGTAAAGGCACTGTGTTCCCAATGCAGCTGTACATACTGCCCAAAGTTGCTTCAGGCTGAGAAGTTTGTGATGGTTTAGTCTGCCAGCGTGGACAAAACTAGACTGCACTCAAAGCCCTCCTTTCATTTCAGGCATGGATCTGACTCCAAACAATCTTTTAGAGTGACTTCAGACCCTGCACTTTTACTGGCTAAGAAGTATATGAGCTGACTGAAGTCCCCATCCCAGCATAAACAGGGTTTAGTATTCACCCCACTGAATCCCAGCTACTGAGCTCTTGGGGCTTCCAACAGCACTAGGGGCTCAGACCTTCTTCCATGAGCCATCTGTCCTACGGAGCAAGTAGTGGCAATAAATCTGCATCTTGTGAAGGTTTTTTTCCCTCCTGTGTACTATACCTAGCTGTAAGCCATGAAGCCAATCCACCACCAACAAATGCAGAGGCACCCTCAAAGCCTTCCCTGTCACCCTGAGAATGGGATTGCTGGAAAGCCAATCCAGCTTGCCTTGCCAGGCTTCTGGTTCAGGGTTATGCCCTGTAGTAAAGTTACACCCAGCACAGAGTGAGATACGCTAACTGGTCGATATGGAGATATGATCAACGCTACAATGCAACACAGGAGGTGTGGAAGGGGGAGGAAAAGCACAGCAAACAGGAGACAACTGCAGGGTTTGCTTTGAGAATCTTAGACTGAGAACAACTTGGGAGTTTCCAGGACCATCCCAGGCTCCCTCAGTTTGTAATTTTGATACAGAAAATGAAGACTTCATGACTCCAATGGCTGATATCCAGCCACTCCCCTTGCCAGCCTGTCATACATCAAGCAAAGCAGAAGCTCTGGCACAAAGACGAGCACATGTAGGAAATGTGCCAATTTCTGCCTGGGTTTTAAGCCCCAGGACACCGAACTCAAGGTTTTCCACAACCTGTGGCAGAGCCCGCATGGATTTATATTCTCAGTCCTGTCCATATAATCTCATTGCCTCCGAAAGGAAGAGCGTGGCCAGAAATCCCGTGGCCAAAGATGACACTCATTTATTTGTTTACAGTTGTCTGTGGTGCCAATGCTGTCCCTCCCAAGCTACCCCAGACCTGACACTGAGTCCCATACTTGTTAAAGATGACTTCAGCAGGTAAGGATAATGCAGCATGAATACCTACTGACCCAGCACAACATGAGCATGGCAGGTCGTGGAGCAGGAAGGTATCAAAGCTGACCAAAGGATCCCCGTGCCACGCAAGAGACAGGAAAGCACTCCTTATAACAGCAGTGCTACCTACTTCCCATCCAGCTCGCCTACTGCTAAAGGAAGGAGGCAGAAGGCAATTTTTTTTCCAGGAGACATTTGTTTGTAATGAAGGAAGTTGAGGACAGTCAGCTCTGTAATGTCCCTCAACAGCTATGACCAACAGCCTCTTACTAATATTCACCAACACTTTTACTCCCAAAGGCTTTGAAGAAAAGTTAGTATGAAAAAACCCTACCCGTTTTTCTGAGTGCAGATATTCTACTCCCATAAAAGATTCAAACCCTGCCCTGCAATCACAGCACTGACCAGGGGAAAGCCGCTAAGCATCTTGACTGTCCTGTAGGACTAGTAAAGCTGATGATATACTACTCCTTCAAAGGTTTCTTAAGAGCCCTTGTTAAATGCAGTGGCCATGAAACCATAAAGCGAGGAAGGAGACCGCTATCTTGTACAGTCTTCAGAGTCAGCCCAAAGCACATGACCTGTTTTGTACTGATCTGTTTGCAGAGGCCATGTAATTCTCTAGAAGTGGTTTTGTTTCCAAAACAAATGCTACACACTCTTCTTTGACTTGGGAAAGTAGAAAAAAAATCCCCCCCCGACACAAACAGCCAAACAGTGCTGGCAAGGCTCGCAAGTGCAAGCGTGTGAGCAGGAAAGGAAACAGAGCCCTTCCAGCTTTCCAAAGGGTTATTGCAAACAGCAGGGAGGGAGAAGGGATTTTACACATTAGGAAAAATACCGTGATGGTGCTTGTCCTTAAAGTGAATGCTGCACAACAAAAGGCCCTGGGCTGCATTGTCTGTTTAGCACTTCTCTAATGCAAAACGTGCGTTATATGGCAAGAGGGAGACCCTGGGTAGCAGGGTGTATATCACAGGAACTATTCCTGGCTGCAGCACAGATCAGCGTGCCGGGTGCTGTACAAACCACTGCTGAACCACCTTCACATTTTTCTGGCCTTTGCTGTGCATCATCCAAAGCCTACAGCAAAGCCAAGGACGTCCCCGCATACCACTCTCCAGAGAGTTAGAGATATCGTATATACCAGCTGCTTCCTCAACCATCCTGCAATGAGAAATCTGCAGGTCACAGATGAAGAGGCAGGCATGCTGCATACCAGCCATCGTGTAAGGAAACAGCATGACCACACTGGAAAATTACTCTTTCAGCGCTCTCCCAAGAAAGTTTAATAATCTCATCTTTCACATGCTTATGCCTCTGCTGGTTTTTTTGCAGAGCTTCCCTGTGTGAGCATACTGGCAGGGATGCAGCTCCTGACGCGTCAGTAAGGTTAGCCTGCCTCTAGCAGCAGGGAAGGGGGGGGAGATGAAGCCTTCGGCTGAATTCCCACCGGCTTTGCATTATGAAAGCCATGAGCTGCAATCAGCCAGCCTTTACGAGTTTGCTTTAACCCCCTCCTTGCTGCCAAACAAGCATCTCAACCAACCTCCTAACAGCATACATATACCGGTGACACATAGCATACATACACTCAACCACACTCAAGCACATACTCAAGCAAAACAGGCAAGCACCTAAAGAACAACCATTTGCTTTCTTTTGGTGAGTTTTTTCCAAAAGGTGCAGGTTGTCCCTGCGCTTGCACTCATGGGTGCTGCAACCCAGCCTGCTGCTCTCAAGCCTGCAGCTTAAGGGAAAAAAAAATAGTGCTACAATCCAACCCCGCACATGCCCAGGACTTGTTACTTCAAGAAATGCCATCATTGTTCTCAAACCCAGGCAGTCGGGTGATGAACAGGCATCTGTATTGTCCTCTGGCTGCCTGGAGGCTTATAGCAACAGCGCTGAAAGAGTTCCTGAAAGAGTATGAAAAGCTACTGCACAAGGTCAGATCAAACTCATATATCCATGATTATTTGCTAATAATCGATAGTAGATGCTATGAGAACAGAGAAGAGAGGGCACAAAATACATCTTCCCCTGGGATTCCAGAAAAACAAGCAGTCTCCAACAGAAACTTCAAATAAATCACTTTGCTCCATGCCTCAGCGGGTACAAGAGCATCTCACACCGTCCTCGCGCACCCAGAGGGACATCTGCGCGGCTGCTGCCGACGCAACACCAGTTATCTGCCTCTGCAGAGGGTCCCTCAGTACAGCAACAGCCCCAAGGACCACACTTGCTCTGAAGATTGCAACAGCAAGGGCTCTGGGGCAAAGCCGACTGGGCTGTAACCCAACACATCAGGAAGGCTTTGAACCTCCTTGGATAGGGAAATAAAGTACTCCATGGCTTGGCAGACTGGATTAGAGCACCCTGGAGGGCTTGAGACAGTCTGGAGCTTGTTTAAGGTGCCCTTTCAGCTCAGCCTGTGCACCAGTTCACTTGAGGCTCAGGGTTTCAGGCAGGAATAAGTAAGGGGAGTGCAAAAACTGGGGCAGTCTGCCACCTCCACGCCAGGACAGCAATAGCCAAAGTGAACCCAGCCATGCTAACCATCCTCATAGCCAGAAACTGGCAGAGGAAATCCCCATGGCCGGGGCAGACACTTGCTCAGCCTCTCTCAGGCTTTTTCTGGAAATGAACAAAAGAACAGTTGCGGAGATTGCTGCCATCCAAAGAGGTCAGAGCTCTGAAGAGAGACCACGCACCCTTCAAGAGCTCAGCGTCACACCAACATCTCCTTTAAGACAGGAAGGGAGAAAGCCAGCATTTTAGTTGGCAACTTTAACCCTAATCGCTTGACTTCACATCTTGATATCAAGCCAGCCAGACTGGGCATGCCTGTTTTCTAAGCCTAGTCCTGCATGAGGCTGACAACCTAGCATGCAGATCAAAGTTTTGGCTAACAAATGTGCTGGAAAATATTGGTGTGCTGATTTTCCATGAATGAGGCCACTAGTATGTGATTTTCCATGAATGAAGCCACTAGTATGCGAAAAGCCTGAGGCAACAAGACTGCCTGAAAGCAGGGAGCATTGCTCTGCTCTGACTGCCACTCCAGCCTTACTTAGCTGGTTCATATTTTATGAAGAATGATTCAGCTGAACTTGTTCCTTGACGTGAGAAAAAGGGAGGAACACGAGTGTGGGAAAGCAAGAAGATGTAACAAGCATCTGGTATGGGGGAGACACTCAAGGGACATGGTGCAGCTCAGTTAATATGCAAGGAGGCACTATAAAACCAAAATAAGACAGGAGTGGAAACAATCTTCTTGGTAGACACACCCCCAAGCCATGGCACAGTTGGGAACAGGAGCTCTTAGCATCCACCTCCAATCTCAGGCTTTAACCATAAAGCAAGGCTGCCCCTCTCACCTCTCACTCCAGCCAGACTGAGTCTAACATGGGAAGATACAGGGGCTTCCCTCTGCAGCCTTGCAAGGGGTCTGGAATAAAAATACATCTGGCTTTGTTCCCCATTAGCGGTTAATTTCCTCAATCATTTTCACAGAGGGAGAAAGAGAAATGCTCATGATCTAAGAGATGAAAGCAAATGAAAATAAGCCTCATAAAACCTGTACTGCCCTAAGGGAAAACTGCCCCACAACTTTCATTGAGGAATTATCAAAGGCCCCAGACTGGTGGGGGGTTGTTTGTATTTTAAGACAGATGCTTTAGAGAATATAAGTCCTCAAATAGCTGAGATTCCATTCTGCTGACCCTCCCATGAGACTAGAAAAAGAAACAGCTGATCCCAGTTAGTCCGGCCTGGGGATCCAGCTTAGCCACATCACGACAGAGGACTGAAGCAAGGTACAGAGCCATACAAGCACTGCTAAACTTCTTTCCAATAAGATGCCACTGCCCCAAGCAAAAACAACCACACACTCACTAGCATGGCCACAGGAAAGGACAGAATGAAGCTAAAAAATCTCATTCATTCCTATTGCAAAATAGAGACTGGGGGTAGAAGGCATTGACTCATTTAGCCTGAGAACAAGAAAGGATTGCTCCTGAGAGACTAGTTTAAAAGAAGGATGTTTAGTGCATGTTTTGCTTTGAGTCTGGGAGAGTGGGTACGAAACTTCCCACACTCAGAGCTCTGTTTCTTATCAGAAAAGACTTAACATAAGCTCAAGAGCAAAAACTGTTTGGAGAAGGGGCAAAGACCCAAAGTAGCAGAGCTGTCCCACCCCAGTTAAGCCTCAGAGGTGACTGCAGCCCTGGATAAGCCTGTCTGCAGGTACTGGTCAGCTCCCTAGCACAGGATCCAATGGCGGTACGGCCACAGCTCACAGCTTGGACAGCCCGACTTACTTTGCTTCTCAGCTGGGCTGCGAAGCCCAAGCCAGTCCCCTTGCTGCTGCCAAACCTGCGCCAGCCAGAGATTGGCATCCTCACTGCTGTGGGCTCTGTAAGGGGTCTGATTTCGTGTGACACTGGAAGCCTCAGTCCATGCTGACTTCAAGAGGGGAGGCAGATATTCAGAGGATTAGGTTGTCTGGCATGCTTTAGAAGTGTGCAGCAATCAGCATCTTATTTACCACGGCTGATGGAAACCCTTCTCTTCAATACTGAACCAGCCATCATTCTTCCTAATGACAAAGCTCCCCTTCCCCGCACATACAAACACCTTTCCACACCGATCCCCATGGGGTAATTAATTTCAGTCCACCTAGCAATAAAACCAAGATACTCCAAAAAATCACCCAGCCTCATTACCACATTAATTCAAGGAGTGGATATGCATAAACCAGTAGACAGACACTAACAATGAATAATTAAAACAAAAATAAAAACAACAAAGGATCTAAGACCTGAAGAGAAATTACTCACTTGGAACAGCTACCACCACATTTAATCTTTCACAACCAAAGTATACGAATAGGAAATAAGTAAAACTAGCTCTAGGGCACATGAATATTGCCCCTGGCTGGTTCATCTTGCTGTGCACAGAAAAATATGTCGTGTACTACTCACACCCAGACATTTGGCTATGGTGCAAGGGGCTGGATCTCTCCATCTGGGAGAACAGCACTCTCTGGAGCACAGTAAGGGAAGCGCAGGAGAAAGCTGAGAAGCTCTGAAATCACTAGCAAGAACAGAGCTATTCAATTGCTTAAGTGACTACTGAAAAAGCCTCCACCTCCCCCAAAGGTCTTGATTACTTGCTTTATTTGCATCCTTGTTCAGCCCATACAAGCAAAATGTGCAAGAGTTTTAGCTAAATAACTGCTTGCAGTTGATGCTGAGCTGAAATTGGACTGTAAATAACTGCTTTCTGAAGAAAAAAAGCCTGTGGGATTGCTGTGAAATGAAATTGCTCCATGGAGGCATGCAAGTGCTGCAGCACTTGCTCTAGATCATTTAAGGTTTACAGAAGCTGAGGGCCTGTGCCCATCTCACCAGTGTCCACTTAAGATCTGAAGTAACCAGTTTTGGTCATGACAGCAAAGGGATCCAGTTAGCTCCAGCCAACTCATGCAGAAAGAGCATCTTTTGCAAGAAAAATCTTTGGATGCAAAGCAGCTCCTAGGAGTAGCCGGGCTGGAGGGAAAGTTAGCTTAGAAATTACAGTAACAGGTGAGGATGCTGCAAACAGGCTCCAGGTTCTCCCACCATCCATATCCTCCCACAAAGACTGCCACCATTCCTCCTCCTGCACATTGAAGATGGGAGAGAAGTCATGGACAGATATCTTCCTGCTGGAGTCCCTCTACTCCAACATTAGCATGCAGCAGAGTAAATGACTTCTAAAAGAAAAGGCCTGAAGCTTTTCACACCATTTAATGGTCAGTCCATGTGAACTGCTCTACTGTAGACTAGGGGAGAAAAGCATCTACGATGAACATGCTAGAGTTTATCTTGCTTGCTTTGTTTAGGGCAAGTATGTGTCTCTGGGTCAGAGCTTTCTTGCAGTGCCTCTTCCTGCTGGGTCTTGCACCGAGGTCCAAACCCTCGCAGACCTAACTCAGCCTGGGGGTTGACAAGCCACCACACCTCCTGAACTCCATGGGAGTGGTGCCTGCTTTCTTCAAAGGCAAATTTTACCCTGTGTTTATACCAGCCTACAAGGCATGAAAAGGCCTAGGACGTCACACATCAACCACTGTAATTTCAGGCAGGATCAAACAGAAAAGCAACAGCTGGGCTGAGTGTGCAAGTCCACATTTAATTACAAATGGTTTTGGTAATAAGCAAAGGCAAGAACAAAGTCAGTGAAAAACCTCCCTTTTTATTCCTGGCTCCTGTTCAGGCCATGTAGAAACAGCTGCCTAGAGGAGAATCTCAAATAAGATCCACCAAATACATTTTTTTTCATTTCCAGGACTGCTACAGTAGCACTGTTCCCTATGCAACGCTGCTGTGCTTTGACAAGCGTCAAGGACTGATGGGCAGATCGCAGCTGCTCCCGCCGAAGGGCTCAGGTCTGTGCAGGTATTTCCCAGCCTGTAGCTCAACCCCACCCGGTGTGTCTCAAGTCACACATGCACAAGTACATGCACACAGTCATTCTGCAGTAAGCTGCGTGGAGGATTTCATTTGCTTTAACATCCTCTAAATATGAAATGGTGGTTGCAAAACAGGATTACTAGGGCAGAGGACGATGGACACAGCTCAGGGGTCCTGCCTGGCCTGGGGATGGGGCAGAAAGCAGGTCTCAGAGCACCAGGGATGCCCACAGAGCTGACTGACCCCTCCGTCAGGTCATGCACTTACAGCCAGGAGCTACTCTTGCTGCCCCCAAAAGGCCCTGGAGCAGTGGTAAAGATAGGAAACAGGCCCTAAAACACAAAGACAGACAAGAAGGCTTAGCAGGGTGGGTGAAGGGCTTTTTTTGAATACTGGGAGCATTCCACCTGCTTTTTGTGACAGCAAATTAGAAGGGATCAGTGGATCCCCTCATCACACCTGATACCTCTGACAGCATCAGTGAGAGCCTAACACAGCCTAAGAGCACTACAGAAACATTGCTGGAACAGAGTACCAACCCCAAACCCCTCCAGCAAACCGATACCCACTGCTGACAGACCGCTGCCTAGCTGGGTGTCATGGGGGGACACAATGGGAATAGTGGGAAGGCTGGGAAACCATCACATCCCTGGGAACCAAGGGCTTCTGACCTTTCTAGCAAAGCCTGCTGAGAGAACTGGGTGGGTTGTTTTGTACTCCTGGCTTTAATTACAGCCAAGTGTTTAAGTTATTCTCCTCCAACCACCCCCACGTCCCTCACAAGCACAAATCTAGCTTTTTATAGCACATCCGGTATGGATGTTAAACACATTCAGGAAATGCACTTTCAGCCCCAAACATCCCTTCCCCTGGACCACTTAGGCTGCAAGGGTTTGTAACGTGGAGATGTGGAACCGGATGTTTGGTTTTGTGACCACTGCTTTCCTGGATTACTTCTGTCTGTTTAGAAAAGGGAAATTAAATAAATGCAGGGTAGGCTGGCTGCATCCAGAAATAATGCAAGTTGCTTGTAAGGTGAAGAAAGAAAAGCCAGATGGAGAGGCCATTCTTAGCTGCTCGAATCCCCTGCGCACA